>NC_045546.1:58344953-58705787 GCF_009769535.1 Thamnophis elegans | reverse complement strand
GATTGTGGAAAAAAAGCACGAAATGTATTTGTAACCAATCAACACACTTTCTACAAGATATAATGAAGGATTATTCTTTTTTTGTGTTTTTGTTCAATTAAAACAAAACTTTAAAAAAAGGTATTTGATTGATTACTATATAGGATTATCAAATGTTTGCAAACAAGTGGTGCCAATAGAAACATTAGAATGTCTGTATAAAAAATAATAAAGCAGTGGAAGGCAGAACTGGTGATTGGAAATGAAAAATATGAGTTTATCATTAGGAAAGGCATCTTCCAGGGTGACTCAATATTACCCTTATTATTTGTCATTGCTGCGATCCCACTTTCAGTGATCTTGAAAAAAAAAACCACGAATCTTGAATACAAATCAGCAAAAAGTTCTAATAAAATCTCACATCTGCTTTAGATGGATGATCTGAAGTTTTATGGAAAATTACAAATTGAAATCAAACCATTAGGAGCCATCAGGATGAAACCTACAAGTATCTGGGCACTCTATAATTGAGTAACATCAAGTGTGGGTAAATTAAAAATATCCAAAGAGTTAGAAAAGATTGAATATAAAACTTAGTACCCAGTACAAAAGAAGTACATTGTGTGGTTTGGTCAAATAAAGAGAATAAATCACAAACAAATGAGTGGATTGAAAGGAAGGAGAGGGCTAAAAAAATTGTGATTACCATAGAGCTGATGAAGACTGAGAGAGGTTAAAAACCTGACAAAAGACAATGCATGAATCAGTAAATGAACATAGTGAAAGAAAGAATAGCTTCCCAAGATTGAAAGATGTGACATTATACTGAACAGGATTGATATAAATTAAATTTAGTTAAGAGCTCTTTTTTTTTCTCTTATCTCCTGACTTCAATTTCTTTTGCTTACTGCTTTTTATTTTCTCTGCATTATGTTGTTTATACAGGGGAATAACATAATAACATATTCCAAACAATAAATGGGATATGTTCCTTGAGAACAAAAACCTTTCTAATGTGCAGTTATCTAGTTCCCGAATCTGAATTTCACGATTTGCATAACAAATAGATTGCCGATTAAGATTTTCCTTGCATTCCAACAGTGCCACCTAGTGCACTTCTTGAAGATGGGCTAACAGGAATTACATTTAGATGGTTCTTCCAAGAGAACCATTGTAAAAATGGAAAGCCAGTTCTTCTACTTCCGTTGCACCAATAACTGCAGATCACAAGAAGCTCAGCTTGAAACTGAAAGCTGAAAGCAATACATTATGTTGATCTCTCAAATGTATTTATTTTACTCATTTACTTGAGTATTTTTGCTGCTCTAGTCTGCAGATTCTAATAAATAACAAGCAACTGTTTCTGTTGCTTTTCTCATTCTCTCAGAAGCACTGCTGCAGGGCAGGATGTGAAAATAAATCTTTCTCACAAGCAACCATGCATTCTTTTCAGCTGGTGAGTGTCCAGTAGAAATCATAAAACACAGAGATGATCAGGCTCAAACAAATAGCTTATTCTTACAGATAATAATGTTCAATGCAGCAGGCTATTTAAATTCACATTTAACTCTCCAAGAGAAATTATTTCAAACTTAAAGGACTTGAACTTAGATTTTGCAATGGCTGTTGTTTCTCTAATAGAGTTCCCATGATGAAGTTTTATTACAATCTGATATAATCTGATATTCAGAAACCATTTGTCTAACATTGAATAAAGAAGGCTGGTTAATTCTTACTTCACCTGAAGAGTAAAGTAATAAGAGTCAAAATTCAAGTCCATGTTTGGAGAAGAACACTCATTACCTAAAACTGTTTTTGGAAGCTGCATTAATTTACCTATTCAATTAAAGCACTCATGGGGAGAGCTGGTCATCCTATTGGAGTGGGCAGGACAACTCTTTATTTTTGAACGCATTTGCAAGTTTCAGTATTAAATTGTGTGATATGCGTACTGCAAATCTTCAATCATAAAAAAATATTAAAAACTTTGCACAGTAACTTATTTCAATGGACTGCTCCTAAGGAGATTTAGGGGCCACAAAGAGCCTATGGGTTGCCCATGGACCTAAAGCAGACATGTAAAATACAAGGCCCATAGGCCTCATGTGGCCCGCAAAGTGGTTAGATCTGGCCTGTGGGGCTGCCTGGAGACAGCAAGCAGCAGGGGTCCCCCGCCTCTACCCCACCCCACCCCACCCCACCCCAGCCTAGCAGGTGGCAAGCCCGTGGGGGCTGGAATTCAGGGTGGCCCACTGGGCTAGATCTAAGGCCTGGGTGGGCTACCACAAAGTTCAGGTAGATCAGCGCGGGGGCAGCAGCAGCTATCAGTGTCTCTGCTACCTCAATGGTTTGCTCGCCATTGCGGCCTTGCAGTCCACCTCCGCTTGGGAAAACTATGCCCAGCGGCAGCTCTGCCACCCCTTCTCCCTCCCTCCCGTCATCTCTTTCTGGACACACGAGGGAAGGAGGGAGGGAGGAAGGAAGAAGATTGGAATGATAGGGACGGAAGGTCTGAGGGAAATCCTGCCTTAGCGCTTGGCCACCAGCAGCCCTGCTGCCCTTTTGCCATCCCCTTGCCCCCTTCTCCTGATCTCTCTCGTGGTCTCCCATTCCATCGCTGAGGATGCTTTGCTTACAAAGCTGGGTCTCCTTGCATGGAGAGGGAGTGGGTGTCCCTCTGACTTACGCACTTTGCTAGCCTGCACCCATCATGAGCAACCTGGCCAAGGAGAGAGAGCACAGCAGCAGCAACCTCAAGGTGGAGGTAAGTGCTGGGCACCCCCTCAGGGAAGCAGGGTGCGGCTGGTCTGCTGGGTCCCAGTGCCCCAGTAGCTTAAGGCCCAAGCTGGGCACTTCCCTCCACTGCACAGAGCGCTGTGCAGCCCAGCTGCCTTCCAGGGGTCCTTTGTGTGGCAGTGAGAGTGACGACGAGGCTCCTTCAGTAAACAAGGTTTTGATGCTCACTCTGGTCTCCCCTTCCTCCACTGGAGACCTCCAGATCTCCCCTCCCAGTCTTGACTGGACCCCCACAGAAGGCACAGGACAATGCTGCTGCATGTGGAAGCGTGGAGGGAAGCTCTCCTCCCCCACCACCTCCTCTTGCTCTCCAGAGATCTGTCAAGGAAGAAGTTGGACTGGGAGGAAATTGCTTCCTGCAAACTTTCTCCTCTGTGCTTCTACAAGCAGTAGTATTGTCCTCTGCCTCCTGCTTTGCTGGGAGATGGCACTGGACAGGAAAATGCCAACGATGTCTGGGATTGGGATAAGAACATTTTCTTTAGCGTGGTGTGTGTGTGTTTGTTTGTGTGTGTGTGTGAGTGTGTGCAGGTGTCTGCGCATGCACACAAACACACACACACACACCATTCAAAGCTTTTATCCACATCTGAGCTTGCAAACTGCCAATCATGCCTGGGCTTGTGGAAAAGGCCTCTCCTTTCTCTGTGGATAAAAGTCCCCAAATGTAAAATGCAGGAGGGGGGGTGTATGTGTGAGCACGCACGCATGCACTTGGCTGCCAGCAGTTTAGGGAGGCAAGGAGCTTGTAGGGCACCAAACTGACCCCACGTTGAGTTAGCCAGTACAACTTGTTGCATCCCAACCTAGCCATCCCTGGTCAGCGAAGAAGTTGAGCCCAGCCATGCCCACCTGGTTGCGGCAACCCAGCCACACCTATCCAGCCACACCCACTTGGCAGCTGTGAGTTGTCATAGTCTTACATGCAACTGGCCCTTTGAGGGCAACCATATGCTGATAGAGCCCACAATGAAATTGAGTTTGACATCCCTAGTCTAAGTTATTTGACTTTATTTATTTTTAATGTACTATTAAATATGATTATTCTCATATTCTCATATTCATTTTTTCAAAAGAAAAAATCATATTTTTCTTTTATCTCATTACAAGTTTTAATTTAGTATCAACCTTTGACAATTTCTGGGGGATATAACTAGAGGTAAAAGTACATAAAATCCAAGGGGCTCAGATATGACAGAATCTTTAGCAAACAAGAATATTAATAAAAGTATTCATCTCCAATTGCTTGGGTTCAGATATATATGTTATTGTTAAAATGTGCACTACAATAATGGAAGTTCTCAATGGATTGAAAAGCCAACCTTGACAAATGCCCAATTTAAAATTAAAATATTGGTATTTTTACTTACTGACTCCATACTTTGTTTTATAATATTCTTTGGAAAATTCATCACAATCACAGAGAATTATTTTTCGTCCCCAAACATTGATTGTTGCTCCTATTCTCAGGTCACAGTCTTTATAAAATTCCTGATACACTGCTCCTGTCTAATAATTGGGGAGTGGGGAAAGGAGAAATATATACACTAAAGGTTATATCAGTTATTTTATTTTGAAAAATTTCTTGAGAAACTTCTGTTTGAGAAATATCTTTTTGTATGAGATTATATTTTTGTATTAAATTATACATCTTCTCCAAATTCACATTTTCACCCAACCTGCTTACTCAAATAAGCGTCAT
The DNA here is from genome assembly GCF_009769535.1 of Thamnophis elegans. Taxonomy (NCBI): domain Eukaryota; kingdom Metazoa; phylum Chordata; class Lepidosauria; order Squamata; family Natricidae; genus Thamnophis; species Thamnophis elegans. Next base: position 58,701,310 of record NC_045546.1, on the reverse strand, counting down.
AGAAAGACAATTTAAATATAGTGGAACTTTGTAAATTATAATTGTCTAAAATATCTTACCTTACGATTATCCAGAATATAACGACCTTTATTCCCAACTAGTCCTCCAAGCACATTCAAAACTGTTCGATCTGTAATTGTACCAGGCTGATATATTCCAACTGGAGCAAACTGGGGTTCAGGTAAAAGACAGACTATTAATATATGTAATTACCCGGCTAACTAAAGAGAGCAGCCAGGATTATCTAGTATGAAGAGTGCTCGATGTAGGACCATTCATTCAGCAACTGTTTGAAATTACACTGGTGCTAACTGAATGGAATTACGACCCATGCCCGAAATTACAGCTGTTGCAGTATCCTTATGATCATATGATCAGGAGATTGGTAGCTCAGCCACACTTACAACTGCTGGGGCACTGCATCTCCCTCCATCTGCCTACGTAAATCTATGCAAATATGTAAAAAGGTATGTAAATATGTGTGCTAATGCACTCTATCTGAAGCCAGCTGGTCTCCAAAACCATGGCAGAATTGCATGTGCTGCAACACCCCATCTTATCCTCAGCCCTACACTGGGCATCCAGGTGTTTTTCTCACCCTCTCTGAAGCAACTGGTGCTATTTAGTTGGGATTCCATTCACCTAATGACCCATGAGATCACCCAATTGTAATAATAAGTCAAGAACTACCTGCATCTGAAATTTTATAAGGTAATAAATGTCTGTTTCACATAAAAGCTACATTTTATGTCCATCTAACTACATATATAAACATTTATTTCATTAAAAAAGACAACATATGGAATAAATGTATAAATGCATTCCAACCCTGCCAATGTCAAATCATATTTTTCACATAGGCATTTACCTTTGGTAGTTTCTGTCTATTGAGGAATAGAGGTACAGCATCCCTGCCAGAATTTATAGGTATCACTTCTTTTATTTCAATCGTATCATCAGCCAAAAAATAATGTAGCACCACTTCTCGAATGTCCCCAAACATTGTTTCAGTGTCATCCCAAACACCGTAAAAACGTAAAACATGTCCCTCATGTTCCAGAAACTGACGAAGTGTATCAAAGCGCTCATAGGGACGCAATGGTGTCATACTATCTATCAACTGTAGATCAGAAAAGAAAATGTTTTTTTTAATTACTATTGTTATGAACATAAAAATCTCAATGTGTTAATAATAACTTTTCAAATGTCCCATAGTACCAGTCTTCATAGCTAAAACCATAATTTTTTCAATACTTCTCCTATACATTTTTAGTATAACAAATACACATTTCAATTTTGTTATAGCAAATGAAATATATGCTATAGTAACCATCCAGGAACAATTTCAATAGTGAGCCCAAGTATCAAGGTTTCATTTTTTTCCTTTTTATGAAGAACTTTTACATCTAAAAACTGGAAATTTGTTTGTTTATTTAATTTATATTGCCGCCTATTCGCACATGGTGACTCAAAGCGGCTTACAAAATATAAAATCTCATTTAAAACAATAAAACTAATTTTAAAAAATCAAATAAATTAATATAATAAAATAAAATTATCCCCCACCCCAGCGACAACACATCACACAAGCCATTTAATGAGCTCCATCCTGCTCTGAGTTCCCCAGGCCTGCTGGCAAAACCAGGTTTCCAGCACCTTCCAGAAGAGTGTTAGAGTGGAGGTCATTCTAATCTCTGGGGGAATGATGTTCCAGAGAGAGGGAGCCACCATGAAGGCAGCTCTTCTTCTGGGTTCCACCAGGTGTATTTTCCTAGGGGATAGGATCCACTACACTCCCTGCCTCCCCACTCTGATGGGTCAGGTAGAGGTGACCAGCAAGAATCGGTTCCTCAGATAACCTGGTCCCAAGCCATGAAGGTCCCAAGCAATTAAAGGTGACAACTAGCACCTGGAATTGCATCCAGAAGTAAATCGGCAGCCAATGCAGCTCCCTCAGGAGAGGTGATACACGTGCACATTGGGGTCTACACAAAAGCATGCGGGCCACTGCATTTTGCACCAACTGGAGCTTCTGGATGCTATTCAAGGGCAGCCCCATGTAGACCATGTTGCAATAGTCAAGATGGAAAGTGACTAGGGCATGAGTGACTATGAGTAGGGATTGATGGTCCAGGAAAGGCGTAACTGGTGTACAACCCACAGTTGCGGAAAGGCCTCCTGGCCACAACCTCCACCTGCTCTTTGAGCAGGAATTGCTCAGGAGAGAGTTCAGGAGAACCCTCAGATTATGCAGAGGGTCTGTTTGGGGTAGTGCAACCCCATCCAAGACCAAAGGTGGCAATTCTCCTGAGCCAACAAACCCCAAACCCAGAGCCACTTGGTCTTGCAAGGGTTTAGTTTCAACCCGTTGCTCCCCATCCAGCTCCTAACAACATCAGGGCAAAATTACTATCTTCCAATATTTCAATACACAATCCCATTTTTTGTATGCAAAAATGTGTCCCAGGCATATTTTTATCAGATATATTTTCTTCATTTTGTAAACATTCTTTTTCATGTTCTGAAGGGGTATTATAAAGTTTCTTATCTAAGTAGGTATTGGTTCTTGTTTTCAGAATGAACCTTTTAGTATTATTTAATACTAGTAGCTTGCAACATTATGCCTATAAAATAAAAAAAATTAAAATGGTTGTGTTCCCAAAATACATCCATTAGTATTATTTCAGTATTAGTAACTTGCTACAATATGCTTATAAGGAAGGTTCAGAGAGAAAATAAATGTATTGAAAGCCACATTAAGTGAATAATTGGAGGTAACAAGACTATAAAAAAAGCAGTTTGTGAAAATAGAAACACATTTTGAATGGAAGAAAATGGTCTGAAGAAATGGCAACAATGAGGTAAAAAGACAGATAAAAATTTGAAGAGACCAAATTGTTCATTGACAAAGCTAGAAAGCCAATACAAATAACTTAGAAACAGTGTAAATCAGAGGTGGTATTCAGCTGGTTCTCTCCGGTTTGGGCGAACCGGTAGCAGTGGCTGTGGGAGGCTCTACCCACCCACCCTGACATAATGCAAGAGCACTGCGTGTGTGCAGATGCTCACATTTATGAACCGGTAGGGAAGGTAAGTGAATGCCACCGCTAGTGTAAATGATATTACCTTCAATTTGGAACCTGGATTTGATTTCAAAATCAAATTGATGAAATGTGAGTGAAGGAAGCAAGCAATAAACATCTACTGGGAACAGGATTAACATACCTGTCTGTTCAGAACACTAGCCTTAGATATTATGACATCACTGAAGAGGAAGTGGGAGGGGATGCTGGAATCAAGGAGAAAAAGGCAAAAAGGCAGATAGAAAGGCATAAAATGTTATTAGACTATTATCCTATAAGCCCCAAACAATGACTGAGCAACCATAGTATTCCAAACTTTAAAATATTAATAAAATGATCATGGAGTTTAAGGCTGGGGAAGAACCTTAAGATCCTCTAGTCCCATGATGGCAACCCTATGACATTCATGCCACAGGTGGCAAGTGGAGCCCTCTCTGCAGGCACGCAAATCATCATCCCAACTCATCTCCACTACATATGTGCGCACGCCTCCCTCTGCCCATCTGATTTGAGTCTCTGCCGCACATGTGTGGGGGAGGGGTTCAAATGCACATGAGGAGGGGGGTGCACAAAGGGGTGTGGTGCCCCCTGCGCCTCATTTTTGGTCCCAGGAGTCCACGGGGGAGTCGCATGTGCATTCACAGGGGCAGGGGAACACAGGGGGGGGTCACATGAGCATGCACAGGTGGCAGGGCACACAGGGTGGTGATGTTACATGTGCATTGCATTATGGGTGTGGGCACGCATGCTATCACATGTGCACGTGCTTTCAACACATGACGACAAAAAAGTTAGCCATCACTGCTCTAGTCCAAGCCCCTTTCCAACATAGGAATCTACTAGATTTATAAATCAACCTAAACTACATTTTGTAACCCTAACCCTATGGTTTATTACATCACTATTCACTGGGTTCACATAAGATATAAGACATTATTTAAAGCCATGGTTTAACTTAGAACGCTAATCCAAAATGAAACAAATTACATTATGACTTAGCATGTTGTGTGAATCAGATCCAGATCAACTGAACTGTAGTGAAAGAAGCAAAGTTTTCTTTTATAATGAAGCAACACAGACTTGGATAATTGAATAGTAGAAGCTAGGTGCTCTAGTAGGGCTATATTGAATTGCTTTCAACAATTCAATGTCTCTTAGTTTAATCTATTCAATTATGAAAATAAAGAAATAAAAATGGTAGCTAAACAAAAAGGTATATGTGCTCTTTTAATCATGCAAACTGATTTTAAAAATAAGGAACTAGGATGACAGTTGCATGATTAAAAAAACTGCCATGGCATTTGGTGGCAAGAAAGAGGGAGAAACTGTTAACAGCTATAGGAGTTAATGTGGATTAGGAGCTGTCAGTACATTGCTCAACTTAAATCATTCATAACACAAGCGATAAAGCAATAAAATGAATAAATGAGCAAAAAAGACTAGATCAAAAAGATTGTGAGGGAAAAATGGTAAACTCTCCTTTCAGTAATAGATGTCACATTTATCAATTAAATACACATAAATCTTACACTGTACTATTATAACAACTCCAATCAGACTCTAAATTTTCCATGGATTAATATAATCATTCTCCTGGAAAACAAATCAGTTAGTTTGCCAGATTTAGGTAGCTTAAGATATATATTGCCACTCAATTATTTTATATGGCAGCTAAAATAATAAGTACTGTATGTTAACATTAGCAATAGTAAACACATGTATTATGTAGGTTACATCACAGGTCAATTAAGAACAATTTCTATCTCAAATCTGCTACCCATTACTCCCAGTCACTAGGCTGTAGAGATTTAAGAAACAATCCTAAAATCATTTACTGTGAAATAAACACCCCCCAAAAAAAAATCAGTGATAATTTGAGTAGATGCAATAATGTAGGATTGCTCTGTAAATAGGACTGAGGGGACACACCCTCAGTTCCGGTTTGAGATTGCTTGCTGACAGGAGCTGATCGTTTCGGCTCCAGAATCTTGGACACGTTTAACTGTCAGATGAGCCATCCATCAGCCATCTGACAGCTTGTTTACCTTTTTCTTCAGGCCAGAAGATAAGGTGAGCTTTCTGCCGGGTATCGTGCCAACCTATTCTCGCAGATTGTTTCTAGGAGTGGGGGGAGGCCAGCCGATGGCAGAATTGCCTCTGTGCCAGGAATTTCTGCTGCATTTGCAGCACAAAGCAACACTCAAATCCTCAGAACAAAACTTGATTTATTGATTCCCAGACGAGCGGACCCCGTACATGAGAATTTTTAATTGTTTGTATCAATTCTTAGCTTCAGTTTTTGTTTTTACAAGAATTCCTTCTGATATCTTGCTTTCTAAAGTGATACTCAAAATGGCGCCGAGCAGTTTCGTAAAACTGCTCGAGTTTTGAATTTCTATGGAGTTTAAAACCTCACAGGGAAGGGGTGATTTAATACTAAATTAATCAGTAACAGCTGCACAACTGACTAGCACAGACTTATTAATTGGTTGAAGAAGATTAAGACTTGGAATGGCTTTTAAGCAACCCCCCTCTCCCCGGCTTCAAAAGTTCGTTTGTCCCTGGCACGAAACCACAGTCTTCACTTCCTCCCCCCACAGGTGAGCTACTGACTAAAGAATTTTTTCAGAAGGAACTGGCTGAGGCATTTAAAAATTTTGCAGCTACAATGGAAATAAAACTTGAGGAGATATTGGTTGCACATAAAGATCTGTCTGATAAACTTGAGACTCGGGTTCAGAAGATCAAGGATGATATGCTGGGGGTTGTTAATTTGTTAACAGAATATGTCTCGGAAATTGAAGACAGATTAGAAGATCTTAATGATGCCAAGACTAATATGGTATCGAAAATAGACGTGGTGCAACAAAAAGTTGGAAATGCTGAAAAAGAAATTATTATGCTACAGTATAGACAAATGGAGTTTGCTTTAAGAATAAGAGGTTTGCGTGAAAACAGTCAGGAGAATTTGAAACAGATTCTCTCAGAAGCCTTTGATAATCTGTTGGGAAGGCCAGGGGGAAATTATGATTGGCAAATTGATAAGGTTTATCGTGCTAACTTCTGGCTGGCGAAACAGAAGCAGCTCCCAAGGGACATTGTGATTTATTTTACTACAAGAGACATGAGGAATATGATATTGCAAGAGTCCTATAAAATTAAGCTTCAAATTGGGGGTCAGGAAGTGATTGTTCTGAAAGAGATACCACCTCAAATGCTAAGATCCAGGAAAGACTATGTTTTTTTAGTGGAAGAGCTTAAAAATCGTCAACTACAGTTCAGATGGGAGGCACCAGTTGGACTATCATTCATCTTTGAGGGGCAAAGATACCATCTTAAATCAGTAGGGGAAGCTCGAGACTTTTACTATAATATCTTGAAGGCCGGACATCCTGCCCCACCTGGACCGAGAGAAAGAGAACAAGAAGGACAAGATAGACAGCAAACTACACAACTATCAACAAGGATGGATCATCTCTCTCCCTCAAAAGTACAAGGCGCCAAGGAACAAAGCCAAAACCGTGTGATTACCAGATGAATGGATCAACAATTAAAAAAACAACAATCAACAAACTATTACCAATGATTTGTTTTCTAGGGTGAAGAAGATAAAGATATGTGCCAGAGTTTCATCAGTTCATAACCCAGTTTGGATGGAGTTGGGAGGGATGACGCAATCAAGAAGGGGTTGGGAGATTGAATGAAAATTTATTTAGACATGAGAAATATACTAATGAATGTAAAAAGTGTTAGCAGAATACTTTGTTTTAAATATGAATAAGGGTACATCTATGGACTGAATGTACAGCTGCAGAGATTAATTCGACTTTGCACTTAATAACTTTAGTTAGATTGTCGGTGGCGTAATACTGGAAGAAGGAAGACTTGCCTATAATTTAAGAAAGGGCACTGAAAGTCACAAATTTAGCCGAGATGGCTAAAATACCTGCATATCTTAAGCACCAATTAAACGAGAGATATAAATGAGACTGGGCAAAATGGATTGATTATATACAAAATAAATATGGATAAACGAGATGGGGAAAAATGGATTAATTATATTCAAAATAAATACGGGACTAAGAAATTCCAGATAGCTTATGATTAACACCAGGATTGATATAAATTGTTTAAAGTTAGTTTAGCAAGGAGGAGCTAAGCTCGATGTAAAGAAGTTATCAAAAAAAATTTACTTTTTTTTCCCCAATATATTTTAGACTGTTTTTGTTGAATTGAATTTATTTCATTTATATGCCGCCCTTTTCCCCGAAGGGGACTCAGATTTATGTTAAAGATTTATACCGTGTATGGGTTCTGGGAAGTCGGGGGAGGGAAGGTTGGGGGGGGTTGGGGGGAGGGTAGGAGGGAGGGAAGTTTGACGAGGGATGTTAGATTCTAATGTAATATGTTTGCACATGAATACTGTTTTCTCTTATTTTTTCTTTAAAACTACGATATGTTAAGTATATTGTTATGGAAGTATAAATACTATCAACATAGATCGGAGTTTGCTCAGAAGCGGAAATACACCAATGAGAGGAAGAGTGGGAAACAGAAGGGAAATGGGAAGAGAGGGAGAGGAGAGGGTAAGGGGGGAACATGAGGAGGATGAGGATAAGGAGGAGTGGAATGTAGAGAGAGGAGAAGGAGAAGGGAAGGGGAAGTAGAGTAGGAAAGGATGATGGAGGGAAGATGGCTAGAGCCAAGGTGGCGCAGTGGTTAAATGCAGCACTGCAGGCTACTTCAGCTGACTGCAGTTCTGCAGTTCGGCTGTTCAAATCTCACCGGCTCAGGGTTGTCTCAGCCTTCCATCCTTCCGAGGTGGGTAAAATGAGACCCGGATTGTTGTTGGGGGCAATATGCTGACTCTGTAAACCGCTTAGAGAGGGCTGAAAGCCCTATGAAGCGGTATATAAGTCTAACTGCTATTGCTAAGATAGGAAGTAGGAGAGAGGTAGAAGAAAGAGGTGTATGGAGAGCAGAAGAGCTAATAATGGGTTTTTATTTTTGGGGGGACGTTGATGACAAGAGGAACTGATGTAATCATTAGTTATTACTATATGATACTGGCTATGTATAGTATACATGTGATTGTATGTTATGAAAATGGAAATAAAAAATATGTTTAAAAAATAAAAGGACTGAGGGTACACAAAATATTTGTGCACAAGGGCTACTTAATCTAAATGGCCAGCTGTGGCAAAATTTCCCTGCTTCTTATGAGCTTATTTTTTCTTCTGAATATATTAATATTTAATTGTGCAAAAAGTCTCCAGACTCTATGTGTCTGTGTGTATACATGTGTGCAGAATCAGATGGATTTAGAAAAAAAAAGGATGGTCAGCTGCCACTACTGAACTTTTTGTAATATCACACATTCTCAATGAGCCAACTGAAAAGAGAAGCGTAGTGCAGATAATAAAGTGAAAATATTACTAGTCAATCCGGTATGTATTTTTATCAGGTCCCTGTGCATAACCAATTATGGACATTGATTTCCGATACATCATTTGTGCCATTTATAAGATGTGTGTAAAACATCTTTGTATCTTGTTCTAAACATTTAGGGAAGCGGAGTTTCCATTCTTTGCTTAGTTAACATTGAAATATAATTAAGAGAAAACAAGCAAGCATCACAGAAGTATAAATAAGTCTGCATGAAACTGAGTAAAGACATGTGAGCATATGTGCACGCTCTCAGTAGTTATAAGTTCAGCATAGAAAAGCCTTTCAATCAGCAATTACTGATCCTGTCCCAGACAAAAGAACTACTACACAAAACTATGTTTCAGTGCGCTAACACCTGCTTTTTTATTTTCTCTATTATAGTATAATTAGGAATAATCCATAATTCTTGATTTAAGAAATCTTAGATTAAATCCACTGTCCCTATTCTTAACAATGGCTTTCAGAAATTAATTCATAATCTCTTGGCACTTACTATGATGACTGCAGAACTCTATATGTTCAGCCACCCCTGTTATATGGCTCTTTATCTACAATTCTGTAACATAAAGGAGTATCTATGGAGATTCTCAGTCATCCAGGTCATGGTTGTCCCAAAGGTGCTTTTTCCAAGAGGCAACTGGACTTTGTTTTTCTTTGAAAGCGTTTGGCTTCTTCAGCTCCCATAACCCACCCAGTCAGAGCTGAAGAAGTTTCTGGGATGAGAAGACAAACATCTTCAAAAGAAAAAAGTCCAATTGCTTCTTGAAAAAACATCTTGGGACAACAAAAAGGAGTCTACTTTTTTCCATCAGTTTTATTCCATTGTCTTTTGTTGTATAGTAAATTAATTATTATGCAACATAGGAAAGGACAAATGATAACAGAAACTAGTATTAAATTAATTTGACAGTTACCATAGTGCAGTTACATTTAAGCTAGGAGAATCCCAATTTAAAATCTATGTAAAAGGTTGCAGTGCTATTACATTGATTCAAACATGTATTACAAGATAAACTGTGAACATTCTGCACATTCATTCTAGTAATGTAAAGTACAGCTAGGTTTGTAATAAATGGCATTGAGGGTTTTCAGTAGGTTAGGGTAGGTCAACTAATGTCTGTTCAGTTGATTTATTTCATGAAATCTCTCCTTAGGGTAGCTATTATTTTATGTTTATTATTAAGTTCTAGGCTTTAAAGCCAAGCAGCTTTGAATATATTACATATTTTACAATCCCTTCCAGAACAATAAAACAACTGCCAAAATGTTTTAAAGTATCAGCAAGATTAGAATTTAAATGAAATTGTCTCAAAGGGGGATACATACAAGAACACATTTGGGCAGATTTATATAATGGGAATTCTGTTGCACTGTGTTATATTTAGTAATAAAGTAATAAAAAGTAATTGTAAACATTCAGCAAATTCCTCTTACAATTTTTGTATCAACTTCCCTGAATTAACAGCTACACAGTTTTAGGCAATAGGTCTTACTTAGAGAGAAACCTTCAGCTCTTACTTCTTTTTAATCTAATTCATCTCCAGTGCCTATTTTCCTTCTGCTTCCTTTAATATAAATGCCACATTTTCTCCTATAATAAATCTCACAAGGAATGTGTCCAAGTTGTTTTCCTCAACCTAGTGTTGAAATCGCCCAAAATGATGAATTTGTCATTGTCAAAGCTTATTCAAATAATTTGATTCAGGTCTTCATAGAAAGCCTTCTTATCTTCAAATGTGCTGGTGAGAATTGGAAAATGGGTGCTGACAATTATTATATACCAGGATATGCTGAGAGGAAAGCAGAACTTCATGAGGCATTCATTTATTCCAGTGGGTAGAGTTCTTCAGCAGAGCAGTTTTGACTGCAAAATCTATTATGTGAGTCCTGTTGTCAGTCTATTTTCCTTTTCCAAAAAAACCTCACTTGCAACTTCCTGTAATGAACCCTCATAAGCCAGCCTGGTCTCACTAATTACAGTAATGTCAATGCTATAATAGCAAAGTTGGGCTGCCATGAGCACTGTTTCTCTTTGAGCTATGGCACCTTGCCTCTATTCAGCAATGTATGTTCCAGGCTCCAAAAATGAGTTTTCTTTGATTCCCCTCACCCTTGATTCTTGACTGTTAAGGGGATGATCTGCTAGCTACGATAAACTAGTCAGATGTTGTTGAGGGGCAGGCAATGTTTAGATACCTTTTATATCCCCCCCTCTTATATGAAGGTGAACACTGCTATCTTAAAAGGTCTGCCCAGTTGCCCTTGATGTTGCCAGACATTTCTGCTGCCCCGGATACACAAATGAACAACCAAGTCACATATTGAAATATGAAATACAAAATGGACAGTATCTATATCTTGAAACAGAGTCAGCTGCCAGACAACAAACAAGTTGCAAGCCACATACTGTAGCTGATTGATGTTAGTTGAAAATTCTCAAAGAAAATGTAGACTACAAAGATTCAATCAGTGCTTTTTATCAGAGAAATAAAATAATTACTGCTGCAATTGAAGAGAGGCTTGCTATTATGCTTACTATGTTCCATGCTGATGTGTGTTGAAAAATGGACCTTTCAATCAAATTAAGTTAAAAAAACATTTATAGTACATTATAAGTTTCTTTTAAACAGGTTCCACTGTATATAATCATTCTTACTCCTAAGATTGCAGAATTTTAAAAAATATTAAAGGAACTTTATTATCTGCAGTACTTTTGAGCACTAACTTTCTTGGTCTACTATTCAAAATTTTATTTGCAAATGAGAGAAGGCAAGAGATTTTACATGCTATCTAACACATTCTGGATATTGTTTGAATACTAAGCACAACACATGAAGATACTGCCAATTTAATCTGGTTTACTCATTGATAGAAGCACCAAATTTTATAGCACTATTTATAGTGATGGTAAACACAATTTTAAGCTATACGTCTGGTCATGTTCTGAGGGAATATGTAATAAGAAATATATGCAAACCAATACAAGAAATGTAATTAAATATGGATTATTAATGTAAGACCTCTTCTTAAGAAGGATTCCTTTCCCAACATGAAATTTTCCTTGTTTGTTATGTACAAGCTGTTCTTAATTTTACCATACAAACTATAGTTTTGTCAACCATTCTTTCATCTAACCTTCTGGCGTCCTTTCGTATAGGGATCATCAGGATGTTCCAATGGGGGATTTACTTTGACTCCCATCTTTCTCAAGAAATTTTTTGTGAACTGATCACAGTCTATAATTTTGTATCGTTGGCCATAAAATATGACATCAGTGTCAAGGTTGAAATAATCAACAGTATAAAACTGATCTTCATTAGGAGGCGGGAGTGGAATCCGATGGCGCCTAAGAAGTGTTCCTGTTTTGAAGAAAAACACAATTAATATAACTTACTCCCAACTGAAATTGTGTATTAACATTATTCACATGAAATCTCAAAATAGTTACATGGTAACAGAAATGTTGCCTGAAATATTAAATAGGGTGAATTTAACATCAATTTAAACAGCGCCCTTTGGACTGTGCCACTTGAAACTTGTATCTGAGAATTTCTCTCACAATATCATTGATAAAAACAGTAAATCAGGATTTTATTCCTTGATATATTATTTCTATATGCATTCAGAATTCTGAATGCAACTTACAGAATTTTGTGCCTCTAATTCCAGCAGCTTACTAGGTAAATATGTAACATTTCAAACAATTGCCAGTATTTTAGCATTCCTTGTTTGAGATTACCCTCTACTTATAACAGTTTGTTTAGTGACTGACTCATATTGATGAGTTGAAGCATCCCGGGGTCATGTGATCACTTTTGTGACCTTTTGATAAGCAAAGTCAATGGGAAAGCCAGATTCACATAATAACTGTTACTAACTTAACAACTGCATTGATTCACTGGGGCAAGAAAGATTGTAAAATGGGGCAAAACGCATTTAACAAATGTCTCGCTTAGTAACATAAATTTTGGGCTCAATTGTGGTTATAAGTTGTACTGTGTTGCTCTAATACGTTTTTGTTTGGTTTCTAATTAAATTGTATGGTTTTAACTGTTTTTCTAATGCAATCGGAGCCCCCTTGAATCCCTATATCAGAAAGCGATACTATAATTCCTATCTGCCTAAATAACAGCAAGTCCTTATCCCATCCCTTAAATTGTCCAAAGAATCATTTAGAGAATTGGTATTGTGATTAATATCTGTGAGAGTAGGGGAAGAAATAGAGAACACTTATATTAAAATAAATGTCCAATAGCATAGTACTACTTATGACTATCTTTAAAGCACAAGACTATGACATTCATATAAAATGGCTACCGAAAGTTTGAAACGTCTTAAGGGAAAGGATCAAAATTCCTGGAAAAGATTCAATATATAATAAAATAAGTAATGGAAGCATACTTTTTTAAAAAAACATCATGTATGTAAGAACCTCTTAGCTCTCTCCCCTGAAGCTCATAGAGAAACATGTTACTGGGAAAAAGCTATAGCTCATAGAGAAACATGTTACTGGGAAAAAATAAGTAAAAGGATACTTCTGAGCATTTTTTAAATCAAATATATTTTAATGGTTATATAACATGGAAGAAAATGGAAATTACCCTGTTTTTTTCCTGGCTTCAAAGGAGAGCAGATTTCCACACTCAATTGTTACTAATGCCTCACTGCAACACTGAGTATCATTAGTTTGAGTTAAGCAATTCTTCAAAAAGGAACATATGACAATGCAATATAGGTAGTCTTTGACTTACAATATTTCATTTAGTGACCATTCAAAGCACTGGTGGGTTCCCGATCCCATTGCAACCGGCAGCATACGCATGCGTACTTACCACCCACAACGCTCCAGCTGGTTGGTGAAACATCGCACAGGCATTATATGCTCCGTGTGCGTATGTTCCGTGCTCTTAAGCCCCGATTGGCTCAAATACAGGTAAGGCGAGCCAGGCAAGCGGGTGGGCCCTCCGGAGCACCCTACCGGAACAGTACTTGGTGCTCCCAGCAGGCACCGGTATGCCTGTATCGGTCATATCCCACCACTGATTCAAAGTTATCACAACATTGAAAAAAGTGACTTTAGACTGTTTTCATACTTATGACTCTTGCAGCATCCTCACAGTCATGTGATTAAATTCAAACAGTTGGCAACTGACTCATATTTAAGAGAATTGCAGTGTTCCTGGATCATGTGATGACTTTTTGGACCTTCTGATAAGCAAAGTCAATGGGATAGCTAGATTCACTTAACAACCAAGGGTGGTATTCACTTACTTTCCCTACTGGTTCGCAAATGCGAGTGTGCGCATGTCAGAGGGCAGTCGGCTTTTGCTCCTGGCAAAAGTGATGCTCGCTTTTGGCAATACCCATCACATGGAATGGCATTTTTCAGGCAGTTAGCCACTTTTTTGGCCTCTGCCCAAATCGGGGAGGAAAGCATTTTTGGGTGGCAGCGGTGTGATCTCCTCCCCAAGTCCAAAAATGGGGTGTAAAGTTGGCGCTGCCACCTGAAAATGTGTTCCTCCCCAGTGCCCCATTGCACATCGCAGAGCCGCGCACCCTCTTCCTTCTCCGCAGACTCACCTATTTCCTCATGGGCCAGGAGCAAAAGTTGACTGCCCTCCGCCTAGGTCATCTAGAGAAGGGGCAGGCAAAGCTGCTAGCCACCTTGCCTTACACCTCGTGTGCAGCGCCCGCTTCACCAACGGATTCCCGACCTCCATGCTTCCCCGGGACGCTTGTGGGTGGGACCAGCGGGTGGGCGGACCTACCTTCGGACTATAAGACACTTCCAGATTTTCACCTTCTTTTGGGGGGGGGGGAGATGCATCTTATACTCCAAAAAATATGGTAGTTTGCCATTATCTTTTCCCTAGGACTGAGGGACAGTGATTGACCCTAAGTCACCATATCATTTTGGACCTAAAGAACCAGGATCCACAGTGTCTCAGTTTCTAGCACATTGTTTTTAGCAAAACCATAAAAATTAATTGAGATTCGATTAGGGTTAGAGTTAGGGTTTGGAAAGAAAACACAAAACATGGGAGGAATACTGCAAATAGAAATGCTGGATATAACCTCAACCAAATGACCAACAGATTTTCCTGATGCTTCATTAGTTTTTTTTTTAATCTATCTATCGTAAAAGGTGGTGTTACAGCTGTATTAAAACTCAGAAATATTACTATAAATATTATACTAAAAACTAAAAGCAAATAAACAAAAATTGTTTTCTTCATTATAACTGAATGAAAAAAGGATTTCCTTTCTGAAGAAAACATGTAACTTTCCCATTTAGTGTTCATAAACATAAATCAGTTAGTATTAGATTTAGCATAATGTAATTTTTTTACTGATAATGTGTCATCAACTTTAAACTGTTGACTCTCAAAGATAAAGGAAATTTAAACTATCTTTTCAATTTCAGATTCAAAACACGATTATAATTCGTATGAAATATCGTTTCTAAAATTCACACATAAATCTAATCACAGGACCATCACAAAATTATTTTGGGAAACTATATACTGTATTTTGCAATAAATTCCACTAAATTTTATATTGTGTCTGAAGCTCAACATAATTAAGTGGTTCTTGACTCTCAGAAAATGTATTAGGCAATTAATTAAAAAATAGAAGAATATGGAGAAGTGGCAAGATTGAAAATAAATAAAGAGAAAACTAAGATTTTAGTGAAAAAATGGACAGATGAACAGAAAAAAGAATGAAGAGAATAGATATTCAGATTACTAAGCAAATATACAAAAGGGGGAGCTCAAAACTAAACAAGAATTGAGTGATCAAGGTGGCATGGCACTCAAAAATCTGGATTCCTTTCAGTCTGGTTTCAGGCCTGGGTACAGCACGGAAACCGCTTTGGTCGCACTGATCGATGATCTCTGGCGGGCTAGGGATAGAGGGCATTCCTCTATCCTGGTGCTTCTTGACCTCTCAGCGGCTTTCGATACCATCAACCATGGTATCCTTCTGTGACGTCTGGAGGAGGTGGGAGTGAGAGGCACCATTTTACGGTGGTTCTACTCTTACCTCTCTGACAGGTCACAGTCGGTGTTGGTCGGGGGGCAGAGGTCGACCCCTAGGCCCCTCAAATGTGGGGTGCCACAGGTTCGGTCTTGTCCCCCCTCCTATTTAACATCTACATGAAACCGCTGGGTGAGATCATACGATAGCACGGGATAAAGTACCATCAATATGCAGATGATACACAACTGTATCTATCTGCCCCGTGCCAGCTCAGTGTAGCGGCGGACGTGATGTGTCGATGCCTGGAAGCTGTCAGGATCTGGATGGGGATGAACAAATTGGTCCTCAATCCCAATAAGACTGAGTGGCTTTGGATGTTGCCCCCGAAGGACAGCCCAGACAGTCCGTCCTTGATCCTGGGGGGCGAAAACTTACAACTCTCAGAGAGCGCCCGCAACTTGGGGGTCCTCCTGGATTCGCAGCTGACACTGGAACACCATCTGTCGGCTGTGACCAGGGGGGCCTTTGCCCAGGTTCGCCTGGTGCACCAATTGCGGCCCTATTTGGATCGGGGGGCACTTCAAACGGTCACTCACGCCCTTGTCATCTCAAGGGTGGATTATTGCAATGCGCTCTACATGGGGCTACCCTTGAAAAGCGTTCGGAGACTACAGTTAGTCCAGAATGCAGCCGCGCAAGCGATATTGGGTGTACCGAGGTACATCCATGTTACACCTGTCCTCCACAAGCTGCAGTGGCTACCAATTGGTCTCCGGACGCAATTCAAGATGTTGGTTATTACCTTTAAAGCCCTACATGGCTTAGGACCAGCGTACCTGCGAGACCGCCTACTGCCACATACCTCCCAATGGCCGATAAGATCCCACAGATTGGGCCTCCTTCGGATGCCGTCAGCCAGACAGTGTCGGCTGGCGGGCCCCCAGAGGAGAGCCTTCTCTGTGGCTGCTCCGACCCTTTGGAATCAACTACCCCCAGAGGTCCGGACCTTACGCACTCTCATGGCCTTCAGGAAAGCTGTTAAAATCTGGCTGTTCTGGCAGGCCTGGGGCTGTTGACCTTATTGTTAAGGTCCAGCCCCGATTAGAACGAATGCGTGTTGTGAATTTTAAACTATTCTTTTATTTTTCTTTTATTTTTTCTTCCTTCTTTGTAAGCCACCCGGCGGCCTATAAATTTAATAAATTTAATAAATAAATAAATATGAAAAAGATGTTAAATTATATGTTAAATTAATTCTATAAAGAATTAACAGAATTAGATAAAATATTAATAGGGACAGAAGAAAGATTGATAAAGAAAACGTATAGCTACTTACTGGACATCAAACTGGAAGATGAACAAGTGAAGAAGACAATGATAGCATGTGCAAAAAACTTTGACTACACAATAGAACTAGATAAATGGCAAAAATTGTGGGACAGGAACTATAAATTAACAATGTCAACTGCATATAAAGCAAATTTGTATAAGATGTTTTATAGATAGCACTTTGCGTCAGCGAGGTTGGCAAAAATGTTTAAAGATAAGTCAGCTAAGTGTTGGAAGTGCCACCAGATACCTGCATCTTATTATCATACATGGTGGACATGCGTAGAAGCAAAAAAATACTGGACAAAAATGCATATGTGGCTGGAAAAGATGATTTAACAGCACATTGATTTAACACAGGAAATATTTTTGTTGGGAATTTTACCTGAAGCCTATAGTAAGGGGAATGCATATCTAATTATTCATGTATTAACTGTAGCTAAAATTGTATTTGCACCAAACTGGAAAAGTGAAGAGATACCTACTGATGAGAATATCATTAGGAAAATATTAGAATGTGCAGAGATGAATAGATTAACACTTACAATTAAGGAGAAAGAACAAACTGAATATTACATGACATGGGAATTGTTTTATTGATGTTTGGAGAATAAAACAGAAGTTAGAAATAGGGAAATAAAAGATGATTAGCAAAATATAGATAATATGTTAAGAGAGAGATCTCTTCCAATTCTATTATTCTGTTAAAACATTTGTAGTAAAAAGATATAAAATACCTTGTGGAATTCCACTATTCTTCACTTGGGGTTCAACAACCTGAATTGTGTCATCTTCAAGATAGAAATATATTTTACAATGTCTTATTCTATACAGCTCTTGATTTTTGTCAGGAACTTCTTCATCAAAATAAGCACTAAAAGACAATACCTACATAAAAGCAAAGAAAATCAATTCTATTACTACTACTACTACTAACAACAACACACACACACACACACAGTATATTCATATATATATATATACAGTATGCAAACACATACACATATACACACAGTGGAAAAGTTGGATTCTAACAAAGGACTATGCTATTTTGTATTTATTATGGAGATATTTTAATAAGGTGTATTGATCTTTTATAGAATCATAACACTGGAATTTATTTTATTATACAATTGATTAGTTATCCAGATCCTTTCATTTAGTTATGACGCAAATAAACAAAGCTCAACAGTCTAAGAATGATTATTACATCAGTATTACATCTTCCTATTTCTGAAGGAAGGGAGGAAGGGAGGAAAGGAAGAAGTGAAATCAACAGAAATTCTCAGAAGTAAACAACTTTTTTAATTGTCAGGGACACAACAACAGAAATTATAAAAATTTTAAAGGAATTCTATTGAATGTCACTCTGTCTGATTGTCCTGATACTGTAAACACATGGCTATCCAGATTTTCTGGTTTTGTAATATTCATTGGAAAATAAATGATTTAAAACTGTCTTAATATGATGGCATATATTTTTGTAGTGGATGCAATCAGGATGGCATATTGCAGAAAGAAGAGATCCTTTAGCATGCTTTACTGAAAGAATACCAAAGCATGTTCTGTTATCAAGATAAGAGGGACAGCAGCTATGTAGGCCAGAAAAAGATTATGAAAGATAGAGTCCTGTCTGAATTTACCCTTAATGATAGATTTAATCTCCTAATTACACAGACTATGCATAGTTAATTAAACACTCTGCAGCTAGCACTACCAATATCAAATGGAAATAATCACAAGCCTCATTAAGAAAAATGTTCATGTTAACAAGGAAAAAACATTGCAAATGATACTTTCAGGTAATTCAAATCTGAATTTTTGAAATGTCCTTTTTTCTTGTATGAAGCTTTGGAAACAATTCAACACCATCTGCTTGGTGTTTGGAATGTACTATATGTGCTGATGTTTATTCTCTCTTTTTCAATCAAATGAATAGAAATTCTACATCAAGGAGAGAAAAAAACATGGTGGGAGACAGTGAGAATGGCCATTAGCCAAATCCCGGAGGCACTCCAGGAAACTGCAATATGTTTGGCTTGCTTGAACAATACAGTTTAATGAACATGTTTTATAAGAAACATTTTCAAGCATGAATTGTCCAATTTGTGACTTAACTATATCCTAATCCATAGTCCAGTTAAGTAATTTTATTTAGATTTATATGAATTCTGTCCCACAGGGTTTTTTTTCAGACTGAGAAATTATTTCCCTTCAAAGCACTTGGCTGAACTAGTTTGTAAATCATGCTGCAAACATTACATTTGTGTGGCAAGCATTACACAAACAGAAAATTTAAGACCATCATTTTAGGTATTATTACTATGCATGAAATGCAAACCTTTCTCTAATCATTGTAATCCTTGGATTTGTATACTTTGAAAATATAAAATTAGGAGTAAAAAGAATAGTCTGTGAGCATTTCACATGATACACTTAAATGCTGGATTACAAATGGAATACTTCTGTCTATATAAAAAACACAAAGACCTACAGGATCTGGCTAAAGGCATTCTGTGTAACACATGGTCAACCAAACACATTTTGGAAAGAAGCATGGACAGGAGGTGATAGCCCTTTTCCATTGTTTTCTAGTAGTCTGTAATTAGAGTGTGTGATTGCAGCAAGATCTGAAAAGCAAGACAATAAATTGGATTAAACTGTGTTTGGCAATCCTGGATCAGAGGGCTTGCTAATCACAGGAAGCCTAACAGTCTGTTTCCAAACATCCAAGTTAGAGTGTGAAGGTACAGAAATATGATTTGTAATAGACCATTATCTAAGTAGCCCCACAATAATCTTGCAAATTAAATCAATATTACCTTAATTTTCTAGATGAGGAATTAGAGGCTGAGAGGCAGTCAATTTCTAAGGTACTAAACACATTCATGGTATTGTAAGATTTTTCTAAATTTATAATTTAGATTACTTTCTGTCAGAACTTTATAGTCAAAATCCCAAGCTAGATGTATCCTTAATATTTATTGTGTTGTAATATAGTTCCTTGTGTAGGCGTAGCGGTCACCCATGGCCCAGTGGATAACGGGGCATGCAGAGCCACGCTGAATCACACAGGAGACAACTGGCTCCGAGAAAGCCATAACATCCTGATAATGCATAACATAACATTCTGAGATGTGCTCTACCAATGACGTCCAGGATTTGACCATATATAGAGAGAACTTTCCTGAAGCAGTAGATTAGAAATTGTACTTTTACAGGCTGTTTTTAATCACATGCTATTGCTCCTCCTGCCTTTGTCCTGTCTCAATAAAAGGGGCTACCAGACCCCCAATCTGGGTCGCTCCATCCCGAGAAAATTTGTCTCCTGTCTTTTCTCAACATTGGCTTCATGGGCGAACAGCGGAAACTTCACATTTGGTGACCCCGACGTGATTCGAACACGCAGCCTTCTGATGGACGTGATGCAACGTAATCGACGTGATCTTCCTGTGTCACCAGCCTTTCGCTCATCCCCGACTTGGCAAAGTCTCGCAACCAGGGCCTGCCATTAGCGAACGGAGCACCCTCCCAATCGTGAGTATGGGCTCAGGTTTCTCGAAGGCTCAGACTGCACACCTGCAGGAGCTTCGGGAAATCGTTAAATCGTCTGTTGCAATCTCTCAAGCGACAGGCCATCCGCTTCCTATTCCCCCGAAAAAACATTTCCTCTCTCTATTGGCTTACATCTATGAGAATTGTCCCATTTACCCAGAGAAGGGCTCTCTTAAAGTTTCCTTATGGCTTCAATTGGGTGTTTATTTTCATAAGGAACCTCGAGCCCCGCCAGAAGTTCTCACTACTTGGAGACTTCTTGTAAGATGCCTTCAAATTCATGAGGAAGGTATGCAGGGGGCTGCTTTTAAGCCCTCGGAATCACCTCCTCCACGCTACGAGGAGATCGCCTCTCCTGCTTGCCAGGCGATGGCCCCCTCCGAGGCCTCTCCAATTCCCCCGGCCTCTCCACCTCCCCCGGCCCCTCCGGAAGAGAAGGTTTCCCCTCTCCCTTCCACCCCTTCCCCCACCCCGCAAGTGTGGCGTAGCGCTCTCCAAGACGCTCTGCGCGATGCTTTCAATCAAAGGGACATGGAATTGATACAGGATTGTTTCCCCGTTTCCTTTCAAGCAATTTCCACCTATGGGGTGCAATCCCCATACTGCAAGGGACTGTTCCGAAACCTTTTGTCAGGCATGCTTCTTACCCCCTCTCAGTTTGCCATTTGGACCTCCGAATACCTTAGAGAGATTAACAAGGCGATTGCCAAGGGTCTGCCTAACAATGTTACCGCCCCTCAGCTAAAGGGAGGGGATGGGTTTGATACGGGGCCTCTGCAGGCCACGGCCCCCCGGGAAGCCCTTGGAATTCTTATCACAGATGTTTCACAGAGCAATTGATTTATAGGATCCGAATTGGAATGGAGAAAAATGGTTTTGTGCATGTGTAAGTTTGTGTGTGTATGTGTTTGAGTGAGCGAAGGATCCAGTAAGGGAACTGTGCCTATTTAGTAGGTAAATTATGGGGACAGGTTGGGCAGTAGAGAGTGAAGAGAAAGTGATGAAAGTGAAGGAGGGAGGGGGAAGAGGAGAGAGAAGGGAGAAGGAAAAAGTGACAGAAGAACGTGAAAAGAAGGAAAGAGAAAGTGAAGAGAGAAGAGAGGAAGAGGAAAGAGATATCCCACAGCCTTTATAACACCCCTGTGTTTGTTATAGAAAAGAAATCTGGTAAATGGAGTTTTTTGCATGATTTGCGGGCTGTTAATAAAATTCTCCAACCCATGGGAGCGCTGCAGTTCGGCCTCCCCAATCCAAATTTGATTCCCTAAGAATGTGATCTCATGACACTTGTCCACTATTTCTCAGACACCCGCCCTTTTTGCAGCCCTAATTACAAAAGCCCTTCCGCTCCAGTGGAAGCCTCCTTCAACAGCTTTTTTCTATCGAAGACGCTATAACTGTCTTTGCCGATGGGAGCATGTGCCTGGCAGGAGGATGGTACATGGCACACCCAGCTCACAGAGCCACAAAAATCTGCTCAAACAGATGAATTGGCCACTTCCATCTTGGCCTTTCAGTTATTTGATACAAACAACCGTTTAACTTAATTCTTGATAGTCTTTATGTGACTCAGATTATAACCTGTTTGTATGAGTCTTATCTCTCTTCTTCTATTGATTCACAACTTTTGTCTCTGTTTCTCACTTTACAAGGTCTTGTCTCCTCTCGCTATTATTGTTTCCATGTCTCCCATATCTGAAGTCATCAGCCTTTCCCTGGGCCTCTCCAGGAGGGCAATGATGTTGCTGACGCTGCGGCATCAGCCCCCACCCCATGTCAATGTTTGTTCTGCTATCACACCTTGGGATAGCCACTCTTACTTTCATCAGAATAAAAAAGCGCTCATAAAACAATTTGGCCTTACGTCGGCGGAGGCATCAGCAATCATCATTCAACTATGCCCCACCTGTAGCCAGCAGGCAAACCCTCTCCCTATGTGGGTAAACCCCAGGGGAACAGAGTGTTGCCAAATTTGGCAAATGCATGTTACCCAATATCCTCCATTTGCCCCTTGGAAATATTTACATGTTTCCATTGATACGTATTCAGGCTACATTATGGCATCCCCACAAAGGGGTGAAGCCACCAAACATGTTATTAATCATTGTATTCGGACCTTTGCATCGCTGGGACGCCCAAAAGAATTAAAAACAGACAAGGTGCAGCCTTTGCTGTCTTTTGTAACCAATGGAGCATTGTGCATAAATTTGGCATTCCTTATAACAGCCAGGGTCAGGCGTTGGCTGAGCGCGCCAACCAGACATTAAAACATGCCCTGGACAGATATATTGGCAATAGGGGAAAATGCCCCCTGGCCTCCCAGCAGTTCAACACACCGGCAGCCCACCATCCTCGGCAGCGACTCGTCATTTTGCAGCTCCACCTACTGCAGACACCTCCCGTCCACCTGTCTACTATTGCTGCTTGCCTGACTTGACGTGGCGAGGACCTGCTGACCTGCTGACCTGATTACCTGGGAAAGGAACTACGCTGCAATCCACTAAAAGACAAAGTTCTTTGGATTCCAGGACAGCACGTAAGACCATATTTGCCAAAACCACCTATACAACCACCTACACAAACGCAGAAGCAGCCTGACCATGACCAACCAGCAGGAACCACAGCTTGAGGCTGTCTCTGTCTCTGACCTGGAGAACAGAGCAGAGCACCCTCCACCCTAACCCTAACCCTCCACTCCCCCGACCGGCTGCCCCGTCTTTCGCCGCAGATCCCCCTACTATGTGTTTGGTTGAATGCTACCTGTTGTCATTATCTGAACCAGTCCGGACAAATTGAAACCAGTATGGACAAATTACATGATACCGTTCAAGCAGTTGGACAAACATACAAGGCCTCGGACTCCTGATGGGATTGGATGACCTCTTGGTTACCTAATTTTAGCTGGCTGGGAAATGTTTCCAAGACCGTTATAACCCTTGTTGCTTTGCTGATACTGTTATGCTGCTGTATCCAATGTGTACCCTCTTTATTAACTATGTGTAAGAATATACTCTCTAGCTTGGCTCCACAGAAGAACATTCACATTGTCAACCACATGGAGTTACATGAACAGTCAACCCCTTCATGGGGAAAGATCCCTTCCGCATGCCCAGTGACGAAGAAGGAGACGCTGCCTTTTAAAACAAAAACAGTGTTGGAATCCATTCCGGGTGTGTGTGTGCAGGGCAGTGTCTGCTGTCTGAAACACACATACACAGGGATGCAAAAACATCGCACCAGAAACATCCTTCCGGCCTAAACGGCCAGGACTCACTATGCAGCCTCATGTAACATGAACTATGTGAGCCAGCTACTCCCACACATGCCCTTTCCCCTCCCAATGCCATGCAGCTTGTAATCTTCTATTCCCCCTTTGCCCACCCTTTGCCATGATGTGATTTTCTATTGGTTTATGTGTAGAATGCTGTGATCAGCCCTGTCAGATGAAGAGAGAAGAGTCTTTTGACAAAAAGAAAATAAAAAAGTAGGATTATTGCACAAGAGGAGCTACAACTAATATTTATAAAATTCATAAAAACTATAAAACAGCAAATGTAGGCCAAGTGTGCTTTTGCACATAGCGTATCCAGGATAACAAAACTCTGATTTGCTTACAAATTCAGTAGAATAAATCAATAGTAGAGATGAAACAAGTAAGAAGAAAGAATTTCTGGTCAATTGGACCGGGCATTTTTTTTTCATCTGAATAAATCTGTTAAATTTCATCTAACAGTTTGCAACGTTGGAGTGTACAGTTCTCTAATAATATGACTTGTGAACAACACACACTCACATAGACTAGAAGTTATTTATACATAATTCAAAACTGTTGAAGAGCTCTAGAAGATTTGACTTCTAACTGTTCCTGCAGGCACTTCTACATGTTGTCCAACCTCCAAAATGTTTTGTGTATAGTCCAATAGCACAGAATTTGTCTGGCAGTCTGGCTAGATTTCAATAACTCAATAGCAAAGACTTCGACCAATTCTGGACTATTCTCTTCCTCATTAGAAATTCCTCCACTTCATATGATCTGATGTGCAATGGTCAGTCTCTGATTCTCCCAAAAGGCTTTTTATGAGGTACAATAAACTTTTTTTCTTTCATTTTTTCAGTTAACTTATTTTAGGATCCAATTAATTACGGAAAATGAAACACACACAAAAAACAGCAGATCAGTGTGAAAAAACAAATTATTCACCTGTTTATCAAATGCTACCCATGAAGGTGCATCACTTCCAACACCTCTAGGAAATGCACTATACTTTGGTTTTAGTTTTTGTCCAAGCAAAGGTTCTCCTCCTATTCCAGGTTTGTCTTCTCCCACCAACATAGAAACCTTATTGCAGTAACTCCAATGTTGAGACTTATGGAACTTTTCTTTTCCTAGCTGCAATCAAAATGAAATAAATAGAAGACAATTATTTAAAAACAAATTAAGGAAAATAATGTTTTAAATATACAAAATAATTTATATAATAATTGTTCAAATCCATAAAACTCTGAAGGAACCTGAGTAGCAATCAATTCTATTATCTGTGCTGAAATATTGTATTTCAATCACATTTAAAGATAAAGGTGGGGCAAGACTGCATAATATTAAGAGCCCATCTTAATACTGTGCCTTAGTTTTACAAGAACCAATGCTAAAACTTATCATGTAACAAAACACAGACCTGACTTTGCAGATTTAAAGTGCTATTTCTGTTAATAACAATGGGAATGGATATTCTCTGTGAAAACATACATATACATTTTAATCTCTCTCTCTCTCTCTCTCACACACACACACACAAAACTACTAAAATATGGAGGGCTGATGATGCAAGAGGCAAAATCTATCAAGGTACACTTCTGAAACATTTCATTGTACTATGACTCTAAAAAAACAGAGGAAAAAGTGGACAGCTACACAGCTAAATTCAAATATTAAATAAGGATAGGACTACTAGAGTATGTGGCTTTTTAAAGTGTAAGATATTTTTATATCTGCATAGATGAGTAGCAGCCAAGAAATGATGTTGGCTAAATCTCTAACCCGCACTGCCAATGAGTTGTAAAATCCTTCTCTATATAAGACTTAGTCATGTCTTTGTATCAGAAAGCATTACACACTAAGAAAGGCAGGGTGTATATATAAATTATTCTGCCAATTTTAGCAATGAAAGAAGAGTGAAAATAAAACTGATTCATCCACCTTCTCTGTCTGGTACGTCAGCCATATTTCTACCAAGGATTCTCAATAATCAGGTTTAGCCTTTTTTTACCCAGATAGTGCAGGTCCAGGAAGCAAGCAGGGATTATACCACACTGACGAATCCTATAAATAATCTGAGACCTGATCAAAGACAGAGTTTGAGTCTGCCTTCTGAAGGGAAGAGATTCTTTCTCTGGTTGGACGGCAGTTATTGGGCATTTAGAATTAGTTTGACGCACGAAATTTACACACGTGCATAGGTATCCCCGCAAAACATTCTGTAAACCTAAACTTAGAGAGCTCCCGGTGGCCCCTGGATCTTACTCAACAATACTTACATTCCTGTTGAAAGAGTTCCCGGGCAGGAGCGGTAGCGCCATAGTTGTAGGGGTCCTGCCAGCCGCGCCCCCCGCCGCCTCAGGGCTGGTGTTGCTGCCCGAACCTGGCTGATCGCCCTCCGCGCTACCAAGGCCGAAGGAAGCGCAGCCGCGCTGTTTGGAGTCCAGTTGCCTGGAGACCCCCATTTGACGTCACATAGGGTGGCGGGGAATGGTGCGTTCGCTTCACCCCTGCTCTATGCTGCCCCCTGCAGACACAAGACTCTGCTGCAAAACCTGCGTGGGCTGTTGGATCGCGCTTTGCTGTTGAGGTATGCGAAGTTCCATCTACGGGACTGCTAGGAAAGGTCTTTCGTGCGTCCCCAAGGGATTGTTCCCCTCCTAGGTCACAGATTAATTAAATGGACATTTTTATTGACATAGGCCAATTCTTGAAAATGGACATAACCAACAGGTAACACTTTTATTATATTATACTTACGCTTACAGTTACTTTATGTGGTACCTGTAATATATTACAATATATTAGGTGGTATATGAAATACAGCTGACTTCATTTCGAAAATTCGGATCCCTTCAATTTTTATTTTAGAAGGCATCTACCACGTTGGGAAAGTTTGTTTTCTGTCCACTCAATGGCTGGCGAAATAATGCCTCATCAATCAGTCCTGTAGAGAATGATCATTGTTCTTTTATGTATATTTAACTAAAATCTGTTATACACATTTAGGAGTATAAGTCTTTTTGAAATTAGTAGGATAATATCAACTAAACATCCTAGGATGCTTTGTTAAGCTGTAATATATCATTCACTAATTTCACAGTTATATATACTTGTCTATACTCACCTGTAGCCTGAGAAGTGCAGGTAATCTGTTTCACTTTCACATTTGATGAAGTAAATAATAATCCCCAATTTGTTCCTTATCTAGTATCTTGATTTCAAATTGGGATTATATAACCTAGCACCTTTCCTGATATGATTGGCCAGTATTCTATAATCCTTTGTCTTTTTTTAGTATTTAAAACATCACAAACTTTTTTTTCTTACATGAGCCATTAAAATAATTTTGAAAACAAATTCATGTAAAGCCATTAACATTAAAAAAAATACCCTCACTGGTACTATCATTTTAATTTTTATCTGTCTCACTGAGGAAGAAAATTGGAGAGCAGATTCATTTTGTATATAGACTGGCTTCTATAGTGTTCGTTCTTTGATAGTTGTAACTGGAGATATTAGCAGCCTCCATCTTGACTTTGACTATTAAAACGATTTCCTCCTAGCAGCTTTAAAAAATCTGCATCTGCAAACGTGTCCGTGTCAGAGTTGGATAGTGAGATGGGTGGTGTCTAAATTTGATAGTTTGGTCATTTGCTCCTGTTGAGCAAATAAACATATTGTCAATATTTTATTAAATTTTTGGATTACTTAAAAAACAAAACAATAATCCAAACTACCCAACTTTGCAGAGATTTCAAATAAAATTGAAATTAATTAACTTCCCAAAATAGGTGAAGGCATGAGATCATTTTGATCTCAAAACGATGCTAAACACTGGTTTTCAAGTGGCCTCAATGTTGGTAATAATGGAATAAATGAATCGAGTATTGATCCAACATAGAGCAACCCTATATGTTCTTATATACAGATGCTGTATTGCAACAATAGCAGTACAATAGTTAAAGAGTTTGGTGAAAGCAGCCAAGGTAATATACATAGTGTATGTATGTCTTAGTGTGCATGGGACATCAAATGACATCCTCATATTTTCAAGGAACGCTGCTGGGCAAGTCCATATGATCCAACATCCATTCAACCATGATTAATTTAGCCACATACTCCATAATTTAATTTAAGTGCAAATGGGCAGCAGTTTTCTGGTGACATATCAATGCATTTGTGTGAAAATTCTTGTGCAAGAAGAAAAAATATTTATCTTTATTTCTTGAAATCTTGAAATCTTTATCTCCATCATGTTGACCATACAGCACACCACTGTTCAGGGTATAGTTGTATATCTTGGTGACATCTAGGATCAATTTGTTGGCCTTTTTAAATATAATCAATTACTGGTATGGTTTGAGATCCCTGCTTGAAACATACTTTATGCTACTTGTCATATTTGGTGTTTTTGCCAACATGAATTGTGAATGAAAATCAAAAATTAAGCCATTGTGTAACTAGCACAGCTTCCTGGAAAATAATTTTCTTTCCTCTCCTCTAGCTAGATTATAAACAGGTAATGTTGAATGACATGAAGCTAGCAGCAGCTGCTTCCCTCTTGAACTGCTATCTCAACATTGTACATTTCCTCCTTATCCATTACTTTCTTAGCAGTTAAACTTATTTTATATGAGTCTATTTACACAAACTTGGTAGTGTGTAAGGCCTTACATTTTGGTTTTCGTACAATTTCTTCATGAAAAGACAATCTTCAATTCATCTACAGTTCAATTATGGTGTCCTTTCAAAAGGAAGCCAAGTGAAATAAGTCTCTTTCTGATATCGTATCATTGATTATCACTTTTGTAGCCAGTTGATAATGGAATAGTAGTAAACTCTAGTTTACAACTTCTTTGTTAAAAATAAAATGACTGAATCAACCAAACTCTTTTATAAACAATGCTAACTTGGGAACCAATGATTTAAAAATGCATTATACATTAGTTGTCATTTAACTTTGAATAGAGTTTAATAAATGAATGTTGGTATCCTTTCTGCATATCCTTTGTGCTTACTACAAATCCTTTTTCTTTTCCATATAAAGACCAAAATGTCTTATTTCTTTACTAATCTTCTGCATTCCACATATATTCAAAATGCAACTTGCAAATTGCTTTAAAAACAAAAAGAGGTTTAGTGAATTTTATTTGGTGGTCTATTTTGCAACAGAAAAAAATTGTGGTAATTTCTGCTTGAATTGTAATTTGGCCAATATTCATTCCTACATATATGAATAAACATAGCAGTGACCAAAGATTTTAAAAAATCATTTTTTCATTCTGCTTAATAAAGATTGATTCATGATAAAATGACTGTCAGCGTTCCAAGTATCATGCAGAATTAAATCAGAGTCCAAGGCAAAACTATCCTTAAAGTTCCAATTTAATAAGTCAGACATTTAGCACATCTGTGAAAAATCCCAATTCTGGAAGTTACATTGGATTCCCACCCAGTTGAAAGTTCATGATCTTGTCCCCACATCCACAAATCCATCACAGGGTCCAATCTTCTTCCATGCTGGCATCTCCACCAAGCTGGTTCCGGTCATATGCAGAGGTGCGGAGACAAAAGATGACTTTGGACTTCTAGACAAGAATGACAACAACACATTCCACAATTCTACTCCTTTCTATCCCCCCTCCCAACTACTACACTAATGAAACAGCATAATGAAATAAGAGAGAGTGTGGCAGGCCAAAGATCCTAAAAGGGATATAACTGCAGGCCTGACAATGACACTGAATCACTCACAACATATGTAATACATAAAACAAATTCATAATAAATGAATTTAACTCACAAAGACTAAAAAGTCTACATGAGAACTCTTCACCAATTCAAAATCATTTCCAGACATGTTTGATCTCACAGTATCGTTCAGTAGCTAAGCCAATTTAGCTCAGGCCCAGCAGCAGGTTTTTGAAATAAGAAGTGAATTTTTGTTTGTGTTACTGCAATTCACCAAATTTTCTCCCCTTAGTAGGAACTCTAGTCTCCATCTCCCAGGCCCTATTCCACATAGTCTTTTCTAATAGAGAAATAATGATTTGGCTAGAGAGATAGATGATGATAGATAGATAGGTAGGTAGGTAGGTAGGTAGGTAGGTAGGTAGGTAGGTAGGTATAAGAAGGTTAATAGCAAAGTATTTTCTTCCCTTTTGATGAAACTCAGAGGAGAATGGAATTTTTACTGCTGCAGATTTGACAGTAATTTGGGACAGGAGACAGTGTTTTGCATTCTCCTATAGGTTCAATCAGAGGGACCATTGATTGGTTCGTGGATTTCTCAGCATCTTTTTTTTTGCTTGCAAGTTTTTTTTTTATAACATAAAAATTCCATTTTCAATTAAACAGTGTGTTGTCTAGGTACAAATAGTTTTAGGAAATAGTAATAAAAATGTTTACAACAATATTCATTACATTAGCATTGTTTATACTAATATTGATATTGTTGTTGTTTATGTAACCATTTCAACATACCTTCCTTATAAGCCACAATGCCAAACAAGCTGGACACTTTGGGTTTTTGAAAGCCCTACATCTGGCCAAGAGGCAGTTTTGTTGGCCAAGAATGAAAAAGGACATAGAGAGTTGTTGTGGCCCAGCAGGAGCCGTTGGAGCTGCAAGCAGGCTCCGATAGCGAGGGGCCCTATGAGTCGGCTCTGAAAGATGTGGAGGACCCAGGACAGGGTTCCGACTCTGAGCAGGGACCAGAGAGACTGGTTGGCCATCAGGAGGCGCCTGAGACCTGGAGCAGCGGTGAAAGCCAAAGGGAGTGTACCCATGACGTCAGGCCTTGGAGCAGTGGGGAGGAGATAAGGGAGTTGGTCCCAGACACCAGACAAAGGCAGGCAGATAAACGCTGAGAGCAACTACGCAGATACAGAAGATAATTGGACCCAGGTGGTTGTAATTAGGCTCCTCCCAAGAGAGTATATAAGGAGAGACTTTGGGAGAAGGCTGTTTGCAGGATTCAACTAATTATACCAATGCTGGAGAAGCTCTCAGGTGTATTTCTTATCTTGGAAGTCTGGATATCTGCCCAGGTCTTTTCAGTGTGTTAATTTACTGTGAATAAATTGTCTAGCAGTAATCTTGTCTTGGAGTGCCTTGGCGTACGGAGGGGGGGGGGGGTCAGAACAGAGAGTTATGTTAAAAGCTGTGCAACTATGCATCAATAAAGAAGAGATTGGGGAAGCCCCCAGGTTGCTACAACAAGTACCTGAGCCGACCCGATCCTGGGAGGAAATTGTGATGGACTTCATATTGGAAATCCCTGAGAGTAGCGGAAATGCAGTTAATTTGGACAGTAACTGATCTATTTTAAAAACAGGCTCACTTTATAGCCTGTTCCAGACTACCCTTAGCCCACATACTTGCGAAGCTGTTCCTGAAGCACATGTACTGGATGCATGGAATACCAAAAGAATCATCTCAGATTGGGGGATTCAATTTACGGCCAAATTTTGGAGGGAATTGGTATAGTCAATTGGTTCCTCCCAAGATCATAGCTCGGCTTTTCATCTGAGTACCAATGGTGTGACGGAACAAGCTAACACAATGGTGGAACAATACTTGAGATGTTACATTAACTACTAGCAAACCAAATGCACAGAGCTCTTGCCGTTTGCTGAAGTTGCGTATAACAATGCAGTGCATAGTAACACAGGACTTACTCCCTTTAAGGTAGTGAATGGACTGGAATTTGTCCCAATGCCTGAGTATCCTCAGGAACCTCCCTCAACAATCAGTCTGACAGAGTGGGTTGATTTGTTGCAGAACACTGGGGAAATATAAAGTGAGCAGTAATTAAAGTGGCAGAGGTTCAAAAGGAGCAAGCAGATAAGAGGCAGTCCCCTCAGAGACCATTTCGCATTGGGGAAAAGGTTTACCTCTCAACTAAATATTTAAAATGGAAACTGCCTTGCAAGAAACTAGGTCCTAAGTTCCGAGGTCCCTTCGCAATAGTGAAAGTCATCAACCTGGTCATGGTGGAGCTAAAACTTCCCCGCTTACTGGGTAAAGTGCATCCTGTCTTCCACAGCAGCTTATTGAAGCCAGTAATAAGTTTGGAGCTAAGACCAGTACCTTGGATAGTTCCTGGCCCCATAGTAGTAGAAGGGGAATCCCATTACAAAGTAAAACAAATCCTAGACTCTAGGCTATATGTGTGGAAGCTACAGTATCTACAGTGTGCTACACATAACAAAGGCAGAGGCTGGTAGAGCCAAGGTCATCTCAATAAGTGCTGAGCAAGAAAGGAGAGGAGTGCCTGAAGAACCTGCCATTTACGCAGTTGGGCAATGTGATCTGTGACACTTGGGGAGAGGGAATCATTTACTCTTTTAATTATACTGAACCCCGGGAAATATTTAGAGTTGGCTTCAAATGTGAATGTGCCAATATGATGTACCCAATAAAGAGACTCTCTGAGAATAGTTCCAATCTCAGAGTTCTGACGTGGTTGGGATCATTACTCTGAACCATCACATCTAGGCTAGAAATCAGGTACTATGAGTTCTAGTCCCAGTTTAAGCATAAAAGTCAGCTGGGTGAATTTGGGCAGGTCACTCTCTCTCAGCCTAAGCCACCTCAAAGAGTTATTTTTGTTGGAGAAAAATAGGACTATAATAAGAAGGAGTATTAGCTATATTCATTCCATTTAATTTTTATAAGAATAATAAAGGTAGATTAAAATATCTTTAAGAAGTAGGAAATATAAAAATATTTTATAGTTCAATTATATATATATATTAGATATATAATGCACTATATAATGTACCTTCAGGTAAGCCAGTGGGGCTCCTGCCTTGCTTTGTCCTCTACCCCCCTCCCACCATCTCGCTTTTTGCTCTTCACAACATGCAATCTCTCACAGTAACAAGAATTACAGGCATAGTAGAAGCCAAGCACAATCAGATGTCTGCCTGTCTGTGTGAGTGTGTGTGTGAGAGAGAGAGTGAGAGAAAAAGAAACTGCTGGAGGGGAGTAATGGCAATGCTGTGTGAGAAGAGAGCTATATCCATTGGAAAGTTACAGGTAGTTTGAAAGGGTTTTTGTGTGGGGATGCCCCTGGTCACCTACAGTGGTTCTGCAGCCACCTTGCCTTCTCTCCATCCCAGCTCACTGCTAAGCCCAGTTGTTACCCAGCATTCTCTGCTACCTCCCGCTGGATCTACCTCATGCACAGCTGGCATGAGAGATGCAGCACCCACCAGAGCCGGGGCTGTAGCCCAGCCTGCAGCCCCAAATAAACATGCAGGCTGGTGCTCAGTAGCTCAAATGAGACCCCTTCCAGCTGGAGTTGCGTGTCCAGCTGGGGAACAGTTCAGTAGACTGCCCAATTCTCAACCAGCTGTCTGCATGGTGGGAAGGAGCTTTCTCCTTCCCACCATGCAGAGGCTAGGTTGCGTAAAGGGGCTTTCCCCTCCAAGACCCTCTCAAGCACTGGGTTGCAAGCTCCACCCCAGGGAGCCTCAATTGGGGCCAAGCTCTCTGCATGTCCTGGCCTCTACCTGCCAGGAGAGCAAAAAGCCCCCACAAAGTCAGCAGCAGCATGGGCAGTCCCTTAGCAGCCAGCAGCATGCAGTCAAGAAGTGTCCCAGCAGCAGGCAGGGCAGGTAGAGGCCGAGGTGTGCTGAGTGTTTGGCCCGTCGTGGCTGTGGGCAAGCAGACAGTGGGACAGACAGGGCAAGGCCAGTGGTAGCTGCTCTCCCACTCCCGTCAGTCCCTGTGCTCACCGCCTCTTGCACATCAAAAAATAAGTCCTCCCCCAAAATAAGCCAGAGTGCTTATTTAAGGGCCAAAAGAAAATAGGACTGGGTCTTATTTTCAGGGAAACACAGAAAATGTTCACAGAACTGTTTTTTAATTATTTTTTCCAGTATCTTCCCAGGTATTGATGTTAACTGGTCTGTAATTTCCCTGTTCTGTTTTCTTTTTTGAAGATGGGAACCACAATAACACTTTTCCAATCCTCTGGTAGTCCCCTGGTGCTCCAAGATGTTTTAAAGATATGATACAATGGTTCTGAGATAACATCTGCCAGCTCCTTCAGAACTCTGGGATGTAATCCATCAGATCCCGGTGATTTATATTCATCAAGGTCAGACAGGTATTCTCTTAACCATTTTCTTGCTTACCATATTTTTATTTTTATTTCTATTCTGTCTAGAAATTATGTTATTGGTAGGTTGGGCTATAGTTTCTTTTTGCATGAAAACCAATACAAAGAATGAGTTTTTTCTTGTTATTTATATGTTGAAAGAAACTTTTTTTAATTATCTTTGACTTTTCTTGCAATTTTTTGTTTAGTCTAAGCCTTTGCTTTCCTAACCTCATCTTTGCAGATTCAGGCTATCTGCTAATATTCTGCCTTAGTTATGTGTTTCTATTTCCATTCTTTGTACTTAACCTTTTTGTCTTTCAGTTTATCAAAGAGATCTTTGTGCAACCAAGCTGTTTCTTCTTGGATTTCGTCTCATGAGTATGAGTGTGTTCATGCCCATACTCATCCTGTGTTTGAGACCATTTTAAATTTTAATTTCAATACTATATTTGAAATCAGACGTACCCAATAATATCCATTTAAGCAGTGGTGGGTTGCGGATTCCGTTCCGGAAGGGCTGACAGCTTTTTTTTTTAAATAGTCTTTATTAGTTATACATTTTTTTACGGATAAAACATACAAATACAGTTTTAAACATACAACCCCCCCTTCCCCCCCCCCCCCGCGGTGACAGTCATTCACAGCCCAACTTTTTTTTCCTTCCTCATTGTTTAGTCTCTAAGCAACATCTTCTCATTACAAAGTTCAGGGATCTATTATAATACCCATGTTCACTTTTAGTTCCCATTGTTAACAACTACTATTTAACTTTCCCCGTTTTAAGTCCCTGCTGTTCTCCTTGTCGCCCACATATACCATAGGTTCCAGCTAAGATAATGTTCTGTTTCTCCTTTGTCCCTCAGCCAACCCGTCATTCTGTCCATTTCTGCACATTCATAGATCTTTTTAATTATGGCATCTTCCGGCGGTATGGTAGTAGATTTCCAAAATTGTGCATAGGTTATTCTTGCAGCCACAATTATATGTAGGCTCAAATACCATATAGATTTACTCATGTTTTCTGGTTGTATGCTTAGTAAAAAATTATCGGGTTTCCATTCCATGCTTGCCCCAGTAACCTCTTTTAGCCATTTTTGAATCCTTCTCCAGTATTTTGTGGCCTCAGTACAACAACACCAAATATGGTAGAATGTGCCATCCCTTCTTCCACATTTCCAACACAGTGGAGATAACCCAGGAAACATTTTGGCTAACCTCGTTGGGGGGAGGTGCCATCTATAAACCATCTTGTATATGTTTTCTTTAAATGCTGTAGATATTGTAAGTTTAATAGACTTACTTCATAGATCCCACCTGTCAGCCTCTGATTTGCTGCTGCTTCGGCTGCCATTGAAACGGGGAGGGGGGGCATGGTATTTGGGAGGGGAATACTAATTGTGCTGGAGGAAGATTCTGGAGTTTCTGCTGCCTGTCTTACTGCGCATGCGGAGGAAGTTTCCCGCCAAGGCCAACGGCACCGACATTCCATCTGGGTGATGCCTTTCGAAGTTATCTCACACCTGACACTTGGGAGAATTATGATTGGACTGTAACTGGGATGCCAAGGGGAGGGGAATGGGTTATTCTATATATCATTTGCTTTCGCGCCTAAATAATCAGTTTTCGCTTTGCTACGCTTCTAATCATTTATAATTAGTAAAAGTACACTTGATTTCTATCAATGGAGTCTCGTGGTTTTCTTTCCTAATTATTCAATGGAGGAGTGCTGACAGTAAGCGAAAACTCACTCACACCCCACCAGGAGTTTTCAACCTACTGTGGGGGGTGTACTCACAAGAAGGAACGGAGAAAATGTCATTGCAAGCGAGCGATGATGAGGAGACTGAAAGAGAAACTGCAGAACCAACTTTACCTGAAAGGCTAGCTGGCCTAAGGATAGAGAAGCCTGCAGTTCAGCCCCGATGGACTTTGGGAGTGGGGCAAAAAAAGGATTATGAGGATTATGAGAATCTGGATACAGGAGTTACCAGACGGAAACAAAGGAAAAAACCAGCAGACTGGGAAGAAACTATGACCGAGCGGAGTTCCCGAGAGAGGGAGATGGAAAGAGAGCAAACAGAAGAATTTAAACAAAGATACTCTTTGCATAAATTTAGGGAGGGTGAAGAGGCCGAGGGGGGATGGGAGCAAGCAAACCCAGAAACAGCCTCACCCCCCAGCCAGGGCTGCTGCCAGAGTAGGGGGGTCCTCCAGAAGACGAAGAAGTGCAAAAGTCCCTTCCTTACCAGTAAAATATAACGGTGATACGAAGAGGTTGGGTCTTTTGGTCATGCAGATTTGCAACTACATGGAAAAATATGGCCAAGGTTTAGAATCTGATGAGATGAAGGTGCAAATAGTTTTACTTTCTTTGGAAGAAAAAGTGGCCGTTTGGATGGTGAGCTTACACCAATGTAATTCCCCTATCCTGAGGAATTTTAATGACTTTATGGCTGCACTTAGGAGGTT
This sequence comes from Thamnophis elegans, assembly GCF_009769535.1. Taxonomy (NCBI): domain Eukaryota; kingdom Metazoa; phylum Chordata; class Lepidosauria; order Squamata; family Natricidae; genus Thamnophis; species Thamnophis elegans. Next base: position 58,665,075 of record NC_045546.1, on the reverse strand, counting down.
TGATGACCCGCTGATTGAGAAACGAGGGAAGGTGAATGTTATGGCCCTAAAACAGGGAAATAACCCAGTGGCTGAAGATGTTCAGGATCAGTTTGCATTGGGATTAAATGAGGACATTTACCAACAATGCGTTAACATTCCTAACACCTTCCTAAGTGAGTTGTATGCTTGCTATGAAAATACAGCAGATGTTGAGAGAGACTTGGTTAGATTTCAATGTGTGAAAGGGGAAAAAGCAGAGAGATCACCCCCCCAGCTCAAAAGGCCCCATTCCGCATCAGGGGTGAAGAGAAGGGAAGCTCCGCCAGCAAAGACAAGCCTTTCATGTGCCTCCGTTGTGGGAAAGGGGGCCATCAAGCAATGGATTGCCGCATTAAACTTCCTCCGCCCACCCCACCCCCTGCCAAGAGGAAAGGGAAGGCAAGCAATGCCCCGGGGAAGGAGAAGGGAGCTGCGTTCGCTGCTGAAAATACCCCCCAGCGTTTCCAGCCGGAGGTGGAGGAGGGAGCGGACGTGACCACCAGCTCCTCTGAGGATTCCGATGACGACGGCTCGCCTCAGTGCATGAGTTCACATAAAGGCCCCATGTCGATCCCAATTGAGTTAAGGGTGCCATCTGGGGGGGAGACGGAGCGGCTTTCTGCTCTACTCGATTCGGGCTATTCTAGATGTATGATTAATCCTGCAATGGTTGAGAAACTTAAAATTGAGGACTTTGAAAACCCCTATTGTTTTTTGCCAAATCGATGGATCCATTGCAGGAGGAGGCCCGGCCCATTTCTACACTGAACCTCTAGAGATGAAAATGGGCACGCATGTGGAATTGATCTCTTTTATTGTGGCACCTGGGATGGACAGACCCCTTATTTTGGGACTCCCCTGGCTTCGTAAATGGAACCCTCGCATTAACTGGAGGGAGGGGTGGCTGCGCATCCGGACCAGCACAGCCCCAGACGGGGATGCCAACGCCCCTGAGCCTGGTGGATCCAGCCCTGCATTGGCCGCCAGGGGCCAGGAGAAAATTGAGGGGGAGGAAAAGATTCCGAAAGAATATTGGGACCTAAAGCGGGTTTTTAGTGAAAAATCTTTGGATAAGCTTCCACCCCACAGAAGCACTGACTGCTCCATCGAAATTTTGCCTGCAGTGCTGCTTCCAAAACCCCAAATTTTTGTTCTATGTCGCCCAGAGAGGTGGAGGAAATGAGGAAGTTTATTGACAAAAACTTACAAAGGGGTTTCATTGAACCAGCCAGACCCAAGGTGGCGGCCCCTGTACTATTCAGGGAGAAGAAAGATGCTCTCTGCGCTTATGTGTTAATTTTAAGAACCTTAATTCAATCTCTTCTCATAATCTCTACCCTTTGCCTCTGATGAAGGACATGCTGGCCCAACTGGGAAAAGGCCGCATTTTTACTAAACTGGACTTAAGGGAGGCATACTATAGAGTCCGAATAAAGGAGGGAGATGAATAGAAGACTGCTTTCAACTGCCCCCTGGGTTGCTTCCAGTTCTGTGTAATGCCTTTTGGCCTACAGGGGGCACCTGCAGTTTTCATGCAACTAATTAATGAGATTTTGCATGACCACCTTTACAAGGGCGTTATCATATATTTAGATGATATCCTTATTTACACACAGACATATGAAGAACACGTCAAGTTGGTCCGCACTGTCCTGAAGAAACTCCAAGCCGCGGAACTTTATGCCAAGTTATCCAAATGTGAATTTCACCATGAGAAGATAGACTACCTTGGGTATCGTATCTCACCCGCAGGGGTGGAAATGGACCCCGCTAAGGTCAAGGCGGTCACTGAGTGGGAGGCGCCCGCACACAGAGACAATTACAGATTTTTTTGGGTTTTGCTAATTTCTACCGTCAGTTCATCCCTTCTTTTGCCAAAATTGCACTTCCCATCACTAATTTGTTGAAGTCCAAAGGTGGGCCAAAACCTAAACCTAGCAAACCATTGAATTGGACCATGGAGTGTCAAGCTGCGTTTGAGAAGTTGAAGAGACTTTTTGTCGAAGAGCCAGTTCTGAAGCATCCAGATATGGACAAGCCTTTTGTCGTTCAAGCTGATGCCAGCGACGTGGCAGTGGGAGCCGTTTTGCTTCAGACTAATGACCAAGGTAATCTACAACCTTGTGCCTACACCTCTCATAAACTCACAGAGACAGAGAGACGTTGGGCGATTTGGGAGAAAGAAGCATTTGCTGTACGTTGGGCTTTGGCCACATGGCGCCACTTCCTGGAGGGCGCTAAGCACCCATTTGAGGTGTGGACTGACCATAAGAACTTGGAAGCTTTGAGGACTCCCAGGCGACTCTCGCCTAAGCAGATGCGCTGGGCTCAGCATTTCAATCGTTTTAATTTCACACTTAAGTACATCCCGGGGGGGAAGAATTTCATGGCTGATGCTTTGTCCAGACTCCCTCAGTACAATTGTTCTAAGCTTAGCATTGTACAACCCGTAGTTCCCGCATCCAGCCTCGCTGCTCCTGTTGTTACTAGGCAACAGACACGCACTAAGATGGACGTGTCTCAAGATTTCCTTTCTGACCTCAAAAAGGCCCTTCCTCAGGATGATTGGTTCCAGCAGCATCAAGGTGAATGCACGATGAGAGACGATTTGCCATGGATTGGAGCGAAACTTTACGTCCCTGCATCTCTTCGTCTCATGTTTCTCCAACGGGCACATGATTCCAAGTTGGCAGGGCACTTTAGCTTTGTGAAGACGCTGCATCTTGTGAAACGACAGTTTTGGTGGCCATCTTTGAAGAAGGACATTGAACTTTATGTTGCCAGCTGTCCTGTTTGTGCAGCTGCTAAGCGCCCACCGGGGAAACCGCAGGGTTTACTCCAGACTGTGGCTCGCCCTGTCTCCCCCTGGAAGGGGATTTCTATGGATTTCATTGTCGAACTTCCTGAAAGCCAGGGGCACACGGTCATATGGGTGATTACAGACTTGTTTTCCAAGCAAGTTCATTTCATACCTTGCCCTAAGATCCCTTCTGCGAAGGCGCTCGCTAAACTTTTCATTTCTCATGTTTACCGTTTGCATGGCGTGCCTGACCGCATAATTTCTGATAGGGGCGTCCAATTCACCTCCGTCTTCTGGAAGGAATTTCTTAAACGCATTGGCTCCGCCCAGGGTCTAAGCTCCGCCCACCACCCTCAGACTAATGGGGCTTGCGAGAGGACTAATTCTGTTCTAGAACAATATTTACGTTGTTTCATCAATTACCAGCAAGATGATTGGGTGGACTTGTTGCCGCACGCGGAAGTGGCTTATAATAATTCTGTACATAGCAGCACTGGATTCACCCCTTTTCGTGTTGTGTTTGGCCAGGACTTTGTTCCTATTCCCGAAGTTCCTCTTGAGCAACCACAGGTTTCATCTATCTCCGACTGGAGTGAGCGGTTGCGGCATATTTGGCCTTTGGCACTTTGGATGCTGCGCACCGTGCGCATAAGAAGCAGGCTGATAAGAAACGTTCTCAACCTTATCAGTACAAAGTGGGTGACCAAGTTTATCTATCCACAAAGTTCCTTCAAACTACGCAGAAATCAAAAAAGTTGGGGCCTAAGTATGTCGGCCCGTTTCCCATAATCAAGGTCATCAATCCTGTTTCGGTTCGCTTACAGCTACCCAAGCACCTCAACCGTGTATATCCTGTTTTCCACATTAATCTCATTAAACCTGTTCGTTTTTCATCTTTGCGTCCGCCAGTGGATCCGCCACCTGCCCCCCTACTGATTGATGGTGAGCAGCATTTTGAGGTTCGGGAAATATTGGACTCTCGTAGACGGCGGAATCGCCTTCAGTACCTGGTGGCTTGGAAGCATTTTCCTCAGTCTCATGCCGAGTGGGTGAACAAGTCCCATCTCCGGGCCCCACAACTACTCCGCCAGTTCTATTCTGCTTATCCGGACAAGCCCTAGTTGACTCTCCTTCCTGACTTTCTCTCTCTCCCCCCTCCTATTTTTCTTTTTCTGTTTTTTGTTGTTCGTCTGTTTGTTTGTGTTTTGTCGTTTTCCAGGCCTGACCGCCTTTTTCTGGAGGAGGGCCAGATGTCAGCCTCTGATTTGCTGCTGCTTCGGCTGCCATTGAAACGGGGAGGGGGGGCATGGTATTTGGGAGGGGAATACTAATTGTGCTGGAGGAAGATTCTGGAGTTTCTGCTGCCTGTCTTACTGCGCATGCGGAGGAGGTTTCCCGCCAAGGCCAACGGCACCAACATTCCATCTGGGTGATGCCTTTCGAAGTTATCTCACACCTGACACTTGGGAGAATTATGATTGGACTGTAACTGGGATGCCAAGGGGAGGGGAATGGGTTATTCTATATATCATTTGCTTTCGCGCCTAAATAATCAGTTTTTGCTTTGCTACGCTTCTAATCATTTATAATTAGTAAAAGTACACTTGATTTCTATCAATGGAATCTCGTGGTTTTCTTTCCTAATTATTCAATGGAGGAGTGCTGACACCACCATTTGCCCATTTCAATCTCATAACCAAAGTTTCCCTCCCATGTTATTAGAAGGCTTTTATCCATCTCTTCTTTAGCATCTTGACAGGTCAAAAACTGATAAATCTTCGATAACATTTTCTTATCTCCACCAAACAAAATCTTATCTAGCCCCTGGGGGTTTGGGTAGATCCCAAACCATACCTTATCGCTTTTAAACCTATTTCTAATCTGTAAATATTCCCACCATTCCAGATTCCTGCCCTGCTGCTCCAATTCCATCTTTGTTTTCATGTTGCCATCTTCTGTCATAATGTCTTTATATGTTATGTTTCTTGTCCAATTAAATACACTGGGATGTGTTAAGGCCCCTAACGGTGCTGACAGCTTTAAAAACATGGTAAGTAGTGTGGGAGGGCGGGTTGGCCCTCTGAAGCAGTACCCGGTGCTCCGGGCAGGATCCGGTACGCACATACCAGGGCGTACCATCTGCAACCCACCACTGCATTTAAGGCATTTTCAAGGGGTTTTGTTTCTGAAAGAAACAGGTAAAATCCTTGGACAAGTTCATTCCACTCTTTATCATATTGTGCCTTAGATTGGCTTCTTTAAGCCTTTAAAGACTTGATCCTCTCAATAATTTGTTAACCTATGAATGCTTATTTGCAGCAAATGAATCTTTCTACAGCCATAAAGGAAGAAAACAACAGTGATTTTTTTTTAATTAAAGGAGTATATTTGCACCAAGCCATTTGGAACAAATTTAGGTCAATGCCTATGCCATTATATCTCCTCTGTGCCCAGAGAAAGATACCAAGAGTGACTGCAAAAACTACATAGGGATATGTTTATTAAGTGTGTCCAAAGAGGGAAGTTCTTTGGATATGCTCATAAGATAAAAGCCAATGAAAATTTAAGCCTAATAGAGGGACAAAAAGAAGACTCCATTTGCAGCCATGATTTATGTATACATTCCATTTTCTAGTCTCTAATTCTCTTTTGTTTAGCAACACAAAATGTAATGGTGCAAGTATGAATGATACATTGAATGAATTAATTGGAATTAGCGTTATTTAGTCTTCTAGAAAAATTGGTCACACTTTACCATGTAACTCAATTGTCTTATTATGCAATCCCTACATTCTTTCAAAAGGTCAGGACACACATCTTCAGAATGATCTTGAGAAGTTAAAGCAGCAGGATGAAAATTACATTTCATAAATCAAACCGAAGTTCTACATACAGATAAAAGAAACCAGATTTACAGATATATGATAGAGAATACCTGATAATTATACATGGAACAAAGACATTGGAACTACAAGCTGAATATACTGTAACACTGCCAACTACTTCAATAGAAATTTTGTTTGCAGTTCAAAGGAAGTAATAATTCCACTGTATAGTATTCTGCATTGATGAAACTCTTCCACATTCTGGAAAGAAACAGACAATCTGGAACAAGTTCACAGAAAAGAAACAAGGATGACCAGGAGACTAAAAACAAAAGTTTTATTAGAGATACTTTTAGTCTTGAGGAAAGACAGTTGAAACACAATTTATTTTCTTTAATGAAAAAAAAATCCAAAGGAATATTAAATAAGAAGTCTAGTCTTGTTACCTATTTCTCAGAGAGTAGGCAATAAATTAATAGCAATCAAGTGAAGAAAGGCAAATTCCAAATGAATGTTTGATTCAGCTTTTTGATAATCCTTTATGATTTTCTTTCAGCTTACACTATTACTGTAAACGTGTGTATTCAGTTAGAAATTGCTTAATTTGAGATTAAATATAGTTTAAAGTTGCACTGCCATTACACAAAAAATAAAATTGTTATACAGAGGCTTTGTGTAATGTGTATTTGTGTGTATGTGTGTATTCATGCGCCTCCGAAGCATATTTTGACTCCTGGCACCTGTGTGGAATCATTTTTGCAGCTTTCTTGGCAAGATTTTTCAGAACTGGTTTGCCATTGCCTCCTTCCCAGGGCTGAAGGATAGTGACTGGCTCAAAGTCACCCAATTGGCTTCATGCCTAAGGCAGAATTAGAGCTTACTTTCCCGGTTACTACCCTAGTGCCTTAACCACTCACCAAACTGGCTCTATACTAAGGCTATCTCCTCTTACTGCTTCTTTTTGTAATGTAGCACTTGGGGTGTGTGTGTGTGTGTGTGTATGTGATTCAAGACATGACCTACAGTATTTTTCGGAGTATAAGACGCACTGGAGTATAAGACGCACCAATGTTTTGAAGAGGCTGTCAGCCTCTGCTTTGCTGCTGCTTCAGCTGCCATTGAAATGGGGAGGGGGGGCATGGTATTTGGGAGGGGAATCATTGTGTGCTGGAGGAAGATTCTAGACGCTGGTCTGACCACCTCATTGCGCATGTGGAGGAAGGGAGTTTCCCGCCAAGGTTAACTGTCCAGCATTCCACCCTGGTGATGTTTTTTGAAGATATCTCCCACCTGACAGTTGGGTGAATTATAATTGGACTATGGACTGGGATGCCAAGGGGAGGGGATTGAACTATACATGATATTCTTTGCTTTCACACCTAATTAACCATATTCAGCTTCGCTTCGCTACAATTCGTTTGTAATTAGTAAAAGTACACTTAATTTCAAACAAATGGAGTTGAATGGTTTCTTTCCTGATTATTAAATGAAGCAGCACCTGACAATAAGCTGAATCTCACCTCGCACCCAACCCGGAGGGGGGGTGCCCTCATAGAAGGAAAAGAAAAATATCTCTACATGAAAGTGACCAGGAAGAAGACATGGGTGCAACAGCAGCACCATCTTTAACAGAAATGCTAGCTGACCTGAGAGTGGAGGAACCTACTGTTCGACCCAGATGGACTTAGGGTGTGGGACAGAAAGAGGAACCTGAGGAATTACAAACTGGAGTCACGAGAAGAAGGCAAGAAAAACCCCACCTGCTGACTGGAGTGGTTCTGGAGTGGAAGACTACAAAATGTCCCAAGACATGAGACTCCTCGAAGAGGCATGGAGTGAACGCCGGATTCGAGAGAGAGCTGTGGAAAGGGAACCAGCAGAGGAACTGGAAAAAAGCTACCCGCTGCATAGCTTAAGGGAGCCTGGAGGGGCCGAAGGGGGATGTACGCAAGAAAACCCAGCACTGACCTCCCCCCCCCCCCTGCGGCTAGAGACATTCCGAGAACAGGGGGGGGCAGGCGACGCCAGATGGCTAAGGTTCCACCCTTAAGCGCAAAATATGATGGAGAACCCAGCGGCCTCAGGTTGTTTATTATTCAGGTCTGGAATTATATGCAAATATATGGGCCTGATTTGATTACTGATGAATCTAAAGTGAGAATAGTGTTTATGGTCCTGGAGAAGAAAGCAGCCGACTGGATGGTCGGATTACATAAATGCAATTCCTCTCTTCTGAGGAATTTTGATGACTTTATGGCAGCAATGAGAAGAAGGTTTGACGACCCCCTGACCAAGCGTTGAGCTAGATTAAAATTTATGACCCTCAGACAGGCAAAGAAAACTGTGCCTGAATATGTGCAGGAATTCCGGGAGTTGTCAGCCTATATGAGGGGATGGTCGGAAGAAGCCTTGTTGGATCGATTCGCTGATGGCTTGAATAAAGATGTTTACCAGCAATGCATAAACAGATGCATTCCCCGCCGTTTGGAGCCTTGGTATGAGAGTGCTGCAGATATTGAGCTGGACTTAACCAGGTTTTGTTGCATGGAAGAGGGAGAAGTTGAAAAATCCCCTCCATCCCCCCCCTAAAAAACCCCTCCCAATGAGTGAAAAGGGGGGTAGGGGAGGTTTTGCAGGCAAGCCCAAGCCCTCCGCTTGTTTCCACTGTGGAAAGGAGGGGCATCGTGCTATAAATTGCCGAGTGAAGCTGACCCACTCCGCTCCACACACCACCACCACCCAGAGTGAGAGGAAACCTGAGAAGCCTCCAGGCAAGAGAAAGGAGGCCACCTTTGCTAGGGAAGATGTTTCTCGATGCTTCGAGCCAGAGAAGGGGGGAAACGAAAGTCCCAGCTCATCTGACGACAGTGATTATGAGGATGCTGATCGCTGGGTAAGTTCGCGCTCTGGCCCCATGCTTATTCCAGTCGAGCTTAGGGTGCCCTCTTCTGGCGCAAAAGAAAAACTTATGGCTCTATTAGATTCTGGGTGTTCCCGTTGCATCATAAGCCCTGAAATGGTTGAGAAGCTGGGCTTGAAACTTAAGACTTTAAAAATCCCTATTGCTTTTTGCCAAATAGATGGCTCTATTGCGGGGGGTGGTCCTGCTCATTTTTCCACTCAACCCATCGAGATGTGGATGGGTACCCACCAAGAAATAATAACTTTTATTGTAGTGCCTGGGATGGACCGGCCCCTCATTTTAGGGCTCCCCTGGCTCCGTAGATGGAACCCACGTATTAACTAGAGAGAGGGGTGGTTGCGAATTCGGACAGCCACATCCCCTGAGGGAAAAGTTGAAGCTCCAGACTCTGATACTACTACCCCCACACTGGCAGCCAGGGGGCAGGAGAAAATTGAGGGGGAGGAAAGAATTCCAAAGGAATATTGGGACCTCAAGGATGTTTTTAGTGAAAAATCTTCTGATAAATTACCCCCTCACAGACCCACAGATTGCACCATTGATATTTTACCTGGAGTAAAGCTTCCAAAGCCCCAAATATATTCAATGACCCCTAGAGAGATGGAGGAAATGAGGAAATTCATTGATAAAAACTTGGAAAGGGGCTTCATTGAACCCGCAAGGCCCAAGGTAGCAGCTCCAGTATTGTTCAAAGAAAAGAAAGATGGCTCCTTCAGATTATGTGTTAATTTCAAAAACTTAAACTGCATCTCTGCTCAGAACCTCTATTCCTTACCACTGATGAAGGACATGCTGGCCCAACTGGGGAAGGACTGGATTTTCACTAAATTGGACCTAAGGAAAGCGTACTATAGGGTCAGAATTAAAGAGGGGGTCGAATGGAAAACTGCTTTCAACTGCCCCCTTGGTTGCTTCCAATTTCGAGTAATGCCATTTGGCCTCCAGGGAGCGCCAGCAGTCTTCATGCAATTGATTAATGAGGTTTTGCATGACCATCTTTACAAAGGTGCAATGGTCTATTTAGACGATATCTTTATTTACACGGAAACACGTGAAGAACATGTGAAGCTTGTTCGCACAGTTCTGAAGAAACGCCGAGCGGCAGAACTGTATGCCAAATTGTCCAAGTGCGAATTTCATCAGGAAAAAGTTGATTACCTGGGCTATCGAATCTCCCACAAGGGGGTAGAAATGGACCCCGCTAAGGTCAAGGCTGTCACCGAATGGGAGCCCCACGTACACGTAAGCAATTACAGAGATTTTGGGGATTTGCTAACGTCTATCGTCAGTTTATTCCCTCCTTCGCTAAGATAGCTCTCCCTATCCACTAACCTCCTTAAATCGAAAGGAGGGGCTAAGCCTAAACCTAGCAAACCGTTGGACTGAACTATGGACTGTCAAGCTGCTTTCGAGAAGTTGAAACGCCTCTTTGCGAGGGAACCAGTCCTAAAGCACCCAGACGTGGACGCGCCTTTTGTGGTCCAGGCTGATGCCAGTGATGTGGCAGTGGGAGCTGTACTACTTCAAGCAAATAGCCAAGGTAAATTGCAACCCTGCGCTTACACCTCTCGCAAACTGACCGACACAGAAAGCCGTTGGGCTATTTGGGAGAAGGAGGCTTTTGCTGTTTGTTGGGCTTTATCAACCTGGCACCATTTTCTGGAGGGTGCCAAGCACCCTTTCGAGGTATGGACTGACCATAAAAACTTGGGAGGCATTGAGAACCCCCAGAAAACTTTCTCCTAAGCAAATGCGCTGGGTTCAGCATTTCAATAGATTCAATTTTACCTTGAAATACATTCTGGGAGGGAAAAATTTTATGGCTGATGCTTTGTCCAGACTCCCTCAGTACAACTGTTCAAAGCTCAGTGTTGTCCAGCCTGTCATTCCCACAAAGAGCCTAGCTGCTCCTGTTGTTACTAGAAGTCAAAAAACTTCTAAATTGGAAGTCACTGAGGACTTTCTATCTAACCTAAAAAAGGCCCTTACTGAGGATGACTGGTTCCAGCAACACATGAATGAATGCACTATGAAAGATGGATTGGCTTGGATTGGAGCAAAGTTATACATCCCTGTGTCCATTAGGACCATTGTACTTCAACGGGCTCATGACTCCCGAATGGCTGGACACTTTGGGTTCGTCAAGACCCTGCACCTCGTTAAGAGGCAATTTTGGTGGCCCTCACTGAAAAAAGACATTGAGGCTTATGTAGCTAGTTGTCCCGTTTGTGCCGCAGCTAAACGCCCTCCGGGAAGCCCCAGGGGTTGCTCCAGGCGGTGGCTCGCCCAGTAGCCCCGTGGAAGGAGATCTCCATGGATTTCATTGTTGAACTTCCGGAAAGTCAAGGAAACACAGTAATCTGGGTCGTTACTGACTTATTATCCAAGTAAGTTCATTTCATCCCTTGCTCAAGGATCCCTTCCGCTAAATCTCTCGCTAAGATGTTCATCTCACATATATACTGCTTACATGGGGTACCCGACCGCATCATTTCGGACAGGGGTGTTCAGTTCACCTCCCTATTCTGGAAAGAATTCCTGAAGCAGATTGGCTCCGCCCAGGGGCTAAGCTCCTCCCACCACCCTCAAACTAATGGGGCCTGTGAGAGGACTAATTCTGTGCTGGAGCAATATTTACGTTGTTTCATCAACTACCAACAAGATGATTGGGTGGAATTGTTGCCTCATGCTGAGGTGGCTTACAACAATTCCGTGCACAGCAGCACTGGTTTTACCCTGTTTCATGTGGTGTACGGCCAATATTTTGTGCCCATTCCTGAGATTCCTCGCGAACACCCGCAGGTGTCTTCGCTGTCCGAGTGGAGTGATCGCCTTTGAGACGTCTGGTCTTTGGCACTCCAGACTCTAGATGCTGCGCACCATGCTCATAAGAAACAGGCTGATAAAAAATGGACTAAACCCCATGAATATAAAGTTGGTGATCAAGTTTATTTATCCACTAGGTTTCTTCAGACGACTCAGAAGTCGAAGAAGTTGGGCCCGAAGTATGTTGGCCCATTTCCAATTGTCAAGATCATCAACCCTGTTTCTGTCCGTCTCCAGTTACCTAAGCATCTCAACCAAGTTTACTCTGTTTTTCATGTTAATCTCCCGAAGCCTCAGCTTACTTCTTCCTTGAGAGCACCTCTTCCTCCTCCACCTGCCCCACTTTTGGTAGAGGGAGAGCAGCATTTTGAGATCCGTGAGATTTTGGACTCTCGTAAGTGGCAGAACCGTGTCCAGTACCTGGTGGCTTGGAAGCATTTTCCACCATCTCACGCTGAATGGGTTGACAAGTCCCATGTTTGAGCTCCTCGTCTGCTCCGCAAGTTCTACTCTGCCTATCCTGACAAGCCCTGATTCTTGCACAATCTGCTACTTTTCCTTTTTTTTGTTTTTTTCTCCCTTCCCCTTTCTCTCTTTTGTGTCTTGTTGTCTGTCTGTTTGTTTGTGTTCTTTTCGTTTCTGCAGGTCTGACCGCCGTTTTCTGGAGGAGGGCCGGATGTCAGCCTCTGCTTTGCTGCTGCTTCGGCTGCCATTGAAACGGGGAGGGGGCATGGTATTTGGGAGGCGAATCATTGTGTGCTGGAGGAAGATTCTAGACGCTGGTCTGACCACCTCATTGCGCATGTGGAGGAAGGGAGTTTCCCGCCAAGGTTAATTGTCCAGCATTCCACCCTGGTGATGTTTTTTGAAGATATCTCCCACCTGACAGTTGGGTGAATTATAATTGGACTATGGACTGGGATGCCAAGGCGAGGGGATTGAACTATACAGATATTGTTTGCTTCCGCGCCTAATTAACCAGATTCAGCCTAGCTTCGCTACTATTTGTTTGTAATTAGTAAAAGTACACTTAATTTCAAACAAATGGAGTTGAGTGGTTTATTTCCTGATTATTAAATGAAGCAGCACCTGACAGAGGCGAATTTAAAAAAAAGGTTTTGCACTCTGCAAACCTCCCAAATACAGCCCATTTTTCACGAAAATGGACCCGGTTTCCCCCACCCCCCAAAAGGGCATGAATAGCCCTTAGGAGGGTTGTAGAGTGCTCCTGGGGAGAGGCAAAAATGAGCAAAAGATGGCCTTCCCATTTCTGCCCTTCCCAGGCCCCAGGAGCACTCTATAAGCCTCGTAAAGTCTATGCACGGCCATTTTGGTGAAGGGAACAGGGTTTTGGGAGGCATAAAAAGCTGTATTCAGTGTATAAAATGCATACAGATTTTCAGCCTCTTTTTTAAGGGAAAATGGTGTGTCTTATACTCCGAAAAATATAGTAATAATCAGGCAGGGTTATTTTGAGTTTCTTTTTCAAACTTTCCTTTTTCTATGAACCAAGGTACATTTTCTGAAACTGTCCCCTTAATAGTTCAACTTCCTTCCCATTCTTAAGACTTTCTTCCCTTCTCTTCCCACTCTTGGGAAGAGTGTCTATCCTAGTTTCTTACTTTTCTACTATTTTCACTTAATTACATTTATGAAGTAAACTGACATATCATCACAACTTTTAAAGTCTACTTTGTAAGATAGTGGGAAGACTTTGCATTTGCAAAAACTATTAATCCAGTTGAAATATTGAAAGTATGGGGATTCCCTGCATTAGTCTTGACTAATTTTTACCATGCTTTTGTTAATCTCTGATAGCAATTTGTAGTTGATCAATGAAAGAAGCCAAATTTGTTTATGTGTGTATGTTGTTTGTGATATGTTTGTGACATTATGATGATGTATTGTAACAGCAGGTTCTTTTGAATTAAGTAAAGGATTTCTTAAACTGAGTTTTTAATAAAGCAATGTGATAATATTGATTGTATAATCCTCCAATTTCATTATTTTTCTCTCCTTCAGCTCAGAGATTATTCTGTTTGAATCTCATAGCATATTAAGCTGTTTCTTGACATGCTTTTTCCTTGATTTATGCATAGTTCTAATGTTCACAATATAAAAAGAAAATATGAAAACACAAAAATGCCCATACAATCCAGTTTTTTGTGCGCCTTCTGGAGCTCGATACTGAACAGCTCAAGGTTGACTCAGTCTTCCGGCCTTCCAAGGTCAGTAAAATGGGAACTCAGATTGTTGGGGGCAATATGCTGACATTGTAAACCACTCCGAGAGTGCTATTATGCACTATGGAGTGGAGGGTAAGTTATTGCTTTTGCCAATGCTATTATTATAATTATTTAGAGAATCTCTCTAGGCACAAATTCTTACAGACCAGATAATATTAAAAGTTTACTTTTTGTATGGGTGAAGTATGAAGGTTGAAATCAGTTTGGAAGAATATTATTTTTGTACAGCACATGTGGGTGCATGCATCATACCTATCAGCATGTCCTTAAGGCAAATGCCTTTTCCTGTTATTGTCTATGTCAAACATGGAAAAGATACAGTTTCTTTAAGGATTTGCAGACCCCATAGATCAATGATGGCAAACCTTTTTCTGACGGCATGCCAAAATCTTCCCCGCCCACCTGTGCATGCGCTCCTGACCCCTCTGCACATGCATGCATGACCCACACACACATGCACGTGTGACCCCTTGGGGTCCTGAAGCCTGGGGAGGGCAAAAATAGCCTCCCATGGCCCGTCAGAGGCCCTCCAGAAATGGATGGTTGGCCCGTTGGGGCTGTTTTTCATCCTCTCCAGCCTCCGGGGGCTTTCCTGAAACCTGGGGAGGGTGAAAATGGCCTCCCTGGGCCCTCCAGAAGGGCAAAAAATCATTTGGCTGGTATATGCATGTGTGCCGGAGCTGACGACATACCACCAAATATGGCTCCATGTGCCACCTGTGGCACACTTGCCAGAGGTTCGCCATCACAGCCATAGATACTTCCAGTGATCTTTTCTTCTTAAATCTTGGCAGCTGTATAGTTATAACAGTTACATATTAACCGAGAATGCATTATATAGTTACTGGGATACTACATTTCTTTTCTCTGTAAATACCATCAAACAATTTTCAGTTTGAAAAAAGTTAATTAAAATGTGGCCCCTTGGTGTTGTTTTTCAGACGGAGGCTCTTTTGTTAGCATATATTGTTTTGTTAGCATGTATTAAACTAGATTTCCACAGTTGAATATGTTGGATTTCAATTTTTGGTTAAGAATACATGAGCTAAAGTCCAACATCCCAGCAGGAGTAACAGTTTGAGGAAGATTGCCTCAGTTGCTTGCTCCATAAAGTCATAATAGTATGGCATTCTTAAGAATCATAACCATACTGCATTTTGAACTGCAATTTTTAACAAATAAAAAAAGCTCCATCTTGATTTTTCCAGTTGAGATCAACATATAATCTGAATTCCCCATGTCATTCCACGCCTGCTTTATTCGAGTAAGAGAAAATAGTTTCAGTCATACTGAAAGTGCATTCACTGTTCTCCAACAGTATATTAGAGTGCTAAAGTTAAGAAAATCAACAAAATGTTCAGAAATAGAACTACAGCTAGAATGTGTGTGTATGTGTATGTGTGTGTATCTTTAGTTTAGAGCATGACTAGATATGACAGCTTGTTCTCATGTTTTATGAATGTGAATAAACTTTAACTAATCAGGGTTCTGTTTGAATTTTTGTCCAAAGGTCATCAGGGTAAAATTTGGGAACAAGAAATTTTTCCTCCCCCTTTACATTTGTATTGCAAACCTTCACACAGCCTCTAGTGCAAAAACACTGGATTTCAAGTTTTAAACATTTATTAAGTTATAAGATAAAATACAAATGTATATAGGAAAACAGGGGGGGGGGGAGAGAAGTGAGAAAGGGTTGGGGAAAAACGTGTTCATTTCCAACTCCCTCTGTTGCAATAAAATAAGGCATTAACACCAAACCACATTTTTTTGCTTTTTCATAATATAAACTAGCCATTTCTATAAGCATCTAATCAAATCAATAAACCCCAAAATCAGAGTTTCATTTTTTTCCACTTCAAGCACAAAGTTCAGAAGCAGTCTCCATGTGGAAATAAAGGTACTTTTCTCTTTTCTTTAATCAAAATAGTCAATTTAGCCATTTCTGCCAACTCCATCAGTTTTTGCAGCCTTTCATCAAGGGTGGGAATCGAAGTGTCCTTCAATTTTTGTGTGTACAATAGTCTTGCTGCTGTCAACATATCACTATGCAGTCAAAATGTCACTATTTTCCTCCAAGTCATTTTCCATTAGACCCAAAAGAAAAGTTTGGATCTGGTTTCATCTTTATCTTTGTTTACAGAATTTTCTGTATTAAAATATGAATCTTGCTCCAAAATTTATTTGCTTTATCACATGTCCACCAGAAATGATAAAAATTCCCTTCTTTACTTTTACATTTTACATACCTTATCTGGTGTTAGATACCAGCGATACATCTTATAATTTTTTTCTTTTAAATTATAGTTTAGTGTAAATTGTAAACAGTAATGGCTAACCTTGTCCTCACTTGCCGAAAGTGTGTATGCATGTGCCCACACCATAATGCAATGTGTGCGCGACACCCGGCCCCCATGTACTCTACCACCCACATATGTGTGCGCCCCCACCACAACCCGTTTTGGGCCTAACAGACCTCCCTGCAGCCTCCTGGGACCGAAAATGGGCCGTGGGGGATGCTGCACCCCCTGCAACCCGTTTTGGGTCTAGCAGTTCTCCCTAAAGACTCCTGGGACCAAAAATGGGGTGTAGGGAGACACCTCCCCATGCTCCCCTCACCCCCTATGCATGTGCATGTGACCTCCCCTGCCTATGCGTGCATGTCTCCCACATACATGGCAGAGATCCGGAAATCAGCTGACCGTTGGGAGATATGCATGCGCGGTGGAGCTGAGCTGGGTAACGGCTTGTGTGTCCACAGAGGGGTCCGTGTGCCACCTGTGGCACACGTGCCATAGGTTCGCCATCACGGTTTTAAACCCTTCATCCACATATTTTCCCATCACATTATAGCCAAAATTCCTTGCCCACGAATCATACGTTTTACATGTTCACTTTCCAAATTCAATTTCAATAACATTTTATATATTTTGAGCAATAATATGTTCATCACTTCCACACAGTAAGATTTCCAATTCATTTTTAACAAAATTAAACCCATAACTCTTTTTATCCAATTTAAATCTTTCTTTCAATTGTTGATATGTAAAACAATGGCAACCATTACCTTCTGATTCAAGTTCTTCATTCAACTTTAGCATAGGGTCACCACAAAGGTGGTATTCAGCAGGTGCTGACCAGTTTTGGAGAACCAGTAGGTGAAATTTTGAGTAGTTCAGAGAACTGATTTTGCAGTAACCTTCCTCTGGAGTGGGGTGGGAATGGAGATTTTACAGTATTCTTCCCCTGCCATGCCCTCAAACCACACCACACCCACTAAGCCACACCCACAGAGCCGGTAGTAAAAAGAAAAATTGAATCCCACCACTGGGTCACCAGAGTTGAAAGATAGAATTTTGCCATACATCCAGCAGTCTGCTTCACCACCATTTCTTTTCTTCAAAAAGCTTCATGGGGTGACACCCAAAGAGGCACTTTTATAGAGAATCTTGTTTTATATTTATTCCAAACAAAAATACTAGATTGATTTCTTTAAAACCCATCACTTTAGATTCTATGGTAATTGCTTTAGCTACGCTACATTTAAACAGCATAGGATCCTTCAGGCTAATTATTCCTGTTAAATGAAACAAGTTAATGTATAGTAAAATCTGAACATACTTGATTTTGTTCCCTTCAATTTTTTTAAAATAAAACAGGAGCAATATATTAACTGCTGTGCATGACATACAAATTATTGTACAAATTGTCTTATAACTGGGGAGAAAATGGCATGGCATTTGGATGGGGAAATGTTAAAACGTGACAAAACTTTATTGAATAATTGTTTATTGTTGTATGTTGCCATAATTTTCAGCTTTTGTGACTGCACTTTGCAGTCACATGAGTTAATCTTATTGAACACTGTAGGTTTTTCATTGGAATAAATGTGCATAAAAATGGGCTTCAAGTCATTATGATCAGAGAAATCCACAGGGCTTATAGATAGATATAAATGGTACATGCTCAAGGACCTTTTATAGTTGAATAATTTTATGTGGCTAAAAAGGTTAAGATTACATATCTGTTTGTGTTTAAATGCTAAACCAGAACTCAGCTAGTTTGTAATAACTTGAAACTAATTTTGGAGTTATATAATGCCTTTTTTTAAAAAAAAATCAGCATTTTAAAGAATCCATTGGAACTGGAATAAGGACAAGTTTTCAACAAGAAAGTCCATCAGTCACAGGCAGTATGAATGGGCAGTGATAAAGGATATGTTTCACAGTATCTACAAGACACAGGTTTGCTCTCCTCATTATGGTATCTTTAGTTCAGCCTCAAATTTTCTAAATATATTGTTTTCATGTCCTTAATTTTAAATATATTTTATTTTTAATACAGTTTAGACATTGATCCACAAAAGGACAAAAATCAGCATTTATATTAAATAAGCACTTCTCAAAGTATTCCCCATACAGCTCTAGCAGCTTTACAAAATATGAAAGTTATTGATAAACCATAAAAAAGAGGAAGCTGAAGGTGAGAAACCACACGACATTTCCAAAGCCTGGGGTGCAAGATGAGGCTATGTTGAGTTTCTTTCTCCCACTTTCCTCCTTTTCAGAACCAAGTAATTTTTTTAAATGAACCTTCCTCTTTAACAGTTAACTCATTCCTTCTCCATTTCAAAGACCATATCTACATTCTTGCAATATGAAAACCACACAAATGAAACCTTCTCTGCTGTGCCTGTTTTTGACCAGCTCTATCTCAAAGGCTGATCTGTTCTTTTCCATGTGTCTCTATTGCTATCCAACTACCTGTGTTTCCCAAAAATAAGACGTGTCAGAGGTACGACAGATGCCCTAATTAAATCATGAGCTTTGAGCCAAGCTTTAAAAAAAATCCATTTATTAGGAGCTTCATGTCGGCATGTACCCAAGTGAAGCCAGCTCATAATTTATGGCCCCAATCATGACCCTGTTTCCCCCTCCCCCCCAGGGTGTGTCATCAATCACATTCACCAATAGGGCATTTTCACAGATTGTAGAGACCACTCCCCTCCGGACACTGTAATTAACCCTAGGATACAGCCTTGAGAGAGATAAGTCTGGCATGTGCATCTGTCTTTTGCTGACATGCCATTTCATCAATTTCCCATTCCCCCTTTCCTATGGCAACTCAAGAGCAGGCCAGGGATGCTTTACAAGTTGACAACCCACATATTTTTGCTCTAAAAAGCCCATTAGGGTTTATTTTGGGGGATCTTTTTTTTCATGTACAGAAGGCAGCGAGCATGGGAGCTGGTGGAAGTGGGAGTTGCTGCTACTGCCAGGCTGGCCCTCTCCGTCCCTCTGTCTGCTTGCCCACAGCAGCAACAGGCCAAGTTCTCAGGGTGCCCCAGCCTCCCCCTGCCCTGTCTGCTGGCCCTGCTGCTGCTGGGACAGTTCTGGTCTGCGGCGGACCCCTTGCTGGCCACTGTGTGGCTGCCCATGTTGCTGCTGGCCTCCCAGGGACTCTTCACCCTCCTGGTGGTGCTATTCTCAGCCGCCATGCTGGGCTGCTCCTGCCTGGCACAGGGTGAGTAAGCCCAGACATACAAACTCTGGAGGACCCTGCCAGGGCCCTTTTGCATGCAGTTGCTGGTAGAACTACCAGTGTTGCCTTGCCCACCATCATCTTTGGGCTGCTGAGCACCAACCTGCATGCCTAATCAGTGCTGCAAGAGATAGGCTAAAGGTTGAGCCCAGTGCTTTTCGGGTCCTGGCCCTGGTAGGTGCTGCAGCTCTCATACCAATTGTGTGAGGTGGCCATGGAGCTGCTCCTTGCTGCCATCAGCATCTACCTTACCTATGACTATTGCTGGCCACTACTGCTGCCTTGCCTTCCACCCAGCCCACCACCAAGCCCAGCTGCTACCCAGCAGCCTCCACTACCCCCTGATGGAGCTGCCCCATGCACCCTACAGGCCAGGCATTGCATGCCTCCCCTGCATTGCATGGCTTCAGCAGGTGTCTGGCAGTCAGAAGAAGGCACCTCCACCACCACCTGCCCTGCCTCACCTTGTGGCAGCAGCACTGGCCCGCCGGACAGTCTGGGACAGGTGAAAGGCAAGGCTGCAACAGTAACCAGCGGCAGAGCAGTCACAGTGGAGGTGCAGGCTGAAGGCAGCCAGGAGCATCCCCACACCCGCTTCGCACAGCTGCAGAGTTGCAGCAGCCACCAGGGATAGGGCCCAAAGAGCACCAGGCACAGTCCGTAGCACAGCTCATGCAGCACTGATTAGACATGCAGGCCGGCACTCAACAGCCTGAAGGTGGTGGTGGGCAAGGCAGCATGGGTGGCATGGCTCCATAAGTGGCAGCTGGCAAAGGAACCCTGGTAGGCCAGTAGTGAGGGGGCACTCCGGAGATCATAGATCTGAGCCATCTTACCCTGCCTCCGCCTAGAGTGGGTGGGTGGTCACCTGCCAAGAGGGAGATTACAAGGATAAGGGCTAACTTCCCCCAGAACACAATAGGAAAGGGGGAAAGCAGGCAGCATGTTGCCAAGCTGTAGTCAAGACAGGCAGGCTCGGGGATAGTGCCACTGCGACTGAAGAACCAGGGCACTGATTAGCGACCCCCAGATACCATAGCAGCAGACTACGGTACTGAGCAAGACCCACGCTTCAGGCCTGGTGTAGTGTAAACTGTGGTCACTGCCTGCTACAAGGTGAGCTGTGGAAGAGAGGAGCCCACACCGGGATGGCAAGAGTGCGCTGAAAACATCTCCAGGCTCCTGGAGAGACTGAGAGGTCATTGGCTGTTCCTGGAGGGCAAGGGGGAAAGGCTTTCAATGTATGTGGGCTTCTGAATCGGTATACCCAGAAGCGAGGTAGAACACCCTCTCTTTAGTCACTCCCCCCCCCCCAGTGTTGTATTTACTGCCCTTAGGTCTAACTGTGTTTGGGTGGTTTATACACCTATTCTGCCCACCACTCCGTCCTACCATCTCTCTGCTTGCCTGTAGCTACTGCCGGACACCATCAACCCCTGTGCACTTGCTGCCTCCTGTGCTGGCCACATCACACACACACCAGGCTGATGATGATCTTCACTAGGGCTTATTTTTGTGTAGACCTTCTATTAAGCTCACTTAAAATCAGACTAGGGCTTATTTTCTGGTTAGGTCTTATTTTTGGGGAAACAAAAATAAGACCATCTAGTGGCCATCTGGATTTTGCAGCCCAGATCTGGTAATCATATCTCCACTTTACAGTATAACATTAAAATAAGATGTCAGGGTTTCAAGCAACCCCCCCCCCCCCCCACACACACACCAACAGAAGTACTGAGCTGTGGTGGCGCAGTCGTTAAATGCAGCACTGCAGGCTACTTCAGCTGACTGCAGTTCTGCTGTTCAAATCTCACCGGCTCAGGGTTGACTCAGCCTTCCATCCTTCCGAGGTGGGTAAAATGAGGACCCGGATTGTTGTTGGGGGCAATATGCTGACTCTGTAAACCGCTTAGGGCTGAAAACCCTATGAAGCGGTATGTAAGTCTAACTGCTATTGCTATTGCTATTAAGGCTCCAAGGCAGGCATTTCCTCAAAGTTCCATTTTATTAGCGCTGTCATATTGGCACATCTGAGAAAACCCAAATCTGAAAGTCTCCCGGGTTTTTCCCACCCAAAGGAAAGTCAAAGTCCCTTCCCCTGCACCCACATGTCCATCACATGTCCAATCAGGTCACCATCCTAACTGGAGTTGTTTCCCAGTCACGCCTCTCCAGGTGTAGGCTGAACATCCTTGACTCCCAGGGAAAAAATATTGTTATGGCTATACATCTCACCCTGTCACCATCCAACCCCTCTCCCATTTCCCACAGCATGCCCATCCACCAAGTGTGGCAGCGCTGAAGATCCAAAGAAAAAGATGGCCTCCAGGTCTGACATAAGATATGCTTTCTTGCTTCTGTTTCTGTCAGGGTTGATTTTAGGTAGTAGATTCCGTGTGGAATCACTGTTTTCTGCTTTAAAATGTTATGAGAGCAAAGGAGAGAGATCATCCTACAATATAACATTTTGCAGACTTTATCTAAAAACCATTCATTTTTAAAATACAGACTGGAGAATGATGACAAAATAATTACTTCTTTCAATATTTTTTCTGAGCTTCCCTTACTGCAGAGGTGTCAAACTCGATTTCATTGAGGGCTGCATCAGGGTTGTGTTTGACGTTTGGGGACCAGTGTGGGCATGGCCTGCTCAACGTCACTCGTGTCGGAGGTGCCTGTGGCAGCCCAAGTGCTCTGCCAGTGAAAACAGGCTTTGGAGTTCTGTTTTCAGCTGCGACAGCCTCCTGCAACCTTCTGCCAGTGAAAACGGACCTTGTGAGGGCTGCCTGTGGCCCTCGTGAGCTTTGTTTTTGGTTGTGATGGGCTCCTGCAACCCTCTGCCAGAAAAATTGAGTTCCTAAGTGTCACTGCAGCTTTCCTGAGCTCCATTTTCAGCTCTAATGGCCTCCTGCAACCCTCTGCCAGTGAAAATGGAGCTCGGGAGGGCTGCCACAGCCCTTGCAAGTTCTGTTTTCAGCTGCGGAAGCCTCCTACAATCCTCTGCCAGAGAAAACAGCTCCACTCCAACAGTCCGTTGTTTCCAGGGTAACCCTGCGGGCCAGATCTAAGCACCCTGTGGGCCAGATCCAGCCTCTGGCCTTTGAGTTTGACACTTCTGATCTAGATTATATTTAGACTGATTTAAAACAATAGAGCTTAATTATGTTGCTTGTTAAAATAATAACTTAATTACTAATACAGCTTTGGTTTTTTATGATATACTTACAGTACAGGAATTTGGAGAAATAGGATAGGAGATCAAGTGATAAAAAGTGCATATGATATCATTATACAAACCCCATGACTTGTATACATGCATTTGATATCCGAAGGCATGTGTGAAAGGCTAGGGTTTGTGATATTACAATATGACATTTCTTTTGTTAGTCTTTTTGTCACTGAAGTTTGTAATGGGCTCCTAAGAAGATCCCATTATAAGATTATTGTCTCAGTTTGCTTCAGGACAGACCTAGCATGAAGTTAGGAGCATAGTAAGAAGTAAGAGATACTTTTGATTTGGTGGTAATAGTTTGAATCCTGTATGACAGTGCCATGACTGAAAAAAGGAGAGAGAGAATCATTTACATTTAATTACACTAACATGATATATTTATCTTGGTTAATATATTGATAGTTTACTCAGCTCAATTTTCTAGTTTTAGAGCACATGCTGCCATAATTGTCAACAAAACAAAAGGCAAGATTAACAGATAACAAATTAACAGAGTTGAAAAGGTCCTTATAGATCATCTAGTCCAATGCCCTGCTCAAGCATGAGACCCTTCACCATTTCTGACAAATGGCAATCCAATCTCTTCTTGAAAGTCTTAAGTGATAAAGCCCCCACAACTTCCAAAGGCAAGGTTCCATTGGTTGGTTGTTCTCACTTTCAGAAAGTTCCTCCTTATTTCTAGGTTGAATCTGCGTGTGTTTTTATATACTTACTATTATATAGATGTCACACCTGTGACAGGTAAAAACATGCTTTTTTGAAAACCAGAGCCATCTGTTGGATGTAAAAGCAACACACACTATACTAAATATTTCACAATTCCATTTCAATGTTTCCAATTGCATTGTTATATTAAATTTTCATAGATTTTGATTTATTTTCATTTTAATTTAATTATTTCGTGTGACATTGTGTTGAAATTGAGCTGTATTGTTTACCATAGCATTCATTTTGTGAGTATAGTATATTCAGAACAGTTCGGCCTCTCTCCAGCTTCATCCCGATGGTCCCTTTATATGTGTGGCTGGGCTGCGGCCGCACCCTTTCCCTTTTCCGTCCCTCCTCCGATGAGCTTCGGCCATTTCTGCCAAGGGGAGCTGAAGCCCTTCGGCCTCCCCCACCCCTCTCTCCCCTCCCCTCCGGCTTGGCCTTTGCTGTCTGCAGCGGGGCAGCGCCTGTGCCATCCCTCGGCCACCTCCCTGCACCCTTAAGCCGGCCTCCCCCCGCCCAGCCCAGCAGAGCTCCAGAGGAGACGGAGGCAGAGTATCTGCTCAGCCCGGCCCACCGCGCGCGCTCTCCACCTCCCTCACAGCGAGCAAGCTATGGCCTCACAAAGGTGGCTCTGACGGGGCAGCGGCGGTGTCAGCCTGAGGCGCAGCAGGGCTGGGGCGGCCGCTGGGTGCCCCATGAGGCAGCGGCTGCAGCAGCAGCATCATCTCTGGATGGGGCCATGGCCGGCAGGGCATGCCTCACGTCCATGTCACCAGGGGTGGCTCCTTCCTCCTCCTCCTCCTCCTGTCCTCAGGGGAAGCCAGCCATCTCCTCGCACCGCCGCCAAGCTGGGTCGGGGGCAGTGGCCTCCTCCTCTTCTCCTTAGCCCAGCCAGAACAGCACCTGAGGGAGGTGTCGTCAGTGGCATCGTTGGGCCTTCCTCCCGCCAGACCCAATGCAGTAGCAGCCGCAGCAACAGCAGCCTGACTCAGTGGCAGAGGCACGGGAGAGGAAGATGGCGCAGCCCGCGATGCTGCATCGGCGGGCCAGCAGCAGCAGCAGCAGTGGCAGAGCCAGCTTAGAGGACTTCCTGCATGGCCTGCTGGCCCAGCCAATGCCACCTTCCCTGGCCTCCGGGACCGCCTCCATCTCCACCGCAGAGCCTGGTGCTGCTCTCGTAGGGAGGAGGAGGCATCAGGGGTCTGGCGAGCACCCAGTTGAAGAAGAATGGCTTCCAGATCACCAGCATGACTCCGTCACAGATCTCGGTCAGCCTTAGCTCCAACAACAGCATCACTGAAGACACAGAGACTACGACGACCTGGACGAGTCACACACTGAGGACTTCTCCTCCGAGATCCTGGACGTCTCACTCTCCTGGGCCACCGACTTGGGGGAGCCTGAGCGCAGCTCCTCCGAGGAGATGCTCAACAACTTCCACGAGGCCAACAACCCTGGCACCGTCTTCCCCAACCAGCCTGCCCGGCCCAGCAGGCCCGAGGCCTGACCAACAGCAGCACCCACCCGCCATCCCACTATGCCCAAAGGGGACATTCCCAGTCTCCCTCTCACCCTGGGGTTCCCATGTCTGGAGGGGCCCATCCAGTCCATCATTCTGGAGGCTGTCCATTATGGGAAGCTTGGAGGGTGCCAGGCCGGGGCCTGTGGGAACATCCTCCATGGCGGTTCTTGCAGGGGCCACCATGGCTCACTTCCATGTGGGGGCCGCCTCTGCCGGGGGAGCCGTGGCCAGTGCAGCGAGTGGCAGGACCTGCCAGGTGGGCAAGACCCTCACGAACCTTGCTGCTGCTGGCAACAGCATGACCCTGCCCGGAGGGAACCATCCTGGGAAAGTTTCTTTCTTTGCATGCTGTTGGTAAATGTGCCCAGTCCAATGTCTTTCCAGCAATTGAAAATTGTTTCTCACATGGACAATTATATGTTGCATGTTCTAGAGTCGGCAAACCAGACAATCTCTATATCTGCACAGACAATGGAACAGCAAAAAATATTGTATACCCACAAGCATTGTGAAATTAAACATATTAGAAACTTGCGCTTTCTCTTTTCTTTCTTTTCGATTTAACCAGACTGGTCCACAGCAACGTGTGGCCGGATACAGCTAGTATGTAATATAGTGTAATATAATATATATTCTGTTATATTAATATATGATGTGCATTTAAAATTCAGATGATTACTAGATGATTATCAAGAGATGCAGAAAGTTTCTTAATGCCATTTAGTGATCATCCAGGTTTTTATAGCATAAATATGGTGTCTCTGAACTAGTTTGATTTTTGTGATACCCTTGGGTGTGTTATTGATATCCTCTACATTCTGGCCTGTAAACTTGCTGCCCGCCAGAATGTTCTATCACGGTACATGAGATTCATCTCACTAGGAAAGAAATTCACTTCAAGAAAAGTGGTAGAAAGACTATTGAAATAGTAATCTAAACTCTCTTTTCACAAGCTTTGACCAGATGAGAATGTATGTAATCAACATTAGATCTAGTTTGGAGATGGGTAGACACAATCTTGCATCTTGGAAGAATGTATACTTAACCAATAACTGTTATAATCCAGGCAAAATCAAGGAGAGAAAGAAAATTCCTCGAAGCTTGATTTTCCACCAATCGATATATACCGTATTTTTCGGAATATAAGATGCACCCTTTTCCCTCCAAAGAGGCTGAAAATCTGGGTGCATCTTACACACTGAATACAGCATTTTTTGCCTCCCGAAACCCTGCCCCGTTCACCAAAATGGCTGTGCATAGCCTTTAGGAGCCTTGCAGTGTGCTCCTGGGGAGGACATAAATGAGCGCAAAGCGGGCCATTGTTTGCTCAATTTTGACTCCCCAGCACCCAAGCTTATAGAAGAGCACTTTATAAGCCTCCTAAAGGCTATTCATGACCTTTTTTGAAAAAATAATGGGCTAGTTTTTGCGAAAAACGGACTGTTTTGGGGAGGTCTGCAGAGTGCAAAAACTTTTTTTTATTTGCCTCTTCAAAACCTTGGTGTGTCATACTCCAGTGTGTCTTATACTCTGAAAAATATGGTATATAAAAGCAAAATGCCACTCATGCAGCATCACAAAATCTCCAGCACTATAAAGCCTATAAATTTTACATTTGGCACATATGTTCCTCTTGGCTTCTAAGTGCTCACTAAGAAAGGATTTTTTTGAAATGACCATCAGATCATTAGTATTTCTTATATTATTATTAACACGCTCTATTGCTAAGGAATTAAACATTCTACTCCCCCTCCCAACCTGAAAAGAACTCTATTCCAACTGCCACTTGGGTGTGGCCAGCATGTGACTCATTTGGCCTGCGGGTTGGGAGTTTGGAGAGGATCAATGGGGCCAGCCTGAGAGAGAGAAGGGGATAAGATAGGAGAGGCCTCTGTGGGACAAGCCTGAGGAGAGAAGGGGAGAGGAGAGGCCGATCTCGTAACTACTCATCAATTTTCAAGCTGTAAGTGTCGATTTATCAAGCCCGATCACATAGCTTTGTGGTGGAACATGGGTATTCAGTTAGTCAGTCAATAAACACACATGTTGACATTGATCCAGTCTACCAATTGCTGAGAACAAAAGAACTGCATCAACCATGATCCTGAAGATTTAAAATGAACAAACAGGCACCCCATTACACAACAATAAAAATCACAGAGGAGGAGCCAACGTCGCAATGTTACATCGTGCAGACTCGACAGTCTGAATCCGCAGATGACATTTTTGCCCCTGGGTGGTCCGGCAGCACCTAAATCGTTCTGAAGAGACGGTGACTGGGAAGGCAAGACCTTGCTGGTCGCAGGGATATCGCAAAGTCCCTGATCGACCCAAGGAAAGCGCTTCCAACCGGCGGCAAACAGGCAGCCCCCATAGTTCGAGATGGCTCCAGAAAGAGAAGTGAAAGCGTTTCTTTTCTTTTAGAAGTTTGTCCTAAGAAACCTTTTTCTTAAGCTAAATTAGTCCCTTAAGTAAGAACAAAGTGGCGTATTTAATCCCTATTGGACTGCCTTAGAAAGTTACTTGCTCTTGCCTGTAACGATGTTTTGTGGATTGAAGTGATTGCAACGTTTCCTGTTTCTTCGCTTGAGGTGAAGGGACTGATTTTTCTTTCTCTATTTCTTTTTACTACTTTAACTTTTTTGGCTTAAATTAAAACTTTTTTACTTTAATAAATCTCTCCTTCTACTTGTTATAATATCATATTAAAGATACTTAAGGAAAAAGTTTTTAAAATAGTTGAATCTGCCACTTGGAAGCTGAAGTCTGAAGTTTTTTTCTTTTGCTGTTGTAACAATGTTCACTCCTATTTGACTACACTGACTTTGCAACAGAAGGGTTTGGAACTTGTTTTTAAAACCTGATAAAGACTCAAGGTCACAAATAGTTTACTGCTGGTGCATCTGAAAAATATTTTGGCAAGAATTGGAAAAGGAAAGAAAAAGTTTAGAACCCTTCTTTTTTGAAAACCATAAAAGAACATCTGCTTAAGATTTAAAATAAAAATAGATATATTCTTCAAAAAATTGTGACAGGCTAGAGTGGCAAAAAGCACCAAATTCCTTTCTTTGCTTTTTCTTTATATTTCTTTTTACTCTAAAAAATGGATCAATACTCAGATGAAGAAAACTTGATAATTCAAAACATTTTGCCTGGACTTCAAAACATCTCAGAAGGGCTTGAGATATTTGACAAGAAATGGGACAGGTTATGGGGTATCACAAAAAAAGATGATGTGGTTGCTGCCACAGAAATTAAAGAAACGAATGAAAATATAGAAAACAAAGATAAGACGTTAGATGAACTTATTAATGGAGTAAACGTGAGTGAAGGTGGAAAGAAGGGAAGCTGGAAAAGTGACTGATAATTTGGTGCTTCACACCAATCTCCAAGATGCAGGAGAAAAAGAAAGAGCAAAAAAGAGTTAATAAGACAAATCTATCTAGAAATAAACCTGACAACCAAAGTTAAGCTTACATTAATAACAACTCAAGGGCAACAAAACTACATGAGAAATCATTTAAGCTACAAAGTGCGAAGAGAAGTCTTAAACCCTGGAAAGGTCCTGGAAAGAGAATCGACACAACAGCTGGCGAGAGACAAAAGACCATTTTGTTACTGGAAAGACACTGGTTAATAATGCTAGTTGATGGGCTTCCTGGGGGCGGAGCCTGTTGCCGAGGAGGGCTCAACCGAGCTCCTCTCAGAGATCTGGTCTGTATATCTAAATAAGATCATAGATATCACCCCTTTTTGGCTAAAAAAGGGGCAGGGAGTAGCTCTGTGTGCTAGGGTCTATTCGTAATCCACAGCCTTTCTCTTTTTTTGGCTGTGGACAGAGATTAGATCCAGCGGGAGCGGAGCTTTTATCTCCAGCCAGTTCTTCTCAGCTGCCTTTTTTTGCAGCCCTAGACAGGCAAGCCCCCCCCCCAGGACAAAGCAAAGTTGTTCCAAGCCAGGACTAATACGGGCGGGTCCCACTACTGTGAGATTTATGCTTTTATTACTATCTTAATTACCAGCACCATTTGTCTTAGAGACTTCTTTGTTTAAACGGACTTCAAAATGGCGATTTCTCTCCGTTGGTGACTGATAGGTGATGTACTTAGCCGGTTTTACCTTCCTGCAGACCGCTCCTTAACAAAATAAACTCTTTTTTTTTTTTTGGAAATAGAGGGGAGCGAAAGCGCTGTTTATTTGTTTATTTATTATGGCACCCAGGTCAAAATCGAAGCGTCTCTCTACAAATGTGCCTAAAGAATCTAAAGAATTTATACTGGAATCACAGCCCTTGTCTCCTATGCCCTCTACTGGAGAATTTTTAACACAGGAATTTTTCTTTCAAATGCTTAATGATTTTAAACAAGAAATCAAGGAATTCGTATTGGAGCTATATGATGATTTAAAGTTTAAAATTGACCAAATGAAGGTGAATACGTTTGCAGCCGTGTCTGCCCTGTCAGATTACTCTGCTGAAATAGAGAATAAATTGGAAAGCTTGGAGGAGGCTAATTCTAATTTGACTACTAATATTCAAATATTACAACAAAAAATTAGAGACACTGAAGAACAGCTCGTGATGATAAATTTTAATAGGAAGGCATTTGCAATAAGAGTCAGAGGACTCCGCGAAAAGGAGCGAGAGAATTTGAAACAGACCTTTGTTGAAGCCTTCAGCCATGCGGTGGGAAGCCCGGGACTTAACTTTGATTGGCAGATTCGGAAAATCTATCGCCAGAACTCGTTGGTAGCGGAACAGCGACAGCTCCCGAGGGACATAATTATATATTTTTCCACAAAAGAATCCAGAAACGCGATTATGCAAAAGTTTCATAATAACAGTCTGCAAGTTGATGACCAGGACCTGATTGTCTTCAAAGAAATACCTTTCCAGATGTTGAGAGCAAGAAGAGACTATGCCTTTTTAACTAAAGAGCTTAGAAATCAACAGATCCAATACAGATGGGAGGCCCCAGCCGGCATTACGGTCACATTTGAGAATCAAAGATTCCGTCTTAACTCTGTTTCGGAGGCTCGAGATTTCTATTACAAGACTTTGAAGGCGGGACTTCCTGATTCACTCGGAAAAGAGGAGAGACAAGCTGAAGGAGAAGGCAAGCGGCAGGCCGCGTGGTTGCAAGATGGAGGGGGTAGCCTTTCCTCCCTCGGAGAAGCAGAAAAGCGGAGATCGAGGATTTAGACATTTTAAAATACTTGCCAAAGTTGTGGACTGAATGGGGCTTTGCGACCTTTCTCCGGTAGAAAAAGCGGAACTTATTGGTGGGGTGATATTGATTGTATATATGTAAAATGAATGCGGAATGATTTATGTTGTTTAAATTCTGTTAGAAGGGATTACTTTAAAACAGAAGGTTAACTGATTTTTGTTGAAAGTATTATTTGAATATGTGGATTGATCCATGCTGTTTAATTCTTATTAGAAGGGAAAGTTGGATGAAATTACTTTGAACTAGATCCTAAACTAATGTTTGCATAAATTTGATAGTGGTAAATATCAGACAAGCAAGGGATGAGGGTAAAATGCACGCGGAATGATTTACGTTGTTTAAATCCTATTAGAAGAGAAAGTCGGTTGGGATTATCTTAAGATAGAATGTAAACTGATTTTTGTGTAAAGTAATACTTGATCCACGCTGCTTAAACTCTACTAAGAAGGGAAAGTTTGGTTAGATTATTCTGAATTACTGTTTGAAAATGAGGTTAAGAAAGATTATTTACGCTGTTTAAATTTTATTAGAAGGGAAAGTTTGATTATATATGTAAAATGAATGTGGATGATTTATGTTGTTCAAATTCTATTTGAAGGGATCACTTTAAAACAGAAGGTTAACTGACTTTTGTTGAAAGTTTTATTTGAATATGTGGAATGATCCATGCTATTTAATTCTTATTAGAAGGGAAAGTTGGCTGAAATTACTTTGAGCTAGATCTTAAACTAATGTCTGTATAAATTTGATAGTGGTAAATATCAGACAAGCAAGGGATGAGGGTAAAATGCATGCGGAATGATTTACGTTGTTTAAATCCTATTAGAAGAGAAAGCCGGTTGGGATTATTTTAAAATAGATTGTAAATTGATTTTTGTGTAAAGTAATACTTGATCCACGCTGCTTAAACTTTACTAAGAAGGGAAAGTTTGGTTAGATTATTTTGAATTACTGTTTGAAAATGAGGTTAAGAAAGATTATCTACGCTGTTTAAATTCTATTAGAAGGGAAAGTTTGATTATTCCTCTGTAAAGTAATATTTGAATATGTGGCATGATCCACGTTGCTTAAACTTTACCGGAAGGGACTATTTTTGGTTAGACTGTATATTGATGCCTACACAAATCTGTATAAATGTTTATCTGAATACAAGGCTAAGGAAGAGGAACGGGAGAGTCTACAGGAGGTTGGGGTAAATAACAAAGAAGTAAGAGACGAGAATAAAATATAGATAGAATGACTTATACTATTTAGGCAAAGATAAAGATGGGGGGCTGAGTTCAACACAAAGAGTTCTTTTTCCCTTTTTTTTTCTTTTTTCTTTTTTCTCTTTTCTCTTTTTTTTCCTTTCTTTTTTCTTGTTTCTCTTTCCTTTAATATATTACTTTTATTTTTAATCCATACGTATACAAGATACTTTAGACAGAAGGCAGTGCCAGGTGTGGGCCCTGGGAAGTCGGGGGGATTAGGGATGGGGATTCATGGGGGGTGGGTGGGTGGGTGTTAACATAGTCTCAATAAGAACAAGAATGTACTTATATACGGTTGTTGTTTTTTTCCTTTTTTTTTTTTTCTTTCTCTTTTCTTTCTTTATATTTTTTTTCCCTTGGTTTATTTTACTTTTTATCAGATTAAACAACACTTGAATAAAGGCATACACCAAGGAGGGAGGTAGAGGGAAAGAAGAGGGAGGAGTAAGGAAGGAGTAAGGGGAATGTAAGGAGGGCGTGTTGGGAGTAAGGGGAGAAGGAAGGTTTGAGGGGAAAGGGAAGTAGGAGGGGAGTGTTAGAGGGAGAAAGGAAAGTTGGAGGGGGTAGATGGGGTGTATGGAGGATGGAAGTGTCAGGTGGGGTTGTGAATGATGAGTTGTGTTTTCCTTTTTTATCTTTTTCTTTTCTTATAGCAAATACCCTGTATATAAGTGATTGCAAAATGGAATGTGAAAATGAATAAAATATATTTTAAAAAAAATAATGCTAGTTGATGAAAAAAAGCTAGTTAATTATTGATGATTAATAAGTAGAGATTTTACTACTTTATAAACTGTTCTAGATTACCATTGAATGTTTATTCGTTAACATATAATTTACTATGATACTAATAGTGAAATAACCTTAGTTAGGATAAATAACCGAGCTATAGAAATGCTAATGTATACTTTTGGTGATTGTTAAGTAGAAATGTTAACATCTCTTAGATTATCTTAGATGTTTGTTTATTTTCTTAGCACGTAATTAAATAATTTGGGATTGAGGGAAGAGTCCTATAAATCTTATTAATAAATCATTGTTTAAAGATGGCTATAAAGGTATAATATTGTGTGGGCCTGTGGAGAGGAGAGGTGAGATAAACAGTAATTAACTTTTAGTCAACTACAATAATAACAAAGAAATGTTAATGGATAATATTTAATGATACATACAGGTGTATTATGGGGGGGGGGAATGCTTAGATATCTTACTTAACTGAATTTGTTTCAGAATATGTCATAAAAGTGTAATGTTATTGGAGATCTATTGAAACTCCAAACGAATGCCAGAAGGTGGTTGTGTCTTTAAATATAAATGATTCTAGATAAAAACATGTTTAAGTAATGGTAATTAAATGAGAATTGTGGTACAGGGATAGTAAAATACAAAATATTTTATTTCTTGACTTAAAATGTACAATTCGATTTGAATGAAGTATATGTAAGGATTGTGGAAGAAACGCATGGAATATATCTGTAACCAATCGATACGCTTTCTGCAAGATGTAACGAAATATGATTTTTTTTGTCTTTTTGCTTAACTAAAATAATAAAAAAAAATTCTCAAAAAAAACCCCCCAATAAAAATCACATCCCATCATCTCACAAGAAATTGGACCACATCTCAGTAACAACCAGCCATTCCAAAACCAGACTATGACTCAGCAGTATCTGAACACTCAACACTAATTTACATCACACAGACAATACTTAAAACCAAAGACCATGCCTCAGTAACAACAGCCACCCAAACAGTCAGAAGTCAGACAGTGACCCAGAAGTAGCTGAACAAACAATCTGCACACTAATTTGCATGACATAAAAAGGTATTTAAAGATAAGGACAAGTCAAAGCGATGATGATGTCTCCTTGAATGGTGATGAAACATTTGCAACTAAATTGCCATGTTCAGAGTTCAAACCAACAGCCCAACTACCAACCCAAGCTACTTATATTCAAATACATTTCAATAGAAAATTTGGCTAAATTGCCCTTCATAGTGTGGAGACTTTGTCTGGAGAACCATCAGATAGAAGAAAACTGTGAAAATTGACTGAAGCACTGTCGGACATTCAAGTTATGCAAAACAAACCCATTTGACTGATGTGGCTAAGCTGCCCCCCCATCCACTATATATTTTGACTTTTAGTAGTTTTATGCCATAAAGAATGCAAGTTAATAATGGATCCAATACATACAATA
The DNA here is from genome assembly GCF_009769535.1 of Thamnophis elegans. NCBI lineage: Eukaryota > Metazoa > Chordata > Lepidosauria > Squamata > Natricidae > Thamnophis > Thamnophis elegans. The sequence continues at coordinate 58,631,752 of NC_045546.1, read as the reverse complement.
CCATTGAAAAAAAGGAAGGCATTATTGGTCTGGAAAATATGTAGTGTAATAAAAATTTTAGAACTAAACCTATTATTTAATTTCTGAAACCAGTAAAGATTTACAAGGAACGGCTGAAATTTCTTTAATAAGTATGATTTATTTTGTTTCAAAATGTTTTTCAAAATAGATTAATCACTGAAGTGTTACTGACAAGAATGCCTAGCTCATCTCCATATTTCCCATTATTTTATACTATTTTACTATTTTATTCAAAATAGCTTCTTTGCTTGTCGATTTCAAATTAAATCAGTAAATGATTCAATTAAGATGCAACACTGTAATGCAAAATGACTCACAGCAGTTTGTGCGGAAGACTAGCTGTGGCTGGAATTTAATTGTGGCATGCATGACCTGCTCAGTTGCATTCTTAATACAAAACTGTCAACTCGAAATCTCACAGCTTTTGCTTCTGCCAAGCTTGGTAGCTTTTCAATTGCATTTTTAATTAAACATTTCTTTCTTTCCAGCTGTTTCAATAAAAGGCATTAAGGGAAATATTGCAATTAGAATGTCAGGTTATCCCCGAAAGCAACATAGGGACTAACATTAAGTTACACAATAGCTAATCAGTTTTCTGTGGCTGAAAATAGAAAAAAGCAAGTTATGAAAGTCTTACATATGGACTGTAGGTAGCCCACATAGTCCAGCATGTAATTACACTCAGTGTTGATTCTTTTTTTTATCATTTATATATTAAAAAAGCATAGAAACCAGATCTGGCATGAACCCATAAATTTGCTACCTCATATGGATATCCATTATGTTGATGATTCTTGGGATATAGCTACTTGTTCAGGTTAGAAAAAAACAGCAATTTGTTAGAGCAATGGATTGTGGATTAGAACAATGGATGCACCAGTCTTAGCTTAACCTAATGTAAGTATAAAACAGGTGTTAATAATGCATATTCTTCGAGGTAAGACACACTGGAAATATGAAAGATGAGAATCTGATTCATTAAAGCAAGATATATGATTTTGTGCCATCTAGTTGTGGTAAACTTCAAATCTCATAATTCAAGTCTCATCCAAACACAGGAGAAGACCGGAAATACCTCAGTGAGACAGACAGAAAAACCATGGGCTCCGAAGAGTAAATTCTTCATGTAAATTCTGGCTGACAAACCGATGCTGGGGATCTTCAGATCAGAACTTTCCTGAATGGAAAGTGAAGAAGGAGCTGTATCTCATTAGACCCAGAGGAACGCAACAGGTTCCTTGTAGGTCAGAGATTAGCTCTCTGAATCAGCTTCAGGAGAGGTAGCATTGTAACATGGCCACTACAAAGCTGAAACTTCTGGACGAAGCATTGAGCAGGAGCGGTGTTTGGAAGGAATGATGAGACCTGGTGAGAAGATTTAAATAACCAACTGACATAAATCAGAATTTGGAAAAGGCAAAGAATCTTGTGAGTAGAAAATAACATTAATGGACAAATTGGGATTTTGGCAGAAAGGGAAGAAAGAAGGGAAAAATGTGATTTAAATTGTTAAGACCAAAGAGAACTGCTTGCTTTAAACAACTTGAAGACAGAAATGAGAATTGGTTAACCCATTGAAATATAAACTTTGAATTTGGATCTGAAAAGATTGTGTTTTTAAAAGAGATTAACTGACAATTGGGAATGGAAGCTAAAAATACTGACACTAAGGAGACTTGCTTTGTTCGAGCTTGTTCTAATTTATACATCTTAAGCAACCCTAATCAATGAGAGATGGAAAATAATGAGGAAAAATTAAGAAAAAACATTATTTTTTTCTGTTCATAATTTTATCTTTCATGGATTTAAAACTGGATTTAAAAATATCAAGCTGTACCACTGAAAATCATCGAGTTGAAAGAATACAGAGCCATTTGCCGGAGGGAAGAACAAAGAAAGCGAAGCATTTAAGGAGGGTTTGAACTTGTGGCTGTGGAGGAAAAGAAGAATGTCTCCTCTTTTTTTTCTCTACTTCAGCTGAATTGGAATATTGGAGCTGGATCAGATTTGGGAAATAAGAAGAAACTGTGGAACTTAAATTATAATTAACTGTAACTTTTGAACTGGACACTATGGAAAGTTGGGACTTTGAAGAATTTCATGAGATTATAAAAATATGCATGAGTCATTAAAATTAAACTTAAATAGAATTTTGAAGTTAGAAATTAGGGAGAAACAAAAAGCAAGGGAAGAAAAAGGGGAAGGTAGTGGAACTACAGAAAAAGCAATAGAATATAAAAAACAAGCAAAAGATTTCACTCGGTTTGACAGTGGCACAGAGAAAATTGAAAAAGGGGGGGGGGTGTCCAAACAAAGAAAGGGGAAGGGATTATAGAAGAAAGGAAAGGAAACAGCCAGACAGGCATAGAGAAGAAAGAAAAGAAAGAAAGGGATGATAAGAGAAAAGAGGAAGATAAGATAGGGAGACAGAGGATACGTTGAAAGACGCAGTAGTGGGTGATGGAAAAGTGTGAGAAGGAAGAATACATACCCAGTAGAAAGAAAAAGCAGCTTAGAGTTTGGGATAACAGGCTCACTAGGAAGAAATGGAATGATAAGGCAAAAAAAGTGAAGATTGACAGAAGAGAGGAAGAAGGGAAGCATACACATACATATACAGAAGCAATATATTAATATGAATGACTAGCTAATTGGATATTTAGAAATTACTATGATGCAGGAGGGGATACACAGGTAAACCCACCAGTGGCTGGCCAGGTTAGGTGGTATTAATAGAATGGACCTTATAAATTCATATTAGCTTGGCTTTTCATTCTAATGCCCTGGAGTTCCAAAGTTGACTTTTAGCTGGAGTGAACTTTCTCTCCAACTTCCTCATAAGTATTAAAAATAGGGCTGAACAGTGTGGCAAGACCCTGTAAAGGAGGGGCACAGGAAGCCAGGCGTGGGTGAGAGATAGAACAGAGGTAAAACTGCTGACAGTTTAAGACATTATAGGAACTTCTCTTTTTTGTATTTTTCCTATGTACTTCTCTGTAACATTCCAAATGAACTTCCCCTTTTCGAAATGTCATGCTTGTCTCGTGTATGGAAACGCCTTGAGAATGCACAGTGTGGAACACGGCATAAAAGTAGCATCCTGGGCAGAGCCCAGGCAGTTCAGATTTTGGTGTGTGAACACGCTGAACTCGATGCATCAAATAAACCTGTTTCTCTCACCTTCGTGGTATCGAGTCCTGGTCTTTCGTAAGTAGATTACAAACCTCAATCTGCTGCAACAACTATGTAGAGAACATAAAGGAGAAGTATGTGATTTACTCTTTTACATGATAGTTAAACTGAGTTGCTAATTGATTGAATATGATAATGAAAAGATAATCAAATATAAATTAAAATATTTGGATACATATAGAACTTTTAAGAAGATGAATATAAGTGAGATGCATATTGCTTGTTATGTTATATAGCAGATCAACAGAATTATAATAAGCAATGAATAGCAAGGAATATAATTAAAAGATAATTAAATGTAAGCTAAGTAAAGATATGGAAAAATGGAGGGGGAACTCAAAATATACTTAGAATGGAAAATTATTGATATTATAAAGAGAGAACTAAAAACTTGGGGCATGTAATAATGTTTAACTATACAATATTATGATGAGAATAGCTGGAAATTGTAACCAGGTCCACACTTTGGCCAAAAAATAAGTTGGGGGGGTGGGTTAAAAACATAATTGCTATATATGTATAGTTTTTATTAAAAGGAGGGTATATGTTAAAATTATTAATATGAAAGATGTTTATTGAAATGAAATTACTAACACGATCAACATTAAATGGAGCCCACTCAAATGCTGAAATACACCATGCAAATGATATGAAGTGTATGGAAAAGAGAAGAGAGGCAAGAGGAAGAAGAGAGGGTTAGAAGAGAGGGTAGAGGGGGAGAGGAGGAGAGAAAGAAGGAGTGGAAAGAGGAGAGAGGAGAAGGAGAGAGGAAGAGGAAGTAAAGCAGAAAGGGAATACAGAGGGAAGAAAGGAGGTAGGGAGGAGGGGAGAGGAAGAAGAAAGTGATGGATAGGGTATAAATATGGTGTATGGAGAGCAGACGAGCCAATGATAGTTTTGGGGGTTGATGGTAAGACATAATATTGAATAATACAAAATAATGTTGGTCATGTAATGGTATGCATGTGGATATTTGTACTTAAAATGAAACAATTAAAAACTTTAAAAAAAATCTTATCCAAACATAATTTGTATTCAGCACATCTAGAAAGCAACCAATTGGTTAATGGTGCAGTAAAATTTGGCTAGTAGTGCACTTACACTACTCTTTAACTCTCTGAATAAAGTTAAACTCAAGCTCAATTCTCATCTACAGTATAGGGCAGTGGTGGTGAACCTATGGCATATGTGCCAGAGGGGGCAATCAGAGCCCTCTCTTTGGTCATGCATGCTGTCACCCTAGCACAGGGTTCAAAGCCAAATTCGCCAGCCTGACTCTCCTTCCCAGCGTGGCTGTCCAGTTTGGGAGAGTGGATCGTGGGAAGAGAACTCGGCTGTGAGGGGGAACTTATCTGGGGGATCTAAAGCCAGACTAATGATCTTGGGGGGGGGACATTTGACCTTAGTAGGCAGATGCTGCGCCCTCAGTCCTGGGGAACCATCTCTCAGGGGGTCAGGGGGGAAAGCCCAGTCTGAGTCCGCCTTTTCTGCTTGAGAAAGTGGAAGCGGAATCCGGCTGCACTTTCCAGAAGGAAGCAGCGGGCATTGGAAAGGCGAGCACAAAGTGGCTGAAATCATTAAAAGGATCCCCGGCTGTGCACAACAGCCATGGTGGGCAGAGCCAGGCAGACTGGCTGAAGTGTGGGAACCAAGCGTGGTGCCCAGCAGGAATTTCCTTCCAATCCCTTTCCCCCCAACTTCAGGGGATTTAGGTGGCACCATCCAATGCCTGAGCAGTTTCAGCAGGAATAAAACCTCCCATTGGCTCCGGGTGTGCAGAGAGGAAGGTTGCTTGTAGGACTCAGAAATCCATCATAGCAAGTGTCCAAAATGTCTGTCTGCCTCCTCAGTGTTTATTTGGTTTTTATACAGTTTCAACAAACAAAGCAAGAGCATAGATAGCAACAGTATCTTATTGCCTTATTCTCTTGTCAATCTCTAAGACCATCCCTGGTAGAATCTCACGTAACTCCCTGGTAGTGCCTGGTTCTACTAATTAGGTGAGCTCATAGATAGTTAAGGTAATCGGTTACTAAGGTGCATGGCAGTTTGCTGCTCATGCCTGTACGTAGTCTTTGTATAACCTCTATAGTTGCTTGCAGGAACTTGATTGAATTTCTGAGTAACAGGTTCAGTGGTCCTTAGGTTTACCAAATGAAGCAGATTTTCTGAGATCTCCAGGAACTTGAAACCGTAAGCGAATACTGGGCTAATCAAGCTTGTTGGATTTTTTTTTTCTTTCTTTTTGGAACTGTGTTAACGTGGAGAACTGGCCACTTCCATCACAATGGAGAACCTGGACAAACATGAGTTCACAGCTTTGTTCATTTCTAACATGTGGATTCAGTCAGGGTTTTTATTTTTGCAAATTGGATTGTGGAAGCAAAAAAGGAAGCCAGTAAGCATGCATGGCCCTAGACGCTGAATTCCTGCCTTTGCAATCCGGATCAATTGCATGCGACTAGAGACCCTGCCAGTGTTGTTTGTTCACAGCTTGTATTGGCTTGCTGTGGTGGATTCAGTGGTAAGGCAATTTTTCACAAAGTTGTGTGGATATCCATTTTGTTGGAAAGTGTTTATAGGCTGGTTGTTTCCTTATTCTGGTGTTCAGAGTTGCTGTAGTCACTACGCTGCACTGGGATTGTCAGGGGGAACTTTGTATTGGCTGCTGTCCATAGGAACCACCCTGGGCTCCTGCTAATGGGAAAATGAGAGACTGTATGGATGATAGAGGTCTGCATGCCTCCTGTGTATGGGAAATGTGTGCTATACCTCCACTTCATCTTATTTATGCAAATTCCCCAAGAAGTAGGTCCAATGTAGAGATGAATCAGAGGTGAATCAAATGCACTGATGCCTTTTTCAGAGCAGACCAAAAGCTGGTGGTCAGTGAAATATTGCTGTGTCACTGTGTTTTTCTTTTCAGTGAAAAGATGTCAATGTATGAGTTGTTTTTTCTAAACTTAAAACCTCAGTATTCAGGTTAAATTGCCATGTTGTCCCTTTGCGATAAATAAATGGGTTTTAGGTTGCAGTTTGGGCACTCAGTCTCTAAAAGGTTCACCATCACTAGCATAGGGAGTATATAACACTAGTAAAAGGTGTTTTAAAAGGTTGAAAAAAATCCATATATATAAAATTTACCTTAATAGTGAAACAGGACTTACATCTTTAAAATTTGCTTATTTCTGAGGTTCTAGTTTTTGGGAAACCAACAATTACAATAGTAGACCATCCCTTCCTATGTGGCTTGTGGATTTGGCTGGCATTAACTTGACCATTAAGATTTCTTAACTGGTGATTCAACAATGACCTTCTGCTGTTAGGCATATTCCTTTCCTAAATCCAAACTATGAAAAATTAAGTGAAATTATTCTGTAAAAAATAGTTTTCATCTTAAGTGATTAAAGAAAAATTGCTATGTCGCACATTTTAGAGTGACTGTTTTGGTTTTTAAAGCAACAGATGTAAATAGGGAAGCATACGATAAGTCATCAAATGCTAGTCATTCCAATGCCCCTTTATTTTAGCAAGCCTTCCATGTTAAATATGTGAACAAATTTTGCACAATGAATAGAAATCTGTAATAGCTAAATGTAACTAATTGGGTTCATGTAAGATTGATCTCATTACTTCATTTTGTTTCAAAGAAAAAATGTATCAGACATTAATTTACATTCCATTTAGCAATGTCATTTATAATACATGAATCATATCCAATGAACCGAAAGTCTGTAGTTTGCAGACTTTCAATCAAGAATAAAAATTCTTGATTGAAATTACAATGACTTATCTTTTGCTAAATAAAATATTTTTTTTAGAGAAAATCATGGCCATTAATAAAATAGATGTCCTATCTATTGCTTAAAAACACCTGATTTTTATTCAATGCACAACCCAATCAAATTTAAAGGCTTGGATCTTTGCCAAAGTAATCACATTGTTTTCAATCAAATTTGAGAACTTTCTTTATGGCGTAGGCTGAAAATGCACTAATAAGAATTACTTCAAGATTAGGAAAAAAAGAAAACATCAAATTGATTTGATGACTAGAGGTCATTTTGAAACAAGACTGGTTCATCTTAGTTATGCTTCCTGCCAAAACCAAGATACTTCTTAGTAGGTTTTCCTTAATGTATAAAACAGGTTTGCCAAGAAAAATTAAGTCTTGCTAAAACTAAATAAATATGTATTGGCATAATAAACAAAAAAAAAATCTGAAATCTGAAAAAAAATCCTCCAATCTGTTGGAGGATTTCTAAAAACTGTAAAATGTTTCAAGATGAGAGTAACCCTTTCCGGTTTTCCGATGGGCGGGGCCTGACAGAGGGTTGTTATCTCTAACAGCTCTGGAATTTTGGCGTCGTTAATCTGTCTAAACAGCAATCTATCAAGCTGTTTAGCAGTTTATCTATCCTCCCTTCAGGCTTAGAAGAGAGAGATGAGCAGCTATGCATCGGAAGTTTTCCATTTAGCTCTTTCAGCATAAACGCTGGGAGAAGGAGGGGAAAGCACCGGCGGTTGCATGGCAGCTCTGTGCCAGGATTTATTCTGCCTTTTGTTGCAGAACGAAGGTCTTCGCTCATCCTCAGTACAATGATTTATTATGGATCTCAAGCCGAGCTGAACCAATACTTGTGAGCTTCTTAATTGTATGTATAAATCCTTAGCTCCATTGTAAAGAATTCCTTCTGCTGATTACTTGCTGAAAGCTCTATAAATATGGCGCCGAGCTGTGTAGGAGGGGCGTGCATCGGGTAGAGCTTTTGCGAAGCCTAAAAGTGATTTACTATCAAGAAGAGATTTATTATCAAAACAAATAGCAATTGCTGTAGAATTGGACTGCCTGGACTTTTTAACTGACTAAAGAAGATTAAGTTTGAGATGGCTTCTAAGCAAAAATTCCCCCCCTCCCCCCGCATCGAAAAGTGCTGGAAATTTACCAGCGCCTTCTGCTAAAATACAATCATCACTCCCTTCTACATCTGCAGGCGACCGCCTGACAAGGGAAATTCTGCAGGAGGAATTAATCGATGCGTTAAAAAATCATGCTGTTACAATAGAAATAAAATTTAAGGAAGAGATAGCTGCTTCTAACAAACAGATGTCTGAAAAACTTATGACATGTAACCAAATGATTAGAGGGGACTTGGTGACGGATTTGAATTTAATAGTTGGTTATGTACAGGCCCTTGAAGAAAAGTTAGAAGAACTTAGTGACGCTAATACGAACTTGGCAACGAAAATGGAGGTGGTCCAGCAAAAGCTTAGCGATGCAGACAATGAAATCATAATGCTACAATATAGGCAAATGGAATTGGCTTTAAGGATAAGGGACCTCCCTGAAAATACAAGAGAACCTGAAACAGACTCTCTCTGAAGCCTTCGACCTGATGGCGGGAAGGTCAGGAGGGAATCTTGACTGGCAAATCGAAAAGGTTTATAGCGTTAATTCCTCGCTGGCAAAACAAAAACAATTACCAAGAGATATAGTGGTCTACTTCGCCACTAGAGATGTGAGAAATATGATATTACAGGAATCCTACAAAAATAAGCTTCAAATCCAGGGTCGGGAGGTGACTGTCTTGAAGGAGATACCACCTAAAATGCTGAGATCTAGGAAAGACTATGCCTTTCTAGTGGAAGAGCTCAAAAATCACCAGATACAGTTTAGATGGGACACACCAACTAGCATCGCATTCAGCTATCTTGGAAAAAGACATCACCTCAATACAGTATGGAAAGCTCAAGATTTCTACACCAACGTACTGAAGGGTGGACAACCCTCTTCCTCTAGATCTAGACAAAGAGAACAAGAAGGATATGATGGAAAGCAAGCCACTCAAGTTTTAACAAGGGGGGATCAACTTGTTCTTTCAGAGGTACAAGAAGCTAAAGAACAAAGACAAGACCGCGTGGTTACCAGACGAATGGAACAGGAATTAAGAAAGCAATGTACACAAGCCACCGTTCAGGAGCATACAGGTGTTACATCAGAAACAGTGGGAGGAGCTAGGCCAAAGGTTAAATATCAAGAGAGTCAGATGGCTATTAAAAAGTTTCAGGGAGCTAATGATGGTAACTAAATCTCTAATATGGAATGTTAAGTGAATGGATTAATTTAGCAGGAAATGGAGTGCTCAGTATTGAAGGGTTTGATCTGGTATATGGCTGCTTGTTTGCTGTATAATAAAGAGGTGGTTGAGAACTTTAAAGGTCATGCTCTGGGGAATGCCTTGCTACGGGTTGGGAAAAAAACATTAATATTAATTACATGGTAGATTTATAAAAAGGTTAAGGTATTCTGGACAAAAATATGATGGGTTATGTAAAATGCTCTCTCTCAACCCCCCCCCCCACTTATTCTCTGTTATGTATAATTACTGACTGTACAGCAGTAGAGATTAACCTGACTTTGCATTTGATAACTGCAGCTAGATTGTTGGTGGCGCAATACTGGAAGAAGGAAGATTTGTTTATTATCTAGAAATCGATATTGAATATCACAAATTTAGCAGAGATGGCTAAAATAGTTGCATATCTCAAGGATAATTCAAATGAGAGATATAAACGAGACTGAGAAAAATGGATTGAATATATTCAAAATAAATATGGGTCTAGGAAATTTCAGATAGTTTATGACTAAGATCAGAAACGATACAAATTGTTTATAGTTAGCCTAGCAAGGGGGAGCTAAGATCAATTCAAAGATGTTATTAACTTTCTACGTTTTCTCTTAAGTATATCTTAAACTGTTTTTGTTAAAGATTTATACCTTGCATTGGTTCTGGGAAGTCAGGGTGGGGGAAGGTTGGGGGGGGTTGGGGGGAGGATGGGAGGGAGTGGAGTTTACTAAGTTGGAGGAGGATGCTGGATGATTGTACATGTATACTGCTATTTTTCCTTTTTTATGTATATTGAAATGGAATTATAAATACCATCAACACAAAAGGGATTTTGCTCAGATGCTGAAACACACCAAGTGAATTAGAGGAAGAGTGGGAAGTAGAGGAGAGAAGAAGATAGGAAGAGAGGGATAGGAGAGAGGGTGAAGGGGGAAGATGAGGTGTATAAGGAGGAGTGGTAAGGGGAGAGAGTAGAAGGAGAAAGGAAGGGGAAGTAGAATAGTATGGAAGCGGAAATACACCAATGAGAGGAAGAGTGGGAAGCAGAAGGGAGAAGAAAGGTGGGAAGAGAGGGATAGGAGAGAGGGTAAGGGGGGAAGATAAGGAGGATGAGGATAAGGAGGAGTGGAATGTAGGGAGAGGAGAAGGAGAAAGGAAGGAAGGGGAAGTGGAGTAGGAAAGGAAGATGGAGGGAAGATAGGAAGTAAGAGAGAGGTAGAAAAAAGAGGTGTATGGAGAGTAGAAGAGCTAATAAGGGGTGTTAATCTTTTTGGGGCGTTGAGGACAAGAGGAACTGATGTAATCAAGATGAATTGATGTGAACATTCAATAATACAATATGATGTTGGCTATGTAAAAGTATACATGTGATTATGTGACATGAAAATGAAAATAAAAAATAAAAAACTTCAATCGAAAAAAAAAAAGATGAGAGTAACCCTGAGTACCTCTGCCCATACAGTCACTGTTACAGTAGTTAAAAATGGAAACAGCTCTCCAATGAATAGTTTCTACAACTTTCTGGCATTGTTGGAAGAATAGGAAAGAGTATTGAGTGGTCTTGCAAGAGCTCATTTTTCTTGTCTTAAGACTAGTGCAAAAAACACCAAACCATTAGGCTAGAGGAAAAAAATGAAAGCAATGTAGGTGGACCATCATCACAACCTGTTAAAAACATCCTAGATATGGTACTGTAGTGGCTATCCACTCTTTGCAGTGGATAGTGCATGCCAATGAAAATGTAGCAAGATAGATGGGAAGGAGAAGTTATAAACTGGAATTCTGATTTTTTTTTTTGTGGACTTATGGTAAAAGACTAGAATGTGGAATTAATCTATAAGATCCATGGGTTTGCTCAGTGGTCCCAAATCCATCCTTATTCAGTACTCCCAGTTCATGCGCATGGAAAGATGCTTACTGTTGAGACTATTATTGACTTGAATAGAAGTAGAAGTATCAGAATAAAATCCTGTTTACCAATAATGTGGTAATCTGTAGACTTCCCCATTCAAATCAAAAACAGTAAGTAGGGCTGGTGTGCATGCTACTCCTCTTACTTATGTATAGATACCTTTCTCAGGTTTACATAAACCATGAATGGAATTTGTTTTAATCAGCGAAAGGATTTTAAAAATTTAAACATGTGGGAAAAGATGACAGAATTTAGCTGTGAAAGAAATGTGTAGTAAGATAAAAGCTGGCACTGCTATATAAGAGAGAGGGAGTGGGAGCGGGAGGGAAGTCAAAAGTGAAGATTTAGGAAAAAAGGCAATAAAGGCATATTTTTGAGATGTTCCTTTATCCTACATTGTGGTAGGATACAAGGGAAGAAACAGAAAACAGAACTGGGTACCATCACTGTGCTGTCCCAACAGTATACAGCTAATTTAAAATTAGAAGCTGTCTCCTTTAAGCAACTATCTCATGGGAAATGCAACTACCTTGTGGGAAATGTAGTCCCATAACATGTGACCACATCTGTGCTCCCTGATTGGGCAGTGGGATATTTTGCCCGGGAAATTGTTTTATTACTGCTTACTCACTGAATCGCTATCAGCACTAGCAGAAGCAGCTTTGCACCAGCAGCATGGGTTAGAGGAATTAATGTCTTTTTACACTACGTGAAGGGACAGATCAGGGATAGTCAGAAGAATCTTAACACTGAACTGTAAGTTTTGTTATTAAGAATTCCTGATAATAAACTTGATCTGAAAAATATTCCCAAGCGTGGAGTTAACTGGCTGCCTGAGCAGAACCTCATTGCCGGGGACAGAACAGTAAAAAGACATTAAAACTCCTTTAACCTCCTCTGTCTTCCTCTCTGAGCTCCGAAGTAAAAGACAGTAGAAATCCTTCAACCTCCTCAGAGTGAAAAGGTTTTGAAGTTATTCCCCTCAAGTAAAAAAAAACAAAAAAACAACTCCGTTTGCATTTGACTGAGAAAAGCTGCCAGAATTTCCCGCCCTTTTTTGGAGCAAAGAGAAACAACCCGTTTCAGCAAAAGGCCGATTATCTCTCCTGAGGTGAAGGACTTTGTTGCAATTGAGAAAGGGTGTTAAAAGGAGATCAGGATTTGCATGATAAAGCAACCCCCCTTTTTCATTCCCAAAACTAACCCAAAAAAAAGAAGTTCTTTGTGTAGTGAATGCCTCATGGAAAAATCTCCATGCAAACGAAATTTGAGTAAGGAAGAAGCCAGCAGCCCAGCCTGCAGAAAGCCAAGAGACATAAGGCAGAGGCAGACCAGCTGAATGAATTAAAAGAGAGTGCATGTTATGTTCTTGCTGATTTGTTATTGTTTGTGAAGTGGGAAAAGGTGCAAGCCCTTAGGAGGTATCAAGCCAGCCAGGTCCAAGAAGGGTTCCGAGTTCGGGTGCTCTCCCTTAGGAATCCCAACATTGGAGAGGCAGTTGAGCCAAAAACCTCAATAGGACACAGCCATTGTCATCAATCCAAACAATAAACACAACAAACGCCATTTAGTGGCCACTCTAGAACTGCAGTCCAGTACCTTAAGCCAACACTAGCAACACACTCGAGAGGCTGGCAGGTGAACTGCGCCTGCATCTCCAAAGCGTCTCAACGCACTCTAGTGGCTGGCAGGTGAGCTGTGCCTGCATCTCCAAAGCTTCTCAACGCACTCTAGTGGCTGGCAGGTGAACTGCGCCTGCATCTCCAAAGCTTCTCAACGCACTCTAGTGGCTGGCAGGTGAACTGCCCCTGCATCTCCAAAGCTTCTCAACGCACTCTAGTGGCTGGCAGGTGAACTGCGCCTGCATTTCCAAACTTCTCAACGCACTCTAGTGGCTGGCAGGTGAACTGCACCTGCATCTCCAGAGCTTCTCAACGCACTCTAGTGGCTGGCAGGTGAACTGCGCCTGCATCTCCAGAGCTTCTCAATGCACTCTAGTGGCTGGCAGGTGAACTGCGCCTGCATCTCCAAAGCTTCTCAACACACTCTAGTGGCTGGCAGGTGAACTGCGCCTGCATCTCCAAAGCTTCTCAACGCACTCTAGTGGCTGGCAGGTGAACCTTTCTAACCATGGCAGGAGGGTCAGACATGCCTGAACCCACCATAGACTCAGAATTGGTCATCCAAAACTCAGAATCAAATGTCCAAGTATCAGGAAAAGCGGAAACACATCAGACTGCCTATGACCTAAGACAGCACATTACGCAGATTGTGCGGTCAAACCTCTTGGAGGAATGGGACAGGGTTTATCGAAAGCAGGAAAGTAGCTGGAAGCAGTTGCAGCATCTCTGCGACAAACTCGAAGACGATTTACCCCCAAAACGCCTCCGTTCTTTAAGTAGAGATATGGACGAAATCTACCAACTATGGAGAATTTATGGAATTCGCCTCACTGGTATCCAATTACAATTAAATGATGATGAAGCACTCCAGAAGGAAATGCTGCACATTCATATGTCAAACAAAGAGCGCAAAAAGCAGATCCGACGCAGCAAAGACCTTATACAATCCAATCTGAAGAGGGAGACAGCCCCAGATGAGAAGTCTGAGTCTAAAGCATCTCGACAGTCATATGTAGCTCACTCTCATGCTTCCAGGAAAGCGTCCTCATCCCACCTCAAGGACACATCAGAAACAAATGCCAGGTCTGAAGTGTCTCATCGTTCTCGAGCACCATCTCAGGGGTCACATGCAGCCCCCTCTCACGCTTCTAAGAGGACATCCTCATCTAGTCCAAAAGTTACACAGGGAGAAAAGACCGCATCAGTGAAGTCTCATCGTTCACACACGACATCTCAACAGTCACACGCAGCTTCCTCCCACGCCTCCAGAAAGGCCTCCTCTTTCCGATCAAAGACAGGTAACAGCGTCTCGCAGCAATCTTCCCATTACAGCCAAAGGCCACGGATATCTGCAGCTGCAGAAGCACAAATAGAAGTTGAGGTGGCTGAGTTGGATCTAGAGTTTATACGAGAAGAGCAGCTGCTGAAGGAAAAGTCGGCAACCACGGCAGCAGAAAGGGCAGCTGCAGCAGCCAAAGCTCGGGCAGAGTTGGCAACCATGGAAGCAGAGAAGGCAACCGTAGCAACCAAAGCTCAGGCAGAGAAGGTGGCTGCAGAAGCCAAAGCTCAGGCAGAGTTGGCAACCATGGAAGCAGAGAACGCAGCTACAATAGCCAAACTTAAGGTTCAACTGGAATACCTTCCGCGCAAGCGGGAAGCGAAAAAAAGACTAATACGGGCCAAAGTTCTACAGATGAAGGCTAACTGTTCCTCCCTCAGCCACAGTCCTAGGAAGCTGGAAAAAGATAACCAGCACAAGCATGTTAAGGCCTGCATGGATGACCCAAGCCCACCACAACAGGAACAAGGTGGAAAATCTCGATCTGGATCACGAGACTCAATACTCGACAGTCTCATCAATGTCCAAAATGAAGAAACGCACGTCATGCCATCAACAGGCACCGGGTCCCAGTGCATGGTGGGGATGGAAGTCAATGGATTCTGCAGAGAAGCATTAGATGGCAGTGCTCAGCTCCCACTGCCACCGTTACTAGAATGGGACAACCCACCAGACGATCGCAGTCAGATTGCGACACCAGAGGTAGCAAGCATCCCACCTCACCTGAAGCACATGAGTAATCACTCTCCTGTTCTAGATCCCAAAGCCGAAATCCTGCTCTTGCCAGGAACAGACTCCTCCAACGCTTTCACCCTTCAACAAGTGGTCAAAAGTCCAAAGGACTCCCCATCCACCCTCGAGACAGAACTTGGAAGGGGCATCTTTGGGATGGTGTATGTCGATCGACCACAGGTCCCAACCCAGACAAACGTCTTCACAACTTCCACTCTCAGTAATGGAAGAACATCCCACTTGAAACCATGCCAAGAACATTTCATGACCTCATCGATTGAGCCAGTTTTAGGAGCAACAGTGTTCCAGACCAGCAAAGAAGACAATGGCTTGGCCTTGTCAATAGAGAACAAAGAATTTCTGAGGTTCATGGTCAAGGAATTCCTACAGGAGGCCATCAAGATTTAGATGGCTCCAATACCTCTTTGCATACCAAGGCAACAGTTGCCAAAAAACTATGAGCAACCCCTCTCTCACCTCTTCAATCTGAGACAAATCAATCTGAACAAGAAGCCGGAAATGATAGCTAATTTAGTAGAGTTCATGAATAAGATGGCCCAGAGCAGACACGCAGAACTTGCTCCACCTCTAGAAGTTGATGAAGAATACTGGCACTCACCATCCTTTAGAAAGTGCCAGCCACAAGAGCCAGACCAGATTCGAGCACTTTTCGATACCAGCGTGCAATCCCAAGGTCTCTCTCTGAATAAAGTGCTCTTCAAAAGTCCCAACCTCACCAACAGTCAACTCAGCATGCTCATTCAGCCCAGAAAGGAAGCTGACAACATCCAGCAGATGTTCAACTTATTCCGTGTCAGAGAAAACCATCAAAATTATCTATGTTTCATGTGGTCCAGCAACGAACAGCACAACCAACAGAAGCAAGAACGGCCAATATGGCGAGAATCCCTGAGTTGTCTCCAAGGCGTTCCTGTCCAACGCAAGTACATTCCCACCTTGCCTATCGCCACAACGAAGGCGGTAACAGCTGTAGGATACATCAAGATCTACGGTGGGGAGAACAACGTTCACATCGTCTACGGTGGGGAGAACAATGTTCACACCGTCTACGGTGGGGAGAACAACATCCACATCAGTCTCATCATGGGAATGGTGAAACTAGCACCACAACTACCCGTCAACCAGTCCCAAGAATCAACTCGCTTCAAACAACTCTCCAGACGGAAGCCTCTCATGTTGGGCTTAGCAGTAATCATCTTCACCACCCTCGTGGTAGAGAGTGCAGCCATCATCAACTCTCAAGCCTTGGTTCCAGAGTTTTTGGATCTTGAGATACCAACTGCCCTTACCCCAGCCACCTTACTGACCCAGAAGACAGGTGACTGGCCAGAAACAGCAGGGAACTTCATTCCCAAGTACATGTATTGGAACTTGTGGCCTAAGGGACTTGTGTCCACGGGAACTCATGGCCTATGGGACTTGTGCAACAAGCCCCACCCTGTCCACGGGAACTCATGGCCTATGGGACTTGTGCAACAAGCCCCACCCTGTAACGATGAACTAGTTCGTCAGATGGAGGCTCAAGTCGCAAAGCAGATTTCCACCAAAAAAAAACTCTACATCAGACCAATCAGCGACCCAGAACTGTTGCCATGAAAGACTGAACTAGAAGTTTGAACCTCAAGCTTTGCATGCTTTGTGTTTACATGATTGTTTGCACTGTTTTGATGCTATGCCTTGTGTATCTCAGTTAGTTAGGCAGTCAGTTTGCATTTTTATGCCATGCCTTTGTTTATCTTTAGTTAAAGGTTAGTTGATAGTGGAATTTATAATTCCAGGTGGGGAGTGTACTGTCCCAACAGTATACAGCTAATTTAAAATTAGAAGCTGTCTCCTTTAAGCAACTATCTCATGGGAAATGCAACTACCTTGTGGGAAATGTAGTCCCATAACATGTGACCACATCTGTGCTCCCTGATTGGGCAGTGGGATATTTTGCCCGGGATATTGTTTTATTACTGCTCACTCACTGAATCGCTATCAGCACTAGCAGAAGCAGCTTTGCACCAGCAGCATGGGTTAGAGGAATTAATGTCTTTTTACACTACGTGAAGGGACAGATCAGGGATAGTCAGAAGAATCTTAACACTGAACTGTAAGTTTTGTTATTAAGAATTCCTGATAATAAACTTGATCTGAAAAATATTCCCAAGTGTGGAGTTAACTGGCTGCCCGAGCAGAACCTCATTGCCCGGGGCAGAACAATCACCAATAACAATTATGCACCAAAAGAAATTATCTGTTAAAAGCCATGATAGAGTAAAAAAGTTGGCCCAATGGAAAGGTGAAACAAAAATTTAAGCGTTTAAGAATGAACAGTGTGAGGGAGTCGACAGGAAGTTCTCCAGCTGGACAGATATGGGGGGGGCTCTCAGGGGCAGTGTCTCATCAGACCCAGGGGGAGGCAACATGTCCCTCACAGGTCAGAGATTTGCTCTCTGAGTCGGAATAGGGGCAGCAGCATGGCAACATGCTGCACAAGAAGCTAACTTCCAGCCAAAGCAAATGAACAGGAGTGTGGGGAAGAGATGAAAGACAGGTAAGAAAATTCATCTAACCCACAGCCATAAATCAAATTTGGAAAAGGCAAAGAATCTTGAAAGCATGAATAATATTGATGTCAGACCGGGATTTTTTTTTAAAAAAAGCTGTTTGTTTGAAACAATACGGACAGAAAGGGAGAAAGCAGAGAAGTGACAAACCCATTCAAATACTAATTCTAAATTTGGCTTCTGACTTGAAAAGATAGTGTTTTTAAAGGAGTCTAGGAGCGTGAAGATTTATTTCATCCGAGTGTCTTTTAACTGAGATATCTTAAGCAATCCCAATTAGTGAGAGATGGAATGCAACAAGGAAGAAAGATCAAGAAAACAGCACTATCTCCTCACTGACAACTGATAACCTAATCTTGCCTGTGTGAAATTCTAATTAACCAAACGCCGTAAATCAGAACTTGGAAAAGCAGGAGGCGAAGAAGAAACATACCCAAATTTTGGCTTTATGCAAGCTTTGTAAAAGGGGGATGTGTCCCAACAAAAGGAATAATAAGTAGACAAAAGATGTTTTGGAGGCTGTCAGTGGCATAAGGAAAATTGAAGTTGGAGATTATGCCCCAACAAAGAGAAATATAAATGACCTTTTTGACGGTGGCTTGGGGAAAATTGAAGAGGGTGGATGCGTCAAAACAAAGAAAAGGGAGAAGGCAGGAACAGAGAACTGGGACAAAAGACTTACTAGGAAAAAATCAGACAACTAAAAATTGTTACATGGGAAAATATAAAACTAAGATAAGGGGTTTATTTCTAAATATGCCAATAAAATGGAGTTGATAAGTGGTTAAATATGATAATGGAAAGATAATTAAATAAAGGTTAAATATACGGAATATGGACAAATATGAAACTGATTGTAAAACAGAGGCTTGTGATTCACTTTTATACGTGATAATTAAACTGTTGCTAATTGATTGAATATGACAATAGGACAATTAAGCATGGGTTGAAATATATGAAATATGGACATATATAGAACTTTTGATGAACAAAGTGAGATGTTTACTGCTTGTTATTCTATATAGTAGATTAAGGGAATTGTAATGAATATTGAACAGTAAAGATTGCCATTTATAGACAATTAGCAGTAGACTTAGCAGTAGACTTATATACCGCTTCATAGGGCTTTCAGCCCTCTCTAAGCGGTTTACAGAGAGTCAGCATATTGCCCCCAACAATCTGGGTCCTCATTTTACCCACCTCGGAAGGATGGAAGGCTGAGTCAACCCTGAGCCGGTGAGATTTGAACCGCTGAACTGCTGATCTAGCAGTAGCCTGCAGTGCTGCATTTAACCACTGCGCCACCTTGGCTCATTAATTAAGGGTGATCTAATCCAAGATATGGAAAAATGGAGAGGGAACATGAAATATACTTACAATGGGAAACTATTGAGATTTAAAGACAGAATCACAAATTGGGGGCATGTAAGGATGTATAATTATATAAATTTAATGATGAGAATATCTGGGAATTGTAACCAGGTCTACATCTCGGCCAAAATTAAGCTTGAGGGGTGTGTGTTAAAAGCACAATGACTATATGTATACTTTTTTGTTCTATTTTTTTTTAAAGGAGGAAGATATGTTAAAATTAAATATATATATTGAAAAGGAATTATGAATACCATCAACATAAAATGGAGCTTGCTCAGAAGCCAAAATACACCAAGTAAAGGAGATGAAGTGTGTGAAGTAGAGGAGAGAGGTAAGGGAAGAAGAGAGGGATAGGAGAGGGGGAGAGAGGAGAGAAAGGAGGAGTGGAAAGGGGAGAGAGAAGAAGGAGAAAGGAAGGGGAAGTAGAGAAAGGTGACAGAGGGAAGAAAGGGGGTAAGGAGGGAGAGGAGAGAGAGAGAATAAAGTGATGGATAAGGTACAAATATGGTGTATGGAAAGCAGAAGAGCCAATAATTGTTTTTGGGAGTTGATGGTAAGATGAATTGATGTAAACAATTTATAATACAATAAGATGTTAGCTATGTAATAGTATACATGTGATTATATGTTATGAAAATGAAAAAATAAAAAACTTTATATACAAAAAAAAGAATGAACAGTATGTGAGATCCAATTCAATAAAAAGGAACGAAGTCAAAAGACATGAAACTATATTAACAAAGCTGGAATAATGGGGGGATTTTTTTTTCTCAATGACCTTTATAGATTTTCCTGTTTATCCTTAATATCCTTAGTATCTTCTAATACATCTTAAATTATTCCTAGCACTATTAACCAAGATCACTAGCCTTCCATAATCTGAGTAACCTTTACATGCCTGGTTTTCAGTTTCCAAAATTCTCAGCAATAGCTATGGTTGGGGAACTCTTAAAGTCATGTCTGGAGGATGCCTGGACAGGAAAAGGTAATCTAGCTGGTTTCTTTTCTTTCAAATACCTGTATATTAATATGGAAGACAACAATTTTGACTTTAAATGTTGAATTTTATGCTTACCAAAAGCGGCATACTCTGGTTATTTGTTGGATTCTTCTTTTCGGAATAAGCAGGGAGATTCCCAGAAATAACTTAAAAACATGTACCTTGTAGGAACCAATTTACATTATCTAACCATATGTTATTTAACACTGTAAAATGGTGCAGAGTTTTAACAGCAATGAGGGAATAGAAGGGTAACTTATCAAATTTGTAAACGACACCAAACTGGCAGAAATAGCAAACACTCCAGAAGATAGCTTCAAGATACAGAAGAATCTTGACAGACTTTAACACTGGGCCCTTTCTAGCAAAATGAAATTCAATAGTGAGAAAAGTAAGGTTTTACACTCAGATAAGAAAAATTAAATGTACAGGTACAGATTAAGTGAAACCTGGCTGATAGGAATCTTGGGAGTCCTAGTAGACAATCGCTTAAATATGAGCCAACAGTGTGCAGCAGCAGCCAAAAAAAGCCAATGATATCCTAGGTTGCATTAACAGAAGGACAGAATCAAGATCATGTAAAGTATTATGGAGGCTTTATAAAGCGGTATTAAGACCGGTTCACCGACAAAAGAGCGAAGGACAAAACCGCGCTCGACTAAATCGCGTCACTGAGACAGAAGCACGCTGTAAACCATAAACCTAAACTTAACCCCTAAACCTAAACCTAACCCCCCTAAACCTAATCCTAAACCTAACCCTAAATCTAACCCTTAACCTAACCTTAACCCTTAACCTAACCCTAAACCTAATCCTAACCCTTAACCAAACCCTAAACCTAAACCTAACCCTAACCCTTAACCTAACCCTAACCCTTAACCTAACCCTAACCCTAAAGCTAACTCTAAACCTAACCCTTACCTTAAGTTGAATCGGCTTTCTTTCAACGCGCTATTTAAAGCGCCCTTCTTTCTCCACGCTGGCTGTTGTCGCCACGTTGATGACGTCAGCGACGCGGTTTAGTCGGACGCGGTTTTGTCATTTGCCCTTTTGACGGGTCACGATTAAGATCATACTTAGAATATTGCATCCAGTTTTGGTCACCATTTTAATAATATGTAGACTCTGAAAGAGGGCAGAAAAGAGCAACAAAGATGATTAAGGGCTGGAGGTTAAAAAATATACTTTGTAAAACCAGGCATGGCATGCTGCATCTAGTTTTGGTCATATTATAAAAAAGATGTTGAGACTTTGGAAAAAGTGCAAAGAAAGGCAACCGACTCTAAAGGTTCCCATGGTTTTTCACCTAGTTAAAAGAGAAAGTTTTTCCACAACCCCAAACAATCAGTCACATGGTCCAATCAAGATGCTGTCTGGTTATCTGGTGACCTCACTCCTCCTTCCACGGTCCAGGTGTGAGAATGTCCTTGGTTCTCAAGAGAAAGAACTTTGACTACACAAATCCCTGTATCTCTAATCCCCCCTCCCTCTCCCTCAACTCCAGTGTGGCAACACTGAAGCTCCAATATGGCTCCGGTTAGGTCAGCTTCAGGGTTGACACTAAAATTATTAAGGGCTTGGAGACACAAAAATATGAAGAACAGTTGCAGGATTTGGGTTTGTCTAGTCTAGTGAAAAGAAGGACCAGGGGCGACATGATAGCAGTATTCCAATATTTGAGGGGCTGCCACAAAGATGGGGTCAACCTATTTTCCAAAGCACCAAAAGGCAAAACGAAAAACAATGGATAAAAATTAATCAAGGAGAGAAACAAAATAGAATTACGGATAAATTTCCTAATAGTGGGAACAATTAACCAGTGGAATGGCTTGCCTTCAAAAGTTGTGGGTGCTCCATCACTGGAGGCTTTTAAATAGAGTCTGGACAGCCACTTGGAATGGAATAGGGTCTCTTGCTTTAGCAGGGGTAGACCTCCAAGGTCTCTTCCAACTCTGTTATTTCCCACACCCTTCCTTTTTCCTTCTGGATATTTTAGCCATTGTATCTGGAAAAGGAGACTTGGTATTCAAAGGCTTGCATGCTTCTGGTATTTAGAGCCAAGGTGGCGCAGTGGTTAAATGCAGCACTGCAGGCTACTGCTAGATCAGCAGGTCAGCGGTTCAAATCTCACCGGCTCAGGGTTGACTCAGCCTTCCATCCTTCCGAGGTGGGTAAAATGAGGACCCAGATTGTTGGGGGCAATATGCTGACTCTCTGTAAACCGCTTAGAGAGGCCTGAAAGGCCTATGAAGCGGTATATAAGTCTACTGCTATTGCTATTGCTATTTACTTATATGGGTAATAAAACTGTTCTCTTAATATGAACTTCTTTTCCTCATCAGTATAATTGCATGTACTTTTTAATCTATTAACTCAATTTCTCAAATATACCATTATGCAGTGATAACACTGTAGCACTGAAAGAATGAGTTGTACTTTGTAGTCCAAGATCAAGAAGATTATGGTTTGCATCTCATATAGGTTGCTTGCAGATTCATAATATAATCCCAAATTGAGAAAAGAATTAAAATATAAAACACCCAAGATTTGCTAATGTTATTTTACTTTTTAATGGGTTCATAGTTATTTCATCTTTGCAAAAAAAAAAAAAGAATACATGTACAAATTATTATTATGCTGTGATTTCAAAAATAAGCCGGCTAGCCCTGCACTTAAAGTACAATATCCTATGTTATGTTTGGCATAACATTATTAACCACAGTATGAGATAATTTTATATAATAAACATAAACCCTAAAATGAGAAGTGCAGAACAAAAATAACATATTCAATATGAACTCTAAAGGAAAATGAAAACATTATGAGAATTAGTCTTTTTTTGGGGAATGATACTGAATGCACAGCAGAATTTTCAGGAAACATCCTTCAGGTAAGCATAAGGAGGTAACGTCTAAGACATAAAATGCTCCAATGTATCTGGCAACTCTAGCCTTCTTGCTGAAGAGATTCAGGGAGGACAGAAAAGATCTGTGCATTGCTGTCATTCATCTTTACCATGGTTAAGTCAGCAGAATGATGAAAGTCATGTCCTTAAGATGCAATACCCAACAAAAAGCCTCCGACAAACCCTCCGGACACCACAATGTTCTGCTTAAGAAATTCTGTTGACTGAAAACGAAAGAGGGTTATGTCAGATTGTATAAATGCACTGGATGCTAATCAATGAGCACTTAGTTATATACAAAGATCCTGCTATGTTGTTTGGTTATTCATATCAGACATATATACAGACAACACTTGATCCAAGAGGATATTCTATTTTATTTTTATTTTTTTGACAACTTTCCATCCAACATTATTTTTGTTAGATATTTTGAACTAGTTGCCACAAGTTGCTGAATTTGTGGCAACTGGTTCAAAATAATTAAAAACAAAATAAAAACACATTAAAACACATATTCTTAGCTTTCAATAGACTTAACACACTTCTGTTACTAAATTCCTTTATTCCTCAAATTAGAAAAAAATGTGATAAAAATTCCAGCTCTTGGCTTTTTAAAGTGATGTCAGCTTAGTATAGTATATACTAAGTTAGATAGTTATACTACAATATCTAACTTCTTTCTGGGAGGTACAGTGTCAAACATACTAATCCAAAGATGGCCCATGAAGGAAAGTTTCTGATAGACAACTTAAAACAATCATTTATTACATAAATAAAAATCCAGAACATTATTCTCTGATAACAGAAAGTTTTGAATAAAAAGGGGTGAATTTTTGTTAATAAATTTTCAAAACAGAAAGGTTTTTTGTTTGTTAGTAGGAATACTTTTAGGAATATTTAAAAGATGCACAATCACTATAAACAACCAAGGCATTATATAGTAATTAAATAATAAATTATCAAAAGTATTTTATTTTATCCCAAAGTATCAATTTAAATGAGGTCCATTTAGACAAATCTATTATTTTTAAATCTATTATTTATAATAATATTCAGCCGTCTGAGATACATCTCCAAACTGCAGATTTAGTAATTTCAGCATTAATCTCACAGAATTATTCTCAGTTTCATTAAATAACTCAATTTTTCAATCATTCCTCCTGCCAGTAATTCTTCACAGGTCAATATTGAGTCCCTTATTATTCTCTCAATGAACTCTTTCCATTATATACTTTGAATTTGTATACCAAATTCAATCCTACAAGTGATATATCAATAGTTTTTTTTTTTACAAAAAAAAAACAAAAATCCAAAAACAAAAAGCCTACAACCTCCAAAAACCTGCCTGTCAGCCTCTTCTTCGCTGCTGCTTTGGCTGCCATTGAAACGGGGAGGGGGGGCATGGTATTTGGGAGGGGAATCCTAATGTGCTGGAGGAGTGATATTAGAAGCTGTCCTGACCATCTCTCTGCGCATGTGGAAGAAGGGAGTTTTCCGTCAAGGCCAACTGTCCAGCATTTGAGCCTGATGATGCTTTTTGAAGATATCTCCCACCTGACAGTTGGGTGAATTATTATTGGACTATGAAATGCGGTGCCAAGGGGAGGGGATTGAATTATACATGATATCCATTGCTTTCGCGCCAATTTACTCAGACTCAGCTTTGCTTTGCTACTCATCGTTTGTAATTAGTAAAAGTACACTTAATTCTAAGAATGGAGTTGGGTGGTTTCTTTCCTGATTATTAAATGAAGCAGCACCTGACATTAAGCTGAGTCTCACCTCGCACCCAACCCGGAGCAAACACCTTCCGAGGGGGGTGCCCTCACAGAAAAAAAAAAGATGGCTTTACAAGACAGCGACCAGGAAGAAGAAATGGGTGCAACGGCAGCACCATCATTAACAGAAATGCTGGCCGATCTGAGAGTGGAGGAACGTACTGTTCGACCCAGGTGGACTTGGGGAGTGGGACAGAAAGAGGAACCTGATGAATCACTAACTGGAGTCACGAGGAGGAGGCCCACGAAATCAGCTGCTGACTGGCGTGGCTCTAAGGATGAAGACTACAAGATGTCCCAAGCCATAAAACTCCTCAAAGAGGTGTGGGGCGAACGCCGGGCTCGAGGGAGTGCTGTGGAAAAGGAACCAGCGGAGGAACTAGAGAGAAGGTATCCGTTGCTTAGCTTAAGGGAGACTGGGGGGGGGGGGGCGAAGGGGAATGTGCACAAGAAAACCCAGCACTGACCTCTCCCCCTGCAGCTATAGACAATCCGAGAGCAGGGGGGGGCAGGCGATGCAGGATGGCTAAGGTCCCACCCTTAAGCGTAAAGTATGATGGAGAACCAAGTGGTTTGGGGTTGTTTGTTTGGAATTATATGCAAATATATGGGCCTGATCTGGACTCTGATGAAGCTAAAGTAAGAATAGTGTTAATGGCCCTAGAGAAGAAAGCAGCTGACTGGATGGTCGGATTACATAATAGTGACTCCCCTCTCCTGAGGAATTTTGATGGCTTTATGGCAGCAATGAGGAGACGCTTTGACGACCCTCTCATCGAGCACCGGGATAGACTAAAATTTACGACCCTCAGACAGGGGAAAAAGACTGTGCCTGAATATGTACAGGAATTCCAAGAATTATCAGCTTATATGAGGGGATGGTCTGAAGAAGCCTTGTTAGATCAGTTTGCAGATGGCTTGAACAAAGACGTTTACCAGCAGTGCGTAAACAGAAGAATTCCCCGCCGCTTAGAACCTTGGTACGAACATGCTGCAGATATTGAAGTTGATTTGGCTAGACTTCGTTACAAGGAAGAGGGAAAAGCTGAGGATTCCCCTCCCCCCACTAAATCTCCCCTCCCAAAGGTGCAGAAAGGGGGAAGGGGAGGATTCACAGGCAGGCCCAAGCCTATAGCCTGCTTCCGCTGTGGGAAGGAGGGGTACCGTGCTGTGAATTGCCGAGTCAAGATGACCCACACCACTCCGCCCTCCCAGAGGGAGAAAAAAACCTGAAAAGCCTCCCAGCAAGAAAAAAGAACCTGCTTTGAGAGGGGAGATTTCTCAACGCTTTGAGCCAGAGGAAGAGGGGAGTGGAAGCCCCGGCTCTATTGGGGGTGGTGGTCCTGCTCATTTTTCTACTGAACTCGTCGAGATGTGGCTGGGAACCCACCAAGAAATAATAACTTTTATTGTGGCCCCAGGGATGGACTGGCCCCTCATTTTAGGACTCCCCTGGCTCCGTAGATGGAACCCACGCATTAACTGGAGAGATGGGTGGTTGCGGATTCGGTCTGCCACACCCCCTGAGGGGAAGATGGAGGCTCCGGAGTCTAATGAAACTGTCCCCAACCTTGCAGCCAGAGGGCAGGAAAAAATTGAAGGGGATGAAAGAATTCCGAAAGAATATTGGGACCTGAAAGATGTTTTCAGTGAAAAATCTTCTGATAAGTTGCCCCCTCATAGGGCCACAGATTGCACCATTGATATTCTACCTGGGGTAAAGCTCCTGAAACCCCAGATATATTCAATGACCCCTAGGGAGATGGATGAAATGAGGAAATTCATTGACAAAAACTTGGAAAGAGGCTTCATTGAACCAGCAAGGCCCAAGGTAGCTGCCCCAGTGTTGTTCAGAGAAAAGAAAGATGGCTCCTTCCGTTTATGTGTGAATTTCAAAACCTTGAACTGCATTTCTGCCCAAAACCTCTACCCTTTACCACTAATGAAGGACATGCTAGCCCAACTAGGGAAGGGGAGAATTTTCACTAAATTGGATCTACGGGAAGCATGCTATCGGGTCAGAATTAAGGAGGGGGACGAGTGGAAGACTGCTTTCAACTTCCCCCTTGGTTGTTTCCAATTTCGAGTAATGCCATTTGGTCTCAAGGGGGTGCCAGCAGTCTTCATGCAACTAATTAATGAAGTTTTGCATGACCATCTTTACAAAGGCGTGATGGTCTATTTAGACGATATCCTTATTTACACAGAAACATGTGAAGAACATGTGAAGTTTGTTCGCACTGTTCTGAAGAAACTCCATGCTGCAGAACTTTATGTCAAATTGTCCAAGTGCGAATTTCATCAGGAGAGGGTTGATTACCTGGGCTATTGGATCTCCCACAAAGGAATAGAAATGGACCCAGTAAACGTTAAGGCTATCACCGAATGGGAGGCCACACGCACACGTAAGCAATTACAGAGGTTTTGGGGGTTTGCTAACTTCTATCATCAATTTATTCCCTCATTCGCTAAGGTAGCTCTCCCTATCACTAACTCCTTAAATCGAAAGGAGGAGCAAAGCCCAAACCTAGCAAACCGTTGAACTGGA
The DNA here is from genome assembly GCF_009769535.1 of Thamnophis elegans. NCBI lineage: Eukaryota > Metazoa > Chordata > Lepidosauria > Squamata > Natricidae > Thamnophis > Thamnophis elegans. Next base: position 58,604,631 of record NC_045546.1, on the reverse strand, counting down.
CTATGGAGTGTCAGGCTGCTTTCGAAAAGTTGAAACGCCTGTTTGCAGAGGAACCAGTCCTGAAACACCCTGACATGGACGCACCTTTTGTGGTCCAGGCTGATGCCAGTGATGTGGCGGTGGGGGCAGTAAGGCTTCAAGCAAATGCCCAAGGTAAATTACAGCCCTGCACAAGCTGACCGACACTGAGAGACGCTGGGCTATTTGGGAAAAGGAGGCTTTTGCTGTTCATTGGGCTTTGACGACCTGGCGTCACTTTCTAGAGGGCGCTAAACACCCTTTTAAGGTGTGGACTGACCATAAGAACTTGGAGGCGTTGAAAACCCCCAGGAAGCTATCTCCCAAACAGATGCGCTGGGCTCAACATTTCAATAGGTTCAATTTTACTTTGAAATATATTCCGGGAGGGAAAAATGTTATGGCTGATGCTTTGTCCAGGCTTCCGCAGTACAACAGTTCAAAGCTCAGTGTGGTCCAATCTGTCATTCCCACAAGAAGTCTGGCTGCTCCTGTTGTCACTAGAAGTCAGACAACTTCTAAGCTGGAGGTCACAAAAGACTTTATCTCTGAACTAAAGGGGGCCCTTACAAAGGATGATTGGTTCAGCAACACATGAAAGATGGATTAGCTTGGATTGGTGCAAAATTATACGTCCCTGCATCCTTTAGAACCATCATCCTCCAACGGGCTCATGACTCTCGCATGGCTGGACACTTTGGATTAGTCAAAACCTTGCACCTGGTTAAGAGACAATTTTGGTGGCCTTCGTTGAAAAAAGACTGAGTCTTATGTGGCTAGTTGTCCCATTTGTGCTGCTGCGAAACGCTCTCCAGGAAAACCCCAAGGATTGCTCCAGGCGGTAGCTCACCCAGAAGCCCCGTGGAAGGAGATCTCTATGGATTTCATTGTTGAACTTCCGGAGAGTCAAGGAAATACAGTAATCTGGGTTGTTACTGACTTATTCTCCAAGCAAGTTCATTTCATTCCTTGCTCCAAGATCCCATCCGCCAAATCTCTGGCTAAGATGTTCATCTCACATATATATCGCTTGCATGGGGTGCCGGACCGCATCATTTCAGATAGGGGTGTTCAGTTCACCTCCTGTTTTGGAAAGAATTCCTGAAACTGATTGGCTCCACCCAGGGCTTAAGCTCCTCCCACCATCCTCAGACTAATGGGGCCTGCGAGAGGACTAATTTTGTGCTGGAGCAATATCTTCGTTGTTTCATCAACTACTAGCAGGATGATTGGGTGGAATTGCTGCCTCATGCTGAAGTGGCTTACAACAATTCCATGCACTAGCACAGGCTTTACCCCTTTCCGTGTTGTATATGGGCAAGATTTTGTGCCCATTCCGGAGATTCCTCGCGAGAAACCACAAGTGTCCTCACTCTCCGAGTGGAATGATCGCCTTCGGGAGATGTGGCCTTTGATGCATCGTGCACTGGATGCTGCACACCGCGCACATAAGAAGCAGGCTGATAGGAAACGGTCTAAACCCCATGACTATAAGGTTGGTGACCAGGTTTATTTATCCACTAAGTTTCTTCAAACGACTCAAAAGTCAAAGAAGTTGGGCCCAAAATATGTTGGCCCATTTCCAATTATCAAGATCATCAGCCCTGTTTCCGTCCGCCTCCAACTGCCTAAGCATCTCAGCCGATTTTATCCTGTTTTTCACGTTAATCTCCTGAAACCTGAACATACTTCTCCTTTGAGGACTCCTCTTCCGCCTCCGCCCACCCCGCTTTTGATAGAGGGAGAGCAGCATTTTGAAGTCCGGGAGATTTTGGACTCTCATAAACGGAGGAACCGTATACAGTATCTTGTGGCTTGGAAACATTTCCCCCCATCTCACACTGAATGGGTTGACAAGTCCCATGTTCGAGCTCCTCGTCTCCTCCGCAAGTTCTACTCTACTTACCCTGACAAGCCCTGATTTCTATATGGACTGCTAATTTTCGTTTTCCCCTTCCTCTTTCTCTCTTCTATGTCATGTTGTTCGTCTGTTTGTCTGTGTTCTTTCATTTCTGCAGGTGCGACCACCCTTTTCTGAAGGAGGACCGGATGTCAGCCTCTGCTTCGCTGCTGCTTCGGCTGCCATTGAAATGGGGAGGGGGGGCATGGTATTTGGGAGGGGAATCATTATGTGCTGGAGGAGTGTTATTAGAAGCTGTCTGACCATCTCTCTGTGCATGTGGAAGAAGGGAGTTTCCCGCCAAGGCCAACTGTCCAGCATTCCAGCCTGATGATGCTTTTTGAAGATAACTCCCACCTGACAGTTGGGTGAATTATTATTGGACTATGAAATGGGGTGCCAAGGGGAGGGGATTGAATTATACATGATATCCATTGCTTTTGCGCCAATTTACTCAGACTCAGCTTTGCTTTGCTACTCACCGTTTGTAATTAGTAAAAGTACACTTAATTCTAAGAATGGAGTTGGGTGGTTTCTTTCCTGATTATTAAATGAAGCAGCACCTGACACTGCCATTTCCATGGAATGAATGCCCACAGCATCTATGAGCATTTTTTGTTTAATGTCCTGATTGTGTCAGATTTGGATTATTGTTGTAGCCTATCGAGTGGGCAGTCTAATACTTCATACTTTGATTCATTAGCAGTATGCTGTTGTTTATATTTTAATGCACTTTTCTTACTCTGCTTCTGTCTCTTAATAATGTTACATTAGGCCTGGATTATTTTATTCTACTACATATAGAATATTCAGGACCCTCTTAAGAGCTTTTTCTCCTGGATCCGGTTCTCTGCAATAGACTCTTACTAGTATTGAAGTTGAAGATGAATTGCTTAACTTTTAAAAAGCATTAACATTTCTTTATCATCATGAACATTTCAGTTTAGAAACACCTTCAAATAATTTATATCAATTGTTTGTATCACTTATTGCTTTATTCCATGACAGCACCATGCTTGTTTATCACATTTATATCTTTCCATAATCAAATGATTCTTAGCAGTCAATGTGATATAAAGAAAAGCAGTGAAAATAACATTAGCATAAAATCAAAACAATATAACAATAAAATATCAAGAATAAAAGAATCTGCCAAATAAAAGAGATGACCTAATTTAATTAGAATGCCACCTGGACAATTCTGTTTCAGTATCTGAACAAAATTAGTGAGGGGATTAGCTTGATTTTCAAAGGAAGATTGTAGCACAAAGCTGGCCTTGCTCCCAAGAAGTAGCTCCTTTTAACCCACAAAGTGGGACACTAGAAACACTTTCTCCATGGATGACCTAATTGATTAGCAGAGTCTGGTTGGCACAAGCAGCCCTGTAAATTACCCATGTGCCAAAACATACAAAGGCCTTTGTTAGGTCAAACAAGCTTCTTAAATTGCACACAGAAGCTAATTGTACCTAGTGTACAGCCCCAAAGCAAAAAGTGCAATATGTTTGGGCAGCAAGTGCCAGTATTATATAGGCCACTGGATCTGTATGAATTATTGTCCCTGAATTGTATTTAAAATGAAGTTAGATTATTACAAAGGGCCTTGCAATAATCTAACCTGGTGGTAAGAAGGGTGCAAGTTACTGTAACAAAGTTCTCTTCTGCCAAGTAATACTGTAACTGGTGCACTAGTCAGTGCTAGGCAAAGACCCTTCAAATCACAGCTCCCACCTGTTGTACTAGTGAAGATGTGAGACTAGAAGAATTCTCAAATCCTGAATCTGATTCTTTAGGAACAGTGCCCATCTTCCAGTGAAAACATTGATGTCAATGGCAATCGGTACCTTTGACTAGGCATGGCGAGTTTGTTCTATGCCTGCCAATCTCTGATGGTCTTCAAGTACCCAGAAAAGACATCAATAGCATTTCCCCTACCTACAGGGATAGTGATTGAGCATCACCAGAATATGATGACATAGTGTACCCTGAACTATCAGGTGACCTCACCCAGCAGAGTGAACAGGAGAGAGAAAAGCAATACACACAAAATTCTGTGAAGCAGAGATCATTGATTCACTTCCCCTCTGGAGTGGAGTATTGCAAGATGATATCTGCAATCCTGAGTCCCATAAGGCCATCCAGTACAATACAATGGTCATGGAAATCCACTGAGGACCAGCAGAAGTGACCTGTCCTTGGGAATCTAAGCATTTCGCTATGCAAACTGGCCACATTAACCAGATGGAGAACATGGCATTAACTTTTTTCTAACAGAATTAGTTATTTAAACAGGCACACAGAATGACAGTCTATTAATATAATAGTGGATAAGATGTTTTGCTTCCCTTATCATTGTAAGTAGGTCTGAACATAGGCATATACTAATGCTTCGTGAGAATCACTTCCTCTCTTAGCATTCTAGCACTTATTTCTGTTGTTTCTGTTAATTTCTGGAAGTCCCCATAAAACAAAGAAGCAACTAGAATTAGACAGCAGAAAGAAGCCACTCAGAAGCAATTTTATATAGTTCTAGGCTTGCTTCCCATTACTAGTGATTTACCAGGCACAGGAAACGGTTGTCTGGCTGGATTTTTGAGAAATGCCCCAAGTGTTCTCTAAAAACAATTTGGATCCATTAGGCCCCTGATGACGAACTTATAGCGCGCATGCCCGAAGTGGCATGCGGAGCTATGGCGCCTGGCACACGTGGGGCCACCCGTTCCTTTTTTGGGTTTCTGGCATGCATGCATGCATGACGATTAGCTGGCCTTCGTGCATGTGGCAGTGCCAGAAATTGGAAGAGCTGGTCTTCCATTTTCCGGGATGAGCATGTGTGCCAGCCAACTGATCGTTGCACGTGCATGTGGCAGTAACCGGAAGACTAGCTGGCCGGTACGCATGCATGTGCCGGAAACCAGAAGTTCATTGTCTGGCATGCGCATGGCACCTGGGCAGCTCCTCTTCTGGGTTGCGGCCCTGACAAGCGTGCACTCCCTTTTCAACACTCAGTGCTGAAAAGGTTCGCCATCAGTGCATTAAGCATTTGGACAATCCAAATGTGTTTGTGCATCTCCAGGGGTTTTGGATGGCAATTAATATCATCTGTATCAGGTATAAGCTACAATAAATTACAGTACTAATTAAAAAATGTAATTTATACATGAAATAATACAAAACAAGTCCTAAACTGTGGACATGCAAAAATATTTATTGTGAATAACAAGGTCCAGCATGTGCCAAACTGTGGCTAATGGAATCATAGATAACTTCATCTATATTTATCTTTTTTTTAAAGCTTGGACAAAAAGTTACGATTCTAAGAACATGCATTTGGGGCATTGCATTTATATTATGATTTTCGAAATCACTAAAACAAAACTCAAATTTTCTTTTCTTCAGATTCTTCAAATCTCTGTTAGAGACATATTAATGCAAAATCTGCTTGGCAAAAAGCAATTTATTCAATTTATTTAGCATTTTATAACTTAAAATAATAATGTATTATATTATTATTTATAATTACTATTATAAAGCTCTTGAAATGAGAAACTAGAAAATAAAAGCTTAACATTCTTGTTTTTCTTCCTGTAATTCAACATTGCTTTAATTCTATTATAAATGATTCAAATAACTTCTAAATAAAAACTTGTTTAGGTATACTTCTACTAACCTGTTACACTAAAAGTAGACATTTATGGCAATTTAAGATTATCAAATTGATTGTAATGCAAGATTTTGTAATCTACAGCCAATGCATTTCTAAAATTTGCTTTTAAATATTCCATACAATTCTTCACCTAAAAAAGTAGGTTCCTGGGTGGTAGGCAAAAATGGTACAATAACATATAGCATAACACACACACACACACACACACACACACACCCAACCAACTGAACTATATTAGAATAAAGAAAACAACAGTTAAGGTTCTTATCAATGAACAGTCAAATATTCCAGGTAAGCAGCAACTTGTTTCTGACAAGTTCAGAGGAAAGCTAAGCCATATGAGATACAACATGCTGAAGATCTATTAAACATTTTTTCCTCGAATGGGCCATCCATATACCAGGAAATTACACAAAATCAATATGCAAAATCAATAATACGTATTTTACCTCTTCAATTAATGTGTTGATTTCTGGTGCTGCTTTGTTTGCACGTTTTTTGAGCTGCTTTTTTGCTTTATCTACATCTTTTTCAACTCTTTTCCAGTCAATCTGTATGTAACCACTATGGCTAGCTATCTAGGAACATAAAAGAGTTTAAAGAATTTTAAGAATACAAGGAATAATATACCTGCATTGAGCAAAATAAAAGATCATCTGGATATAAATAGACTTATACTAAATAAACAAAATTATTCTCGCTTGTGAGCTGGCTGAGGGGCCTCAGGAAATGATGACAGTGTCAGTCAAGACAGAAGTCGGCCAAAAAAATCCCAATATATGCAAGAAATATCTCAGCCCATCCATAGAAAGTTCTATTCATTACATGCTCCACTTTCTCTACTTCCTCTGCAGGAGGGGAAATAGGGTGAGTGCAAAGATACCACTTTTTAGCCCAGTTTGATCCCCAAATTTGTACTAGCCACACTCAGTCATGTATATGAGATTGGCAGACTATAAGTTTATTAAGTAAACAATCCGGAAGCTCCATGTAAGTCAAACAACTAAACAATAAGCTACAAAACCTTTTCCATCACAATATTCTTCTGCACCAATAGCAAATTGAACCGACATATGATGGCATGATTTCTGAACATGTGTAGTGGAATGTGTGGATGACCTTGGGGGATGAGGAAAAAAGATGCTGCCTTGGACAAGAGAGATTTAGGAGCCTGCAGTCACTTAATAGTCAGAAACTTAGGAAGGACCCACCTTCAGTTGGTTAAAAGTGGCAACAGGAAGTCTGTACTTCAGACTTGCAAGATTCTGTTAATGTAGCCTTATGATAAAGTAGATTTAGCTCATTTAATTGTGCTTCCAATCTGGTTTATCTGGGAGGGCTGGGAACATGTGGATGTCACATCAGTAGTGGGTTCCGGATCCCGTTGCAACCGCTATGCTGCAACGGAGCCGGTGTCTACCATGTGCACGCACGCAGCCGTACCTGCTGCGTACCTGCTGCCCACAATGCTCCAGCTGCTCAGCGGAGAGTTGTGCAGGCACTGTACGCTCCATGTGCATGCGCAAATGCCTCAGTCTGCTCAATTAGAGGTAAGGAGAGTGGATGAGCCCTACGGAGCACCGTACCGGAACAGTACCTGTTTGTAACCCACCACTGTCAACATCTGGTGCTGACATGATAAGGCAGAAATATCATTTTTAAAGATTTAAACTATATTTTTATGGCAGAAAATAAGTGCAATAGGGGATATTATTTTTGTAATTTCATATTACGTATCTCCCTAGACAAAATAACAGCATGTATCAGACCCTTAATCTGAAATAGGTTTGACCTCTATGGCAGATTGGGAATATGTAAAATGATTAACTTCTGTAAATCAGTTCATGTGATTTGTTGTTAATTATATGTTTATCTTTTTATTTTCTAATGTAAAAATAATAATAAACACTTCTGAAAAAGGGTTTACACAAACTCCCTTAAATATTTGTGTACCACCATTATTATTTTTACAAATAACTCAAAGCAGTGAACATATCTAATAGTCCTTCCTCCTCCTGTTTTCTCACAATAGCTATGTGAGATGGGTTGGGCTGAGAGAAAATGACTGACCCGAGGTCACCCAACTTGGCTTTCATGCCTAATGCGGAATTTGAACTCATGGCTATGAGTTCAAATCCCTCTTTTTAACCTGTATCTCTAGGTTCCATTTCCTTTTCTATATGCAAAACACTTAACTGATATTTATTTGAATTCATATTTTCAGAATAACAACTACCTACTTGTAGCAAAAGAAAGCCACCACCTACTGCAGTTGCTGCAAGTTTTCCAACCTTCTGAAACAAAAATCCTGCACACCTTAAGAAAGAGAAATAAAATTCAATAAGTCTGTGTAGTCTTATTGTACACTTACTTTCAAATAAGCATTCATAAGACAATGGGCAATAAATATATGGTGTTATAGTTAAATGTGAAAAGTACAGAAAATATGCCAGAATGCTGACAATGCATACGAAGTAATGGCAGAGTTACACAAGAGATTAAGTCATGTTAAAATGCACACGCAACCTGCTGTTTTTTAAATATGATCATACAGCTTTGTGTAACAAGCAGATTAAGTACAGGTAATCCTCAATTTACAGCCACAATTGAGCCCAAAATTTCTGTTGCTAAATGAGAAAGTTAAGTAAGTTTGCCCCATTTTAAGACCCTTCTTGCCACAGTTGTTAAGTGAATCACTGAAATTAATGGTTGTTAAGTGAATCTGGCTTCCCCATTGACTTTGCTTGTCAGAAGGTCACAAAAGGTGACCATGTGACCACAGGACATTGCAACTGTCATAAATATGAGTCACTTGCCAAGCATCTGAATTTTGATCATGTGAGCATGTGAGCACAGGGATGCTGCAATGGTTGTAAATGCCGAGGTGGCGCAGTGGTTAGGGTGCAGTACTGCAGGCCACTTCAGCTGACTGTTATCTGCAGTTTAGCGGTTCAAATCTCACCGGCTCAAGGTTGACTCAGCCTTCCATCCTTCCGAGGTGGGTGAAATGAGGACCCAGGCTGTGGGGGCAATTTGCTGACTCAATTTGCTAAAAAAAATCTGTAAACCGCTTAGAGAGGGCTGAAAGCCCTATGAAGAGGTATATAAGTCTAATAAATAATAAATAAATAAATGTGAAAAACAGTCATAAGTCACTTTTTTAATGCCGTTGTAATTTTGAATGATCACTTAACAAACTGTTGTAAGTCGAGGACAACCTGTATACAAAATAAATGTGCCAAATAGAATGTCAAAGTAATTTGTTCTCACCAGCCTGTTATACCACCCATTACAATCTGAGTGGCTACAGAATACTTTTCTACAATAGGTCCAGAATTTCTGCCAAATACACGGTTCCACCAATGGTGACGCCTTGCATATTCTGTTAAATCCAGTACTTCATACGAATCATCATCACTGTCATGTTCTTTAAAAGAAACTGAAAGTTAGACATTTTCTATATTTTAAAAAGATGTAAAACTATAGTATTCAAACATATGCATTAAGAAACAAGATAATACAAGTACATTTTCACTGAGCTACCTTGAATAGCAAATTATACAAAATATTATTTATTTATTTATTTATTTATTTATTTATGAAAGGTATATAGTATCCTAACTCATTCTCAGTGATCCCAGTGGCTTATAAAGATAAAAATCCAATATAAAAACAATAAAAAGGAAAAAAAAATAACCCCTCTGGTGTCAACAATCAAATAAATAATTAGAGGAGCTCCATCCCATTCTAGGGTCCCCATGCTTGTTGAAAAAACCAGGTCTTCAGGGTCTGATGGGGGCCAATCTTAGTAATAAAAATAATGATAAAGATGTTATTTTAACTACTTTTGAAAACATTGAATACATCAATCAACTCTACATTTGAAATCACCATAAATGCTCCCAATATATTACTATATTGGTAGACCTTACTTAGTAATTTTGTAACCAATGCCTGCATTTACCATCTTTACAGGAATGCAGAACAAACTAAAGCTGAAGATTGTAAGCATAGTATCAATAATTTTTCACTTAGTGATTGCTTCATTTAATGACCAAGTTGCTGATCCCAACTGGGGTTGTTAAACAAGGACTACCTGTATTATATTCTTTAAGATGGTATTTACAGACCTGAAATTAAATTTGATTCATCAAAATCCATCGATTTAAAGAATATTGGATTCTCCAAGCAATGTTTTTTTTCTATTGGAGATTTTTAAAAAGTGTGAGGACTCATTAAACTATATGAAATGTTTAGGCACTACATTTCTGGAGTAGTATTTTAATAGACACTAATAGATTTATGGGAAACTATCTCAACATTAAAGATGTCATGTTGACTTATTTACCAAGAGTCTGGAATTTAATTAAGGAATTATGGTTGTACTAGTTATGGGTTGGGGTTGGGAAGAAGAATGATGTAGAGAAATTGGAAAAGTAATATTCCAATTATTCCAGACAGTAAGGACTGGGTGTTGGAAATGTTAGAATTGGAAAAGTATGTTTAGTACTTAATAGAACATCACTATGTCCTACTAATCAAAGGATGAAGAAATATGTTCTTTGGCATAAATTTTATGATTAGCTTTGGGTATATTTGTCACAATTATTATATAGTATTATATGGTATATTTGGAAATTAGTGACACTGAGTTTTACATATATGCTAGACTTTTATTTTCAACAAACTCTAATACTGTTATTGGTTAAATTTTGTTTATGGGTTTTAAGGATGGCTGGAATGGTGTCCTTTTAATATTTTACTTTTCACTTTTTTTAAAAAAATTCTTATACCTTGAATTAATTAAATGCTGCTTTTAGTGTGTATTTTAATAGTCTATCTATATTTTGTAAACTTCTAAAAATAAAGAATAAAATTTTAAAAAGACTCTTTATTGTTTTTACATAACCAATCAACCAAGTTTCCATTAGCTGTTAGGAAAGAATGTATTATTATATAAATGGATCTGGAATTACATTCTAGCCATATTTTCATGAATCATTAGAACAGAAAACTATATTTACCATAACTAAAATAATTTTTAATTAATGGTGATGTGGTTTGCAAGTTTCTAAGCCAGAGATGCACAAAATACATTTTATTGTTAAGTTCTATGGGTGGGTGACAGATTACAACCCTCCTTTAGTTTGAATTGACTTCTTTCTTCTTGACGAAAGACTATAGTCTTAACAGGAACTAATATAAACTGAACCCAGGAAAACTCCTAAAGTTCCTCATACATTATAGCCATTAGAAGTCCATGATCTTGAATGCCACATCTGTTAACTCCTTTAAAATTACATGCATTGACATAGCTTTTATGACATAGGAATGAAAGAACAATAAAAGTATATTTACACACATGAAGAAAAAATAATATGGTCACCACATATTAGAATGTGTTGCAAGATATATATATATATATATATATATATATATATATATATATATATATATATATATATATATATATCCTGTTGCAATCAGATTTTAAAAATATCTTTTCAGTGGTCGTTAATGATAATTCTTTAAGCGTACAATGAAAAATAAAATTCTAATTTTTATAGGGTAAATACAATTAAGGGAAAAAAGAAACATAAATAAAATGAATTTTATAAATCTACTTCAGCTAAAAGTAATTATAATAATAAATTGAATAAGCTATGGTTTCCAGTTCTATTTTCAGATGACATTTTCTCAATGTCTAATTTTAAAATATAAAATTAAATTTAGAATTATAAATACAATACAATCATAATTTAAGAAATTTGAAATTTAAGTGGCACTATTCTCAAGTTCAACATTTTGCAAAACTAACATTCCAGGTTGAGTGGTGGAATAGTCAAAAGGCAGTAGATTATTATTTAACTATTTACAAATTGAGTAAAATGGCATCTTATAAAATAGCCTAATAATTAAAAAGGCTGAGCTTGATCAGTACACAAAACATGTTTGTCTAGTTTGGCTGAACATATTGCAATTAATTCATAAAACTGGGTTAGCTGAATAATTATTATTTTTTTAAATTTAGTAAGTGTCTCTTGTGAACAGAACCACAGTCTAATTTGAATTAGAGACTAACAGTGCCAGGTATTTGGCACCAATTGTGAGTTACCTCCTAAGCAAAGAAGCAACAGTAAAAACAATTTGGACCATGTATCTTCCTTCCTCCTGAGAGATAGAAACATCCCTCAGGAAAAGAACATATTTGGATAAACGCCATTATATTTTTTTATTTACTTTGCTTTCTATCACAATCTCCCAGAGTCCCAGCAGTTAACAGAAAAATAAATTCCAAGATAAATTAAACACACCAAATAAAACTGCTGTAGCAAAAATATCTTGAGTGTATCCCAATTTATACCCAATGTTATAGGAGGGGCTGGATTATTGTTTATTTCCTGGTCCTACGGTAGATTCAGTTCCAAATGACGCATGACATGAAAGGGGGTACACACATACACAGATCACTGAATACAAAATGTATCCAGTGATCTTATTCAAAAAGGCCTTATTTCTTACGGCACAATTGCTACCAAGAGTGGACTGAACAATGAGCCTCAGCCCATCCCGTCAGGTGAAGATGGTATATGCATTTCTAACTTGTTTACAGGAACACATGAACACATAAACTATCTTCAATAGTATCTTGATTACATGGGGAGACGGCAGGGAGGGGAGGAACTTTTCTTAATTTCTAGAGAGAAGAGAGTGGATGGGCGCAGCAGCATCGGAAACCGACATGCAAACTCAGGACGGAAATTGGCAAAGCCAACTGTTGCTACTAACCACGATGCTGCTCCAGGACTCAAGGCGGTATAAGCTCTGAATCACCTGGCTTATGACCGTCTCCATGAGGCATCGGGTTGGCCATTTTGGGAGATGGCTTTTGACCTCCTCCTGCGAGACTCTTCTGACGCACCATCTTTCTACAAGCAAGGCGAGCCACACTCAGGATGTCTTCCTAGTTAATGCAGTCCCCGGTAGACGCGCCACCCTCACTCCCGGCAAGACACCGCCGCTTCGCCCCGCCCGCCCTTCACTTCCCAGCGGGAATCCGAGGAAGGGGCTGAGCCAAGCTCCGCCCCGCGCGCTCAACCACTCAGCTCTCGCCCGGCCCTCGGTGCGGTTGGAGGAAGGGGATCCTCTTCCTGCGCGGAGCAAGGGTCAGAGGAAGCCTAGGGAAAGAGGGCAACATCTGGCCGAATGGGCCCATGATTTCCTCGACTAGCGATTGTAATCTCTTCCCGAAATGTTGGCAAGCTCCATTCGGAAAAGCAGGAATAGCGCCATGACAGCCCTGAGAGAAATAGGGCTCTCACTGACCTGAGGCGGAGCGATTTCTCCGAGACATGTTTAGAGCAGGGAAGAAAGGAGACACCGCGGAGTTCTGCTCAGTCGCAACCTATCTCCCTCCGCACCATTCTGAACTCCAAAGGTTTCTTGCAAAAGCGCATGCGCATTGCAAAGAAAACATGCTCACACGCTCGACTGGATTGTCGCTGAGACGTCATGGCAGAAACTTCCTGGGGGACTGTGGGAATTGTAGTTTAATTATTGCTCTGCGCTAAAACATGTATTGGATCCAGTCTTCCCCGCAATTAGGAAAAGAAATTGATATATAGACTGTGTTTCCCGCCCGGAATGCGATATCTCTACAAAACCTGCCGAAAATAAAAGGCTATTTAACTTCTACATACTATAGTATTCAGCGCCATTCCGTAAATTGTAATCTGTTCATCTCTGTCACAAGGATCAGCAGTGTTACATTATCTGTACAGTTAAATTTCTCCTTAGCAGATCTGGAGAAATTTTCCCAGAGTTTGGTGTGAAAAACGGAAAGCAGGGAGTGATGTGTATGAAAGGAATTCAGCAGACAAAATAGTAATGGAGAGGAGAAACGCGGGGAGAGAAATGGCAGCCGAGAAAACAGAGGACTTATTAACCCAAAGAGCGACTGGTGATCACATCTATAAAATGTCATCTAGTCGCCACCTCCAAAATAATAGGTGAGAAAGCATTACAGAATTACCTTAAACACTCGCGAGATAAAATTTTTAAAGCAGGGATTGTTAATTTGGGGATTATAACCCCTAGGGTTCAGGAACTTGAATAGGAAAAAAATACCTAATTTTTTTTTTACTAATCTCTGACATCTTGCATTGTTTAATAGAATCAAGAAGTTCGTATATTACTTATATTTGTTAATTTTTAATACTTTAATATTTGAGCATTATTGGTTTCCTTTGTGGAAGATCATTGTGGTGAAAAATCAAGAGTTGGTAGGACCTTTTCTGAAACGTTTTATTAGAAAGCATACCCTTTTGTGAGTTGTTACTTCATCTATATATCTGAGTGACTAGCCTATGTGGGATTAAAATTACAATGAGTTGAAAGAGAGGAGTTAAAAGAGAAAGCTTGTTTGCTTGTACAGATTTACATGTCAGACAGATTACAATTGTTTATTGGTAAAATGTTAAAAATCCATTGTGTTGAGACCCTGAAATATGATTTATGTCTATATGGTTGTGCATTAAAATACATTTTAAAAGAACTCAAATTTGCACAAAAATGTTAAGAATATGTTTTAAAGAGCTTAAATACCTATGTAAAATCTATCGTTGATACTTTATTAATGAATTGTAGGTGAGATCAAAGCAATTTCATAGGGTTACTTTGAAGGCCTTAATATTTTGCCATTCTTCTTTTCCTTCCCTTTCCTTCAGATTCTGGGTTTTTTTTCACATTTTTGAACTGCCCATATCCCTCCAAAAATGGCCCTTATAGAAAAAGTGCACAGTACTGTATTCACTTAGACCTACAGCTTGTCTGTTTAAAATATGGTTCTCATGGTGGGTGTGGACACAAAACACCCACTTAGAAAATAATCTGATGAAATTGTTCTATGCCATCCGGTTTTATAAGTAGTTCTCTAACCAATATGTGATTATTTCCAATTATCTATAATCAAGTCTTTCTGGGATTGTGGCGCCCAAAAATATAGAAATAATTGATAAGGAAATCCTCCCCACAAATATTTGTTGAAATAATGTCTTTAAAAATCTGTTATTTTAGGACAGTACTACATTAAAGACCTTTGATGGTGCATATGAATCTCAGATTTAGATTCCCATGAACATTGCCTGTGTTTCCACAACATATTTATGCTTCACTGATCATGATTTCTTTAATTGGCAAACTTTGCTACATTCGTATCACATATTGAAAAGTAACTACACAGCTTTGTTTCACACAGTATCACAGTTTAAAATCTGGTTGGCTACTTTCTAGCCAGGTGTTTTTCAAACAACCATAGAATGAATGCAGCCAGTTTGTTATCTCTGTTTATCTCAGAGTTGTGAGATATCTGTATCCATTTAAGAGAAAAATGAAGTGTGTGTGTGTGTGTGTGTGTGTGTGTGTAACATAACTATGTTTAAAATTTGTACCAATTTGTTTGTATTAGATTTGAAGATTGAAATATCTAATTGCATTAAGTCCAAAATCTTTGAGTCTATTTCCTTAGATTAAGCAATTGTCCATAAAGATTAACTGGACTGTGGACTTCTTTAATAGCTATGTAGAAGTAGATTCTCTTATTGAAATAAAACCCAATCCGTTTTTTACTGTTTTTCTACTAGGAGAAAAAAATAAAATACCGACATCCATTTTAAGGCACAGAGTTACGGTAATAGCAGAAATAGTGATAAACTTTCTCAATTTAATGTTCATATAACTGCTTGCTATATATCTGTAATATCATATAACTGAAATAGAGGGCTCATTATTATGTTTCCCTAACAGAGGTACAGACATACCTTGAAAATAGTTTTAAATGACCTTCCCTCATGATACAATCTTTAAAAAAATCATCTGTAGCCCACAGCTGAGGAAACTTCATCGTCAGTATTCCAGAATGAAAGGAATGGTTTTCTTCTCCAACATATTTTTCCCATGAACATGCTTCATTGGGAATAGTGGCTGATATTGCAGTCAGAAGCTGGAATCTACTCAGCTCTGTTTGGTCACCTTTGGCTTCTTTGGCCTTACTCCACTCTTTCAGGTCACTAGGCACTTCCACCCATGGCCATTGGACATCTGTGGAGACAGGCAGTAGCTATTGCTTTCCAAAATACTTGCCAGTTCTTACACATGAACCTTACGACTATAGATTAAGACACAATATTAGAATCTTTTTTAAAAAGCAACAACTAGGTTTAATAGTTTTGCATTAGACTCAAAACAGGAGTTTCTTCTCTTGAAAGAAGCTAGTTCTCTATGGCATGGAAACTCAATTTAAACTGGGAAAGTTCTGGCTGCTATGTGTTGCTCGTTCCACAACCAGTGGGGTACATTTCAAGTTTTCACTGTTTCTGCCTGATAAAATGTTTTGCCTGGCAGTACTTTTTTTACTGTATGTATCAGGAAAGTACCATTTTGTCTCTTTCAGAGTTACCTCTGGATGTTGCCAGCCATAACCACTGGGTGCCCATCTTGTTATTTCTTTGTAGCATCAAGCATTATCATTTACTTGCATACCTCTTTAATGGAATAATACGTCACGGGGAAAAAACAAAGGCGTTGGGTGAACAAAGAGGGAGCACTCCCAAAAATCTTTATAACTTAATAACCCTCATCTATAACTCTGACCAAGATATCTAGTACTGTTTTCAAAGACTGGTGCTAAACTGATGACACCACATAGCCTGAATAAGTGACATAGAAGACCTCTTAAAGATGGCTAACCCCTCCATTCCAGGTGCCAACTACACTTGTCCAACTCGGCCCCAATGCAAGTTAGGGTGACTGAGTAGTGGTGTTCTCCTGTTGCCAATAATGCTCAGTGGGAGGAAAACCTAAGCCAGGATAATTCCCAAATTGTTTTCCTTAATATATCCCACATTAAAACTAAGAAGAATACCACCTGCTGATGTAGTTCCTGAGATGGAATAAGGTGCAGCATTATGATTTGTGGTAGTATGTTTTTCTGCTAACTCACACCGGAGGATAGCATGTTAATGTGGATGTTTGACTGAGCTCATAGTAATGGCAGAGACTACGATGAGGGCTAACCTTAGAAAACTTTAAGTAATTTAACTTCTGTGTAATAGAAGTAGATTGCAATTCCTTTGATAGCGTTATGCCTGTTTGAAACCATGTCCTGCACTATATAGATGAGCCCAGAAACTTCTTTGTGCAACTAGAAATATTAATAAATCATGGCTTGGCTACTACAATCTTTTTTTAAAAAAGCAAAACACTATATAATAAATGTGAAAGACATTTGACCCTATCAAACAATGCTGTTTAGTCATGGAGCTATGAACAAATCTCTACAATTCCTTTCCTAAATCTCAAATCATAGTTACAAATATTTTTTTAAATAGGAAAAAAATGCAGGGAGTCACTAGGAGTCAAAAACTAACTAAAACTATGCAAAGTGCATACTTATACAACATGCATATCACACCCACTGGCACTACTTAGGTAAGGTGACCAGATTTTCAGATTGGTAAAGAGGGACACATTTGACCGGGGGGGGGGGGGCGCTTGATTAAAAATTTTATACGAAGCAACAAAAATTTTCATACAACGCAAAAATAGTATTGTAATGTTTTTTTATTTCAATATAACTACAATTTACAAATATAAATTGTAACTGTTGCCAAACATCAAAATTTTGATCACGTGACCATGAGGATGCTGCAACGGTCGCTAAGTGTGAAAATGGTCGCTAAGTGTGAAAAATGGTCATCAGTCACTTTTTTCAATGCCATTGTAACTTTGGTCACTATACCACCTTTCTTGCCATAGTTCTTAATAACTGCAGCTGATAAGTTAGTAACATAAGTGAATCTGGTTTCCCCATTTGACTTTGTCAAAAGGTGATTATATGACCCCAGAACACTGAAACCATCATAAATATGAATCTGTTGCCAAACATCAAAATTTTGATCACGTGACCATGAGGATGCTGCAACGGTCACTAAGTGTGAAAATGGTCGCTAAGTGTGAAAAATGGTCATCAGTCACTTTTTTCAATGCCATTGTAACTTTGGTCACTAAGCCTATTATACCACCTTTCTTACCACAGTTCTTAAGTGAATAACTGCAGCTGGTATTTTGTATTTTGGATAGAATCTTTTTTTAAATAGTCTAAGACAATTTAAAAAAAGTATCCACAAAGAATAAATTGAAGTAAAACATTTCAAACTATTCCACACAGAATAAATTTAAGTAAAATTATTTTTAAAAATTCTATGCACAATATATTTCAAAGTATTGTGCATAGAATTTTTAAAAATGGTTTCACTTCAATTTATTTTGGATAGAATCTTTTTTTAAATAGTCTAAGACAATTTAAAAAAAGTCCACACAGAATAAAACTATTTTAAAAAATCCTATGCACAATAAATAAAATATTATTTTAAAATACATTAAAAAAATAAAAGAAAAAAACCCAGCTCACTTACCAGCAGGCACAAGTGAGCACTCCAAGTCAATCCAGAATGATGTAGATGATAATACAAAGAACTGAGCAAATTAAAATGGTGAAATTAGTTAGGGAAATATTTTTCAAAGAAACTTTGCCACTATTTTTTCCACATGAGCTGACCTCCAACCTATGTGCCCCTCCCCTCCAGAAAATCCAGGAAGGAACATTCGCGACTTCTCTAGCCAAGTATTTCCTGGAGCTCTATGGTACTGGGTCATTTTTTCTTATAAAATGAGGTAAAAGGGGCGCGGGGGTGTCCGTTTTCTTGCTTTAACGTTTTAATATCTTCAATGAAAGTATTGAGACAGAGAGAGGGTTTAGACAGAGTGTCTTTTGTCTTGCCCGGTTAGGATTTCTTAAGCAAATCCACTGGGCTTTCAACATGAAGCTAGAAAATCGGGACTTTTTTAAACGCCCCGGGACATGGGACAAATTGTTATAAAACGTGACTGTCCTGCTGAAATCAGGACGTCTGGTCACCTTATACTTAGGTCACCCTGACAACACAGATAAACCTCCAAGTGGCCTCAATGATTCTCTAAAAGAAGGCAAGTGACCAACTGTCTGCAAGGAATATAAATCCTTCCATTCCCCACCATCCAGTTAGAATTGAAGAAGCTTCTTGGATGAGAAGCGAAACATCTTCAAAGAAAGACAAAAGAAGAAGAAGAAAGTCCAATTGCCTCTTGAAAAAGCACCTTTGAGACTACTGTAGTCACATTATGAAAATCTGAATTTCTGGTACTGAAGGGATTGGAATAATGTTTTTCCCCCACATACATTTTTGATTGGGTCTTATGACCCAATATGTATATTGATTTCTTTTTTGCTTTATTTGCTATAGCTTTCTTTAAATAATGTTTCTTTTCTGCCTAATCAGTATCTCCACTTATGTGTTACTGAAACAGCTATCTAGATTCATGAACTTAAAATAAGTAAAGAAAATTTCCTCAGTCAAGAGCCTCAGTCAGCACTTTCAAATAGTGAATACTGGCAGTTGTACTTTAGCAAAGTTAAGAGAGTTAAAAGTTCCCTAGTGTGTTTTATAAAATAGATTTTATAAAACTGCAATTATCTTTACATTTGCTTAATATTTATTTTCTTATATTTTTCAGTCATATACCATTCATTTCCAAGAAACATAGAATAGCTTATAAGAGAGGTTTCTTATTTTATATAAAAATAGCTCTAAATGATGGGTTAGATGACCCATAGATTCAACTGAGATAGCTTGATTTATATACAGATAGTCCTTACATTCATTTATTTAGTGACTGTTTGAAATTACAATGGCACTGAAAATGATTTATGATCATTTTTCATATTCTGCAGCATCCCCACATCTACATGATCCTAATTTGTATGCATGGCAACTAATTTATATTTATAATGGTTCCCGGGATGATATGATCAATGTTTGCAACCTTCTGACAAGCAAAGTTAAGCGAGAAATCAGATTCACTTAACAACCATGTTACTAACTAGGAACTGCAATAATTTGCTGTATAACTGTGGCAAAAAAAATCATAAAATGGAACAAAACTCCCTTAACTGTTGCTTACATTTTGAATTCAATTGTGGTCATAAGTGGAAAACTACCTGTATCAGGCAAAGTAATAATGTAAATTGTTGAACCCAGTTGCTTTGATACAATGTACTGTAGTGATTTATTGTTATGGATATCAGGTAATCATTATTTACTCAATAACTATAGTTCGTTGAGTGGCCTGAAATTGTTTAAATTACTTTTATGGCTGCACAACTAATTGAATCAGAATATTTTCTATTTGTATACACATCCTACATCATGCTGTATCTTTCACAACAAATTGTTTTTTTTTAATATAATTTTTTTATTTTTAAAGAAAAACGAACAAAAAACATAAAACACATACAACCTTCCATTTCATAGAGCATGTCGTTTGGTTACAAGATTTTGTGCAACCTTCCCATGGTCATCACTTACAATTATATATCAAATCATAAATTGTTCATTAGATAAACATAAGTACATTATTATTAAATGTCTATTTTTCAACTGTAATTATTATTCCTTAATTTTAAACAAGATATTCCGAATATTGAATCCATACATACAACATCATTTTGCATCAATAGTTCAACTCCAATTATTATTCCTACATTTTAAACAAAATATTCTATATATTGAAATCATACCAGGGACGTGCAGTCACTAGAGGCAGGGGAGGCGGGGCCTCACCAGTCTCCTGAGGGAAAGGAAGAATTTTAAATAATTTTTTTTAAATAATTAAAGCCAGGGTAGTTGCTACCAGATTCAAAGTCACAGTGGCTTGGTGTCTGCTCTCAGTGTTAACTATGGGAGGAGGCCAGAGAACTCGGGGCCTCTTTTGCCTAAGGAATTGTTCGCCTTTTAAAAGTTAAGGAGGAGTTAAAAACCGAACACTTTCATATGCAAAAGAGGCACTGATTCTCCCGCCTCCTGATCGGGGAGCAGCGAATCATGCCTTAAGAGCACGCTTACGTTGAGTACGCTTACTTTGGGCGGACAAGAGGAGAGTTGAGAGAGTTTCCACAGCTGGAAAAGGTGGATCGGATGGAGGGAGGGGGGGATTCAAATTTATTGTAATTTAATTTGTAATTTGTAATTTAATAAAAAATTTAATTTTTTATTGTGAGGTTTGTGTGTGTGTGTTTTTTTTTCTTTCTTCACAGCGGTGGGGTCGGAGGAGGCAGGGGGGCGAGGCGGCGGAGCACGGAAGCGGCAGGGACGTTCTCGCCGCTGGGTTTCAACAGGCCAGGCGTCTCGCATTTATGTCCACCATAAACGTGAGACACCTGGCCTGTTGGACACAGTGGTGGGGGGGGGGGAGGAATTGGCTGGGTGGGCTGGCTGGCTGGGGAGGGGAGACCCCTTTAAAGCCCAGCATCGAGTGGGGAGGAGGAGGAGGAGGAGAGCGGTGAGTCCAGGCAGGGAGCAGGTCGGGCGGGGGTGGGTGGGCCGGCTGCAGGCTGGAGCAGCAGGATTGTTCGTATGAGGAGGCGGGGGGGCAAGGTGCTGGAACGCGACAGCGGCGAGAAGCATCTCAGATGGAGCCAGGACACCCGGAAGGCAAGCCGGCACTTAAAGGCATGCCGAAGTGCCGACTTGCCTTCCGGGTGTCCCGGCTCCATCTGAGATGCTTCTCGCCACCGTCGTGCTCCACCGCCTTGCCCCACCGCCTCCTCCGACAAACAATCCTGATGCCCCGGCCTGCAGCCAGCCCAGCACCGAGCAGGGACAAGGAGGAGGAGGAGAAGAGCAGTGAGTCCAGGCAGGGAGCAGGTCGGGCAAGGGGTGGGTGGGCTGGCTGCAGGCCGGGGCAGCAGGATTGTTCATCGGAGGAGGCGGGGGTCAAGGCGGTGGAGCGCGACGGCGGTGAGAAGCAACACCCTCACCACTGTGTCCGACAGGTGTCTCACGTTTATGTCCGCCATAAATGCGAGACGCCTGTCGGACACAGTGCCGGGGACGTTGCTTCTCGCCGCTGCTGCAGTCTTGCCTCACCAACGGTAACCGTCACCGCACCTCACTGAATCATACATACAACATTCCATTACATTATTCTAATCTGTTTAACAGTGCTAAACCCTTATAGTTTTGCATATATCATTCAATTATTTATAAAATATAAAAAGTTCTCCCACTTTTACCATGATTTTTTATCTAACCATTGATAAAACAAATCCCAAACCTTGTAAAATTGTTCATCTTCTTGTTCTCTAATTTCAAATGTCAATTTACTCATTTCCGCACATTCCATAATTTTTTGGATAGTTTCCTCCTGCGTTGGTATTTTCCCATTTTTCCAAATATATATATAAATCTCTGGTTTAAAGTCTATACGTTTTTGTGTCATTTTCTCCAACCATGTGTGGATCTTAGTCCAATATCTTTTAGCTTCTGCGCAAGTCCACCACATATGGTTATATGAACCCAGTGTCTGATGACATTTCCAATACTTTTCTAATTTATTTTTGAACATTCTCGTCGGGGGTACATGCCACCTATAAAACATCTTATACAAATTTTCTTTATATGTTGTTGACATTGTCATTTTGTAATTTTGGAACCACAATTTCTGCCACTTCTCTAATTCAATCCCATGCCCCAAATCCCCCCCCCAAGCTATCATAGTTCTTTTAACTTGTTCTTCTTCTAACTTAACCTCTAGTAAGTGTCCATAAAGTTTTTTAATTTTTCATCAATACCCATCAAACTTTTATATAACTCAGTCATTTTATCATAAAAACTTTCCTCTTTACGGTCCTTGTCATATCTAGATTGTGTTTGCACATATGAAAACCAGTTCATCTTTATACCTTCCTTTTCCAGATCTTGCATAGATTTAAGTTCACCCTTTGCATTCAATATTTCACTATATCTAACTGTTTGTTCCTTTTTGTATATTATTGCGTATGAAAAGGCTTTGATAGTTGATATCCAGATTGGAAATTTTAAATAATATTGTCTTTTAATCTTCTCCCAATTTAGTAGCAAAGCCTCCCGTAACTAATATCTTTTAAAATACCCCTGTGTTTTAGTTCCCTTGTACCATAAAAAAGCATGCCATCCCAACAATCGATCATGTCCTTCAAGAATCAATAATCTGGTATTCCTTAGTGTTATCCATTCTTTAACCCACATCAAACTTGCTGCCTGGTGATATAGTTCCCAATTGGGCAGGCCCAATCCTCCTCTTGTTCTTGCATCTTGTAACAATTTTAGTTTTATTCTTGCTTTTCCCCCCTGCCATATATACTTCAACACTATTTTATTTAAGTCATCAAAATATTCCTTCCCTAATCTAATTGGAATCATCTGGAACAGATATAAAATTCTAGGTAAAATATTCATTTTAATTGTAAATATTCATCGAAAGTTGTAGATTTTCCCATTTCTTCAGGTCCATCGCAATCTGTTGTTTGAATTTATAGTAATTATTGTGTTTAAGAGCGCTGCATCTTGCTGTTAAATATATCCCCAAATATTTAATCTTGTTCGTAACTTGCATCTCCAAGGTTTCCGCCAATTCTTCTTTTTGTCTTGTTGACATATTCTTTATCAAGATCTTCATTTTGTCTTTATTTATTTTTAATCCTGCTACTTTTCCATATTCTTCTATTATTTCTATCAATTTAGGTGTTGTTTCTAATGGATCCTTTAGAATGAAGACCAAGTCATCTGCGAATGCTTGTAGCTTGTATTCTTCCTTTTTGATTTTCATTCCTTTTATTTCTTTTCCTATTCTGACCATTCTATTTAAAACTTCTAACGTTAAGACAAAAAATAATGGTGATAATGGGTAGCCTTGTCTCGTCCCTTTCTTTATTTCAATAGACCCTGTCAGATCGCCATTTATTATTATCTTAGCTGTTTGTTTGTATGGCTTGAGTAAATTTATAGATAGATAGCTAGATAGATAGATAGATAGATAGATAGATAGATAGATAGATAGATAGATAGATAGATAGATAGATAGATTATTTATATGCCGCCCTTTTCCCTGGGGGGACTCAGGGCGGCTCACAATCCAAGGGGGAGGGGGAGACAAACTTTTTAACATATAAGACAATACATAATTAAAAAACACAACATTCATACCATTCGGGCGGGTTACAGTCTTAGCCCCAGGCCTGACGGGATAGCCAGATTCTGAGGGCTGTGCGGAAGGTCTGGAGGGTGGTGAGGGTACGAATCTCCATGGGGAGATCGTTCCATAGGGTCGGAGCTACCACCGAGAAGGCTCTCCTCCGCGTAGTTGCCAGTCGGCATTGACCGGCAGATGGAACTCAGAGGAGGCCTAATTGATGAGATCTAATAGGTCGCGTGGAGGTAATTGGCAGTAGGCGGTCTCTCAAGTACCCAGATCCACTACCATGTAGGGCTTTATGGGTGACAAGTAGCACCTTGAAGCGCACCCGGAGATCGACAGGTAGCCAGTGCAGCTCGCGGAGGATAGGTGTTATGTGGGTGAAGCGAGGTGCACCCACAATAGCTCGCGTGGCCGCATTCTGGACTAGCTGAAGTCGCCGAATACTCTTCAAGGGCAGCCCCATGTAGAGCACATTGCAGTATTCTCTTCATTCCCATAACAAGTTTGCCCTTGATCATCCATTAACTGCAATGTCTTCTTTGAATCTCTCTCTTTTCTCAGTTTGTATGCCAACCATCTGCCTGGTTTATTAGCATTTTCAAAGTAATTCTGTTTAGCACCTCTAAGTTTTGGGTCTAATTCCTTTTTTTCCCATTAACCCAATTTTGTGTTTAATCGTATCCATTCTTACTTTAAAGTCCTTCTTTTGTGGAGAGTTCTGTAGTTCTTTTTCAAGGCCCTTATATTCATTGTCAAGTCCTTTAAGTGTTTGTCTTTTCTTTATATTTCTCTTCCTTGTATAGTCAATTATCAGGCCTCTGGTATAGGCCTTCATTGTGTCCCAGAGGTTCTGCATTGATGTCTCCTCTTTTCTATTTTCTTTAAAGAAAAAGGCCAATTCCTTTTCCATCTTCTGTACAAAGTCTATCTCTTTAATATAATGTTATTTAATGTCCACCTAGATCTTTTTCTTTGTCCTTTCCATTTAATTATCATTGGGTTGTGGTGTGCCAAGTACTTGTTTCAATCTCAATTTCCTGTATGTTATAGGCGATTCAGTCGCTACCCATATCATATTGTTTCTAGAATAAGATAAATGTCTGTTTGAATAAAAGGTATATTGTTTTTAGTAGGATTTCTCTCTCTCCAAACATCCTTTAAACCTGTCCCATCGTCATCTGTATAAATTTGTTCCACTGGGATTGTATCTTTAATATAAAGGATCACTCCTCTTTTCTTACAGGTTCCCAATGAAGTAAACGTTTTCCCAGCTTTGATTGCCTTAATAAGTATTCATGTTGCTTTTGAATATACACTTCTTGTAGACAAATTATATCCAATTTTAATTTCCCTAGTTTGTGAAATATTTTCTTTCTTTTATTTGCTGAATTAAGTCCACTTATGTTAATTGAGATCATTTTCTTCTCTTCCATATTTATGTTTTATACATAGGATTTATTGCTCTGGTGGCTCTAGGTTCTCGTAGATCTCTAATATCCATGCCACCTACAGTACCTTCTACTATCTTGATCCCACCTACTACTCCTTTCCCAGTCAACACTGAAGATGCCTCTCGTGATTCTGTCACCGATTCTTTATGTCCAGTCTCCTCAGCCTTCCCTCTGAGGTGTTCTTTGGAAAATGCTTCTGCTTTTTCAATTGACTCTATTCTATATCTTTGTCCTTGCCATACAAACGTTAAACCTTCTGGTATCAACCATCTGTAATTAAAACCTTTTTTGAGTAGAATTTTAGTCAAAAATTGATATTCTCTTCTTGATTCTCTCACTCTTCTTGGTACTGCCTTTGTACTCCAGTTTTCTATCTCTTGCTTTTTGAAGTATTTGCTGCGTATCTTGTATAAACTCGAAATGCTTCATCTATAGCATCGGCCATCTTCTCTTGGGTTAACTCGAGGACATTTGTCAAAATTTCTATCATTATTTGTAACAGGTTTTCACCTTTTTCTTCTTCTATGTTTTGGAATCTTAGAAAAACTTCTGACCTTTCCATCTCCCAATTCAGTATTCCAATATTATCTTTTTTGACCACACTCAGTCTATTATCAAACTTCGCAATATTCTTCTCTCTTTGGTCACCTTTTTCTTCAATTTTTTGTACTCTATCTCATAAATCAGAAAAAAGGTAAAAATCTCACCATGAACGACATGCTCTCTCCTGCACTTCCACTTCTGAAGCTGTCAGCAGTTTCCCCAGCCTTAATGACTGCCTCCTAGCCACTGGAAAAAAGGGTTATTCCTGGATCACCAGAGACTTTGTGGGTGCCTCTGGGATTGGCAGGATATGCCCCTTCCTATCACCATCTCTTTGGGATGGTTTAGATCCAGTTGGACCATCCTGCGGCTAGAATTTGGGTGGCAGTATCGAAGCCCCGAGATTGACCATCGTGTCACCACGACGTCAGCTTCCGGTCCCCACAACAAATTGTTTTGATGGATTGTAACTGGAATGCAATATTTTAAATTGTGTTAGCATTTGTATTTGGAAATGCACTCTTTCTTCATCTCACAATAAAAAGAATGAATATAGAAAAGAGCAGTGAATAAAAGGAATGAGATTTCTCAGGTATAACCCACCCAGCTGGAATACTAGTCCTTGATAAATATTTCCAACACTGTATATCTGTGGAAGAAATGCTACCATGTTATTGTCATGGAAAATTATTTCACTTGTGACTTATTAGGATTACTTGTGGACAGTCCAAAACACAATGTAAGTTGAATGGTTCAGATAAAATTGAATTTAAATTATTGTACTTTGGGATATTTTTGCAAAAATGAACAAGTCTTTCAATTCTCGGCAATGTTTGAGGATGCAGAGATAGACAGTAATTCAACATGGTCTAAAAGAACTGTAGATTTGGATGTAGAGAAAATATGATTTTTCTTGGTTAATAAGTTACTTTCCCAGGCTAGTCAAAGTGATTTCCCCTGTCTTAATAATGTTCTTTATAACCATGCTTTATTCTGAGTCTTCTGAACCTTCTGTTAAATTTTAAAATAAAACTTGTTTTATATTTGTCCAAACTTTCTATCTGTTTTATTGTCATTTATTATTTAGTGTGTGGATTCAACCACACTGAACTAAGTGATTTTCACAAATGGGAAGATAATGAGTGAAGTGCAACCATTGAGGTTTTGAGGAAAGAAGCAGCAAACTATAGGGAGTTATCAAAAATAATTTGTGGTTACAATTTGAGCGATAGTTCCACAAGAATAAATAAAAATGAGATCCAACCAGCTGTGAGGACAGGAGAAATATTTATTCCTAAAAGCAAAACAGTTTGCTTTTAGGGGAAGGCTGCAGCGAAGCAAGGTACAGTGGCAAACTTATATAGGGGAGCTTGTCTGGGATGTGGAAATGTCTATGTGCTGAGGGTGTGTGTGTGTGTGTGTGTGTGTGTGTGTGTGTGCATGCTTGTGAGCATACAGTTCTGCTGGGAGACTTAATTATTTCTGTTTGCAGACTTTATCTTTTAATATGTGGATTAGTTCTGTATAACTTATTTCAGGGTTTGAGGAAGTTTTCTAATTTGATTAACTTGGAAAGAGAATAAAGTGATTCTCAGACCATTGTGGATTCTGTTAATATTTAAGGGAAGATGGAAACAGTATAAAGAATAAGATATGAAACTTCTCACAGAGATCAGGAAAAAATGTCCAGAAAAAATTGTGGTGGTATTTACCTTAAAATTTTCTCCTGAAAAAGTCACCACTAGAACTTTAGAGGCCTAATTTGCCAATTAACCAAACATAGAGAGAGAAGATCCTGGCAACATTTCCATTCCATTCCTGGCTTGCTTAATAGTCAAATATTTATTCAGTGTTTGCAGATGTTTTTGTCCTAAGCTTTGCTGATTCCCACTGTTCCAACTTCACAGCATTCCTTTGCGCATGTGCGAAGGAACATGGCTGCCGAGCCCTTCGCTCCGGCGTCCATACGGGAAGACAGCCAAAGAAGGAGAAATTGCCCCCAGAAATCGAGCTAGAGAGAGACCAGGGCACGAGCGATTTCTTGGGGGGTCTGGTGCTGGCAGCGGACTGGAGAGATATTGCTCTCCAAGGCTGCCTTTTAAGAAAAACGCCGACGCCATTCGGGGGCCGCTCGAAAGCCGCCCGGAAGACGCCGTGGCCCAGCTGATTTGGAGAAGCGTTTTAAAAACGCCGCCCGGGTGCCGTTTGGAAGGCGTCGCGACGTTGGGTAATATTGTTTGGAGGTTCGTTTGCGACTCGGCTGGCCTGAGAGAGCCTCGACTCTCCCCCATCTGCTGGCTGAGAGAATCTCCCCCCCCCTTCTGCTACTTTCTCTGCCTCGTCTGTGTCTCCGGTTGCTATGGCCGTTTCTGAAAACGCGGTGGCTCGGCTTTTAGGGGCTGTCATCAGGGCTAGGCGAACCGAGCGGCTGGCTTTCCATCGCCACTGCAGCCTTTCCCCTCCCTCCCCTGACATCTGCGCTACGCTTCGCTCTGAGGAAGGGGTAGCTGGATTCCAACATCAAAGTGGCTAGGCTGGATGGCTAGTTTTTGCCACTCCCACTGCAGTTTCTCTTAGGCCGGTGCGGGAAAAGGTTCCTGTAGGAGAGCGAGCTCCAGGGGACCTGAAGAAGAAGCAAACAGCTGGGTCGCTGCTTTCGAGCGGCCCTCGTATGATGCCTTTGGGTGGCGTTTTTCAGCTTTTTCGGCACTTTCAGCTGCGCCTTCCCGACCGTGAGGACTGTGAGGAGTCTTTAGATTTGCACTGGACTATCCATCGCCCCAGGGAGAAGGCGGTCAGCCTGGGACAGCACTGGGAGAGAATGGGAGGTTGTTTTCATCTGCTGCTATTGCACCCCCCTTCCTCTCCCCTCGGCTTGGCCTCCCCTGTCGGTGCATTCTCCCCTCCACTGGGCCGTCGCCACTGCAGGGCCTTTTGCTGTTTGAGATTTGACTCCTCCCTGAGTGCGGCTTTTGGACTTTTTGGATTGCATTTTCATCTGCCCTTTTATCTGCACTTTCATCTGCACTTTCATCTGCCACGGCCATCGTTGTCTGATGCCGCCTTGGACCTGCTGCCACAGATAGCGCCACTACTGGACGAGTGGGGGTACTTACAGTACGTAAGAAGGCCCTCTCCTTTCCTCAACCATCCTGGACTTTTTGGACCTTCCCAGAACTTGCACCTTTTTTAATAACTGCGCAACTTTCTTTCTCCTTCTTTTTCTTTTCTCCTCTTCTTTCTTTCTTTTATATGGGATATGCATGGGATACGCATGTGATTGAATGAATGGTCCCACTTTTATTGATCTATTTTGCTGTATTTTATGTGTTTTAACTATCACGTGGGGACTGTCTGAGTGAACAAATGAGTGTGCTTGATTCGGAGGGCCTGCCGGGGAACGCGGGAGCCATAGGGGTGGTTGAGGGAACCATGGACACGGGAGTGGGCCGGAGCATCACGGTCGTAACAGGGAGGGGCAGATATGGCGGGGACTTTAGGGCTGGCCATTACCGGGGAAGGAGGGCTCGCTACGTCACAGAGATCCCTCCTTCCGGCCCTATGAGTCCCACTCCAAGGCCAGATGGCGCGAGTAATCAGGACCCTGGTCTCAGGCTGTTGTCGCTAAATGCCAGGTCTGTAATTCACAAGGCTCCCCTCGTCCGGGACTTAATTTTAGACGAGAGGGCAGACCTGGCATGTATTACTGAAACCTGGCTGGGCCTGGAGGGAGGAGTCCCCCTCGTAGAGATGTGCCCAGAAGGATTTCAGGTGCTCCATCAGCCGAGAGCCCAGGGAAGGGGTGGAGGTGTGGCTATTGTTATCCGAGAGTCTCTAGTACCTCGTAGGATCCCTGCTCCGGAGCTTGTCGGGTGTGAGTCCCTGCTGGTGAAGTTGGACCTCAAGGGTCAAGTGGGTTTGCTGTTAACGTACCTGCCTCCCAACAGCCTTGCAGCAGCCCTCCCCTCGCTCCTCGAGTCGGTAGCCGAGCTGGCAGTTGAGTTCCCCAGGCTTATGGTTCTGGGGGATTTCAATTTGCCTTCACTCGGTGAACACTCTGATGGAGCGCAGGAGTTCATGGCTTCCATGACAGCCATGGGCTTGACCCAGGTAATTCGGGGCCCAACCCACTCAGCGGGTCACACGCTCGACCTCGTATTCCTCTCGGAGCAGTGGACTTGTGATCTTGGTTTGAGGGGTAGTGAGATCATACCCCTGTCGTGGTCAGACCACTGCCTACTGAGGCTTGACTTTCGGAGACCAAACCTCCACTGTAGGGAGGAGGAACCAACCAGGTGGTTCCGCCCCAGGCGACTTATGGACCCCTTGAGGTTCCAGACGGAGCTTGGGGTTATTCCTGATACTCTTGCCCACAGTCCAGTGGAGACCCTGGTTGCTGCCTGGAACTCGGCA
Organism: Thamnophis elegans; assembly: GCF_009769535.1. Lineage (NCBI taxonomy): Eukaryota > Metazoa > Chordata > Lepidosauria > Squamata > Natricidae > Thamnophis > Thamnophis elegans. The sequence continues at coordinate 58,574,528 of NC_045546.1, read as the reverse complement.
GCATCGGAGTCTCTTGACCGGATTGCGCCACTACGGCCGCTACGAGGCAGTGGATCCAGGAGGCCTCCTTGGTTTACCGAGGGACTCCGGGAGAGGAAGCGCCGGAAGAGACGCCTAGAGCACCTATGGAGATCCAACAAATCCGAATCGAGCCGAGCACTTCTAACATCGTGCATCAAGGAATATATCAGGGCAATTAGGACGGCAAAAAGAGCTTATATTGCCACCTTGATCGCCTCCGCTGAGTCGCGCCCAGCCGCCCTGTTTAGGATAACCCGTTCCCTCCTAAATAGGAGGGTTACGGAGGATGCCCTGCAGGGTAGGGCTGAGGACTACGTCCAGTTCTTAGCGGACAAAGTTGCTCGGTTTCGGTCGGAGTTGGACTCCGATTCTGCAGATCCAGCCGAGGCACAAGGGGATAATCTGGTAGACCACCCCTGGGTTGAGTTTCAGGATGTTGCCCCTGGGGACGTGGACAAGGCCATGAGAGCTGTGAGTGCCTCCACATGTGTACTGGACCCGTGCCCCTCCTGGCTGGTTGCTAACAGCAGGGAGGTGACACGGGGCTGGATCCAGGCGGTTGTTACTGCCTCCCTTCGGGAGGGGGTCTTTCCCCCCGCACTTAAAGCGGCGGTGATGAGACCCCTCCTGAAGAAACCATCTTTGGATCCAGCCGTTCTTAACAATTATCGTCCAGTCTCCAACCTCCCCTTTGTGGGGAAGGTTGTTGAGAAGGTGGTGGCCTTTCAGCTCCAGCGGTCCTTGGAGGAAGCTAGCTATCTTGACCCATTCCAGTCTGGCTTCAGGCCTGGCTACAGCACAGAAACCGCTTTGGTCGCATTGACCGATGACCTCTGGAGAGCCAGGGACGGAGGCTATGCCTCCATCCTGGTTCTCCTTGACCTTTCAGCGGCTTTCGATACCATCGACCATGGTATCCTTCTGCGCCGACTGCGGGAGGTGGGGGTGGGAGGCACTGTTTTGCGGTGGTTCTCCTCTTACCTCTCGGACAGGTCGCAGTCGGTGTTAGTTGGAGGGCAGAGATCGACCCCTAGGCCCCTAACATATGGGGTGCCGCAGGGTTTGGTCCTGTCCCCCCTACTTTTCAACATCTACATGAAACTGCTGGGTGAGATCATTCGGCGGCACGGGATAAAATACCACCAGTATGCGGACGATACCCAGTTGTATCTGTCCGCCCCGTGCCAACTCAATGAAGCGGTGGAAGTGATGAACCAGGGACTTGAAGCTGTTAGTGACTGGATGAGGGCTAACAAACTTGTGCTCAACCCAGATAAGACCGAGTGGCTGTTGTGTTTCCCTCCCACCAATTTGGCTAGTATTCCATCTCTCAGGCTGGGGGGTCAAACACTACGCCCCTCAGACAGGGTCCGCAACTTGGGAGTCCTCCTGGCCCCACAGCTGACTTTCGAACATCACTTGTCAGCTGTGACCAGGGGGGCATTTGCCCAGGTTCGCCTGGTCCACCAGTTGCGCCCCTACCTGAACCGGGAGGCTCTCACAACAGTCACTCGTGCCCTTGTGACCTCTTAGGCTGGAATACTGCAATGTGCTCTACATGGGGCTGCCCTTGAAGAGTATTCGGCGACTTCAGCTAGTCCAGAATGCGGCCACGCGAGCGATTGTGGGTGCACCTCGTTTCACCCACATAACACCTATCCTCCGCGAGCTGCACTGGCTACCTATTGATCTCCGGGTGCGTTTCAAGGTGCTACTTGCCACCCATAAAGCCCTTCATGGTAGTGGATCTGGATACTTGAGAGACCGCCTACTGCCAATTACCTCCACACGACCTATTAGATCTCACCGGTTAGGCCTCCTCCGAGTCCCATCTGCCGGTCAATGTCGACTGGCAACTACACGGAGGAGAGCCTTCTCGGTGGCAGCTCCGACCCTGTGGAACGATCTCCCCGTGGAAATTCGTACCCTCACCACCCTCCAGACCTTCCGAACCTGGCTATCCCGTCAGGCCTGGGGTTAAGACTACAACCCGCCCGAATAGTATGAATGTTGTGTTTTAATTATGTATTTGTCTTATATGTTAAAAGTTTGTCTCCCCCCCCCTTTTTTAAGTTGTAAGCCGCCCTGAGTCCCCCCAGGGAAAAGGGCAGCATATAAATAAACTTTACAAAATACAAATACTTTACAAAACATTTACAATAACCGTTGCATTATAGATGAAGTGAATTGCCACACATATTCTTAAACATCCTTAACTGCACATTTTGGTTACAAATTCAAGTACAGTGTTAATACTGTGTCATATTCATAATTAATATTTTACATTGCTATGGTAATTATTTTATCTATCCTGCCATGTTTTGGAGAAGAATAAAATTATAGGATCTGGTTTTAGGCTATTTGTGTTTGAACACTATTTGTTCATTAACTGGATATTTGTGTTTCTTTTTTGCTATGCCATTTCTTTTATAGTGAATTATTTATAATGAAATAAATTTGATCTAGAAAGATTTCTGATGGATGAGGGACCACATTTTTGTTTCTTTAACAAAAAGCAAACTATATTAGTTGTATAAAGAACTGAAAATGATTCTGATTTTTTACACAGCCAAGCAGACACTCCATCATATATTTTCCAGCTGCTTTCATGCCATTAAAGGAAATTCTGTCATGTGATTCTTTCAAAATGGGAATGAATTTGTATATCATCAATACATTTGCACTCTTCATTTCAAAGCCATTTCAAAGAGGACAAAATACCCTTATCAGATTTGAATTAACTGTAGGAGTGACAATCTACCCTGTTTCCCTGAAAATAAGACCTCCCTGAATAATAAGCCCAGTCGGGCTTCTGAGCGCATGCCCGAAAATAAGTCCTCCCGAAAAATAAGCCCTCTCCAAAAAGATTTCAACACAGCAGTGGCCATGAGGTGACCACACTCACCACCTCCTACACTCCAAAAATAATAAGACTGCCCTGAAAATAAGGCCAAGGGGTCAAAAATAAGACCCAGTCTTATTTTTGGGGAAACACAGTATGATGACATTTTGTTTTCTTTTTATCAATTTGCATTTTTGTATCAATTTTATATATTTGATATACTCAACTGGCAACTAATAAAGTTCTATTTCATGTTAAACTACTTTATCTTAGCCTTCTATCTTTATATTATATACTACATTTGGTTTTATTTTAACTCACCGTAGTTGTCAGAGGCTGCTTCACTTATTAACCAAGAAAGAAACCACTCAACTCCATTTTGCAGAATTAAGAGTACTTTTACTGATTACAAGTAAATAGAAGCTAAGCAAAGCTGGATCTGAGCAAAAGCACGCGAAAGCATTAGATATCAATACATGACCCATTCCCCTCCCCTTGGTAACCCCAGTCCATAGTCCAATCCAATATCTCCACAGCTGTCAAGTGGGAGACATCTTCAAAAATCATCATCAGGTTGGTATGCCGGACAGTTGGCCTTAGTGGGAATCTCCCCTCCTTGCCACATGCGCAGACGATGGTGAGAACAACTCCCAATTAACAGTCCTCCTGTACAAATTATTTCCCTCACCCAAATACCATGCCTTCCCTCCCCGTTTCAATGGCAGCCGAAAAGCAAGCAGCAAAACAGAGGCTGACATCCGGCTCTCCTCCAGAAAAAAGGAGATCATCCGTGCAGAAACGAAAGAACACAGACAAACAGATGAACAACATAACATAAAAGAAAAAGGGAAGGGGAAAAAAGGAGAAACCAATTGAGATCAAGGCTTGTCTGGGTATGTAGAGTAGAATTTATGGAAGAGTCGAGGAGCCCGCACATGGGACTTATCGACCCATTCAGCATGAAAGGGAGGAAAGTGTTTCCATGAAACAAGATACTGAACGCGGTTTCTATGTTTTCTAGAGTCCAAAATGTCTTCAAAATGCTGCTCACCCTCAATCAAAAGTGGGGCAGGTGGAGCCGCCAATGGGCCATGCAATGGAGAAGAACGTTCCGGCTTCAGAAGATTGACATGAAATACCAGGTAGACACGGTTGAGATATTTAGGCAGTTCCAGACGTATGGACACAGGGTTTATGACTTTGATAATTGGGAACGGGCCAACATACTTGGGACCCAGTTTCTTAGACTTTTGAGAGGTCTGGCGAAACTTGGTGGATAAATATACATGATCACCAACTTTATACTCCTTTAGCTTGGTTCTTTTTTTTATCCGCTTGTCTCTTATGTGCTCAATGTACCGCATCCAGTGCTCGGTATGCCAAAGTCCACATCTTCCGGAGTTGGTCACTCCACTCGGAAAGGGACAGCACTTGTGGTTTTTCTCGAGGTACCTCGGGGATAGGCACAAAATCATGTCCGTACACTATTTTGAAAGGCGTAAATCCTGTGCTGCTGTGCACCATGTTGTTATACGCCACCTCAGCATGAGGCAATAATTCCACCCAATTATCTTGCTGGTAATTGATTAAACATCGTAGGTACTGTTCCAGCACAGAATTAGTCCTCTCACAGGCCCCATTAGTTTGAGGATGATGGGCGGAGCTTAAGCCCTGGGCAGAGCCTATCAACTTCAAAAACTCTTTCCAAAACAAGGAGGTAAATTGGACGGGGGGTCATCTATCCAAGATGATGCGGTCCGGTACTCCATGTAGACAATATACATGTGTAATGAACAACTTAGCTAGGGATTTAACGGACGGGATCTTGGAACAAGGAATAAAATAAACCTGCTTGGAAAACAAGTTGGTAACGACCCAAATATAGCAATAGCAGTTAGACTTACATACCACTTCATAGGGCTTTCAGCCCTCTATAAGCGGTTTACAGAGTCAGCATATTGCCCCCAACAACAATCCGGGTCCTCATTTTACCCACCTCGGAAGGATGGAAGGCTGAGTCAACCCTGAGCCGGTGAGATTTGAACAGCCGAACTGTAGAATTGCAGTCAGCTGAAGTAGCCTGCAGTGCTGCATTTAACCACTGCGCCACCTCAGCTCTCGGTATTACCTTGCCTTTCCGGCAATTCAACAATGAAATCCATAGATATCTCCTTCCATGGTGCCTCAGGACGGGCCACCGCTTGGAGCAATCCTTGAGGTTTCCCCGGTGGCCGCTTTGCTGTAGCACATGTGGGGCAGCTAGCTACATAAGATTCAATGTCCTTTTTCAATGAGGGCCACCAAAATTGTCTTTTAATGAAATGCAGGGTTTTTACAAACCCAAAATGTCCAGCCATGCGTGAGTCGTGAGCACATTGAAGAACCAGACCTCTAATAGCTGCGGGAACATACAATTTAGCTCCAATCCAAGCTATGCCATCTTTCATGGTGCACTCATCTTTATGCTGGCAAAACCATTCATCAACTTCAAGGGCCTCCTTGAGTTTTGTAACAAGATCCTGTGTGACTTCCAAATTGGAACTGGTCTGGCTTTTAGTGACCACCACCTTCGTGGGAGATGTGATATCCCAGGTAATCCATCTCCTGATGAAATTTGTATTTAGACAATTTAGCATACAGTCCCACTGCACGAAGTTTTCTAAGTACTGTGCGAACTAGTTTCACGTGTTCTTCATGTTTTTCCGTGTGAATAAGGATATCATCAAGATAGACCATCAAGCCTTTGTAAAGGTGGTCATGCAAAACTTCATTAATTAACTGCATGAAAACGGCTGGCGTCCCCTGTAGTCCAAATGGCATAACACGAAATTGAAAACAACCAAGAGGGCAGTTCAACGCAATTTTCCACTCATCCCCTTCTTTAATTCTGACTCAGTAATGGGCCTCTCGTAGATCTAACTTTGTGAAAATCTTCCCTTTACCCAGCTGGGCCAGCATGTCCTTCATTAATGGCAAAGGGTAGAGATTTTGGACACATACCCCATTCAGGTTTTTAAAATTCACACACAAACGAAATGAGCCATCTTTCTTTTCTCTGAATAAGACTGGAGCAGCAACTCGGGGTCTAGCGGGTTCAATGAATCCCCTTTCTAAATTTTTGTCAATGAATTTTCGCAATTCATCCATTTCTCTAGGAGTCATTGAATAAATCTGAGGTTTAGGGAGTTTCACCCCAGGGAGAATATCAATGCTGCAGTTGGTGGGCTTGTGTGAGGGTAATTTATCTGAAGACTTTTCACTGAAAACATCTTTCAGGCCCCAGTACTCTTTCAGGATTTTTTCCTCCCCCTCAACCTTTTCTTGCCCTCTGGCTGCTAGATTGGGGTCTGTCTTATTTGGTTCTGGAACCCCTTCTTCCTTTTCAGGGGGCGTAGCAGACCAGATGTGCAACCAACCCTTTCTCCAATTTATGTGTGGGTTCCATTTGCGCAGCCAGGGCAATCCCAATATAAGGGGCTGGTCCATTCCTGGGGCTACAATAAAACTTATTGTCTCTTGGTGGGTTCCCATCCACATCTCAATAGGCTCAGTAACAAAATGAGCAGGGCTCCCTCCTGCAATAGAACCATCCAATTGGCAAAAAGCGATTGGAATTTTTAAAGTTTTTAGCTTCAATCCCAATTTTTCTACTATTTCCGGGCTCATAATGCATCGTGTGCATCCGGAATCTAAAAGAGCTAGAATTTTCTCTTTTGCCGCTGCCTTATTTTCCAAAGCCATCATAATAACTCTTACCTTCGCTTCATCAGTAATCACCATACATTTGTATATAGTTCCCTAGATCTTTCAGTTCTCCTCCATATTTTACACTTAAGGGAGGAACCTTAGCTATCCGGCGTCTGTGGGGGGGCCCTCTTGGAATGTTTCTAGCCACTGTGATCGGGGTCGGCGTTGGTCATCTTGTTCAGCTCCCCCTTCAGCCCCTCCAGTTTCTCTCGATTCAGCCAAGGTTTCTGTATACCTTTCCTCTGTTTCCTGAAGATCGGCTTCTCTCTCCAACCCGAGTTTCGAGTTTTGAGTTTAATAAAATTTGTATGCCGCCCATTCCCATTGGGACTCTGGGCAGCTCACAACAAGACAAAAGAAACATTTAAAATTTGAGAATAAAAAATACAATTAAAAGTCCACATCATCCATTCCATCTAAGCGGGGCTGGCTATCAATCAACAACCCCAGGCCTGCCGGAACAGCCAGGTCTTGATGGCTTTATGGAAGGCCAGGAGAGTGGTAAGGGTCCGGATCTCTACGGGTAGATCGTTCCACAGGGCCGGTGCAGCAACAGAGAAGGCCTTCCCCCGGGGGGCCGCCAGCGGGCATTGTCCAGTTAACGGCACCTGGAGGAGGCCCAACCTGTGTGATCTTGTTGGTCGTTGGGCGGTAAGTGGCAGGAGGCGGTCTCTCAGGTAGCCAGGTCCTAAACCATGTAGGGCTTTAAAAGTAACGACTAGCACCTTGAAGCGCGTCCGGAGACCAATGGGGAGCCAGTGCAGCTCACGAAGGATAGGTGTAACATGGGTGTATCTAGATACACCCCATATCGCTTGCGCGGCTGCATTCTGGACCAATTATAGTCTTCGAACACTCTTCAGGGGCAGTCCCATGTAGAGCGCATTACAGTAATCCAGTCTTGAGGTGACGAGGGCATGAGTGACTATTTGAAGTGCCTCCTGGTCCAGGTAGGGCCGCAACTGGTGCACCAGGCAAATCTGGACGAAAGCCCCCCTGGTCACAGCCGACAGATGGTGCTCTAACATCAGCTGTGGGTCCAGGAGGACACCCAAATTGCGGGCCCTCTCTGAGGGTTGTATAATTTCACACCCTAGGCTAAGAGGTGGAATGTCTGGACTAACCTTGGGAGGCAACATCAATAGCCACTCGGTCTTGTCTGGATTGAGTGCAAGCTTGTTCGCTCCCATCCAGACCCTGACAGCCTCCAGGCACTGGCACATCACTTCCACTGCTTCGCTGAGTTGGCATGGGGCGGACAGATACAATTGAGTATTGTCCGCATATTGATGATATTTGATCCCGTGCCAGCGTATGATCTCACCCAGCGGCTTCATGTAGATGTTAAATAGGAGGGGGGACAGGACTGAACCCTGCGGCACCCCATATTTGAGGGGCCTAGGGGTCGACCTCTGTCCTCCAACCAACACTGATTGCGACCTGTTTGAGAGATAGGAGGAGAACCACCTTAAGACGGTGCCTCCCACTCCCACCTCCCGTAACCCTTGCAGAAGGATACCATGGTCGATGGTATCGAAGGCCGCTGAGAGGTCAAGGAGCACTAGGATAGAGGAATGTCCTCTATCCCTGGCCCGCCAGAGATAATCGATCAACCCACTCTCACGGGCTCGGCGCCTCTCCCCCCCCTTCAAAAGGTTTCATCGCTTGGGACATCATAAGGTTCTCCTCCTCAGGGTCCCACCAGTCAGCCACTGGTTTTCTGGGTCTCCTCATAGTAATTCCAGTCAAAGGTTCTTTGGGGTCCTCTTTCCGTCCCACTCCCCAAGTCCATCAGGGTCGAACGGATCATTCTTCCAAGGGCAGGCCAGACATTCGCTCCGTCTCCAAAGGGCAGGCAGGTGCAGCTGCTCCCATATCTTCTTCTTGACCACTGCCCTGGTGGGACATCCTTCAGGTTTTGGGTGCACATCCCTCGGAAGGTGTCAGCTCTGGGATGGGTGCGAGGTCAGATCCAGCTTAATGTCAGAAGCTGCTTCACTTATTAACCAAGAAAAGAAACCACTCAACTCCATTTTGCAGAATTAAGAGTACTTTTACTGATTATAAGTAAATAGAAGCTAAGCAAAGCTGGATCTGAGCAAAAGCGCGTGAAAGCATTAGATATCAATACATGACCCATTCCCCTCCCCTTGATAACCTCAGTCCATAGTCCAATCCAATATCTCCACAGCTGTCAGGTGGGAGACATCTTCAAAAATCATCATCAGTTAAAACTAATTTAAATTAAAGAATAGAAGAACCTAGCGGCGATTTTGATCTTTTTAATGGTTTTGGACAGTGGTTATCTTACTCTTTAAATGTTATTCACATGGATTGATTCTAAGTAAACCTTTTCAAACGGAGATTACTTCAACATTTCTTCTGATTCTCTGTAAGCTGGCTGTGAACTAATTGACTACAATTTGACTGTTTACATCTTGACACTTTTATTGCTTGGCTGTTCTGGCTTAAGATCTGATAAGATTGTACAGCTGTTCCCTTTGTAATCTGCTTTCACTTGCGAATGCTTCAGAGCTTTTAAGAAAAAATACAACTGCGTATAAACATGGCGTCTTTTCAAACGTCTTTTCAAACGTCTCTCCAAACGATACTTTCAGCTTTGAAGAGGCTGTCTGATACAGAGGACAGAATTCAGAGAAAATTGGATTATTTGGTGTTTTTGGCAACAAACTATGAGGAAAAAACTGAGGATGTTTACCAAATACAAAATAAAATGGAAAATGGAGATAAAGAATTTGAGCTTGTTGATATTCGTGACAATTGGTTTATTTCTGAGGGAGGAAAGAATGGAATATTTGAAGAGGAGTTAAATGGAGAGAAAATTTACTTCAAAAGACAGGGCATAGAAGGAGAAGAAAACATCAAAGAATTTAGGGACTATGAAATACTATTTGCAAAACATTTGATACCACTGCTGAGAATTAAAGACAAGCTGATAAAGGAAACAAAAAGAGGGTGCCAACATTATATGAAAGATACCACAAAAAAGAAGGTGCAAAGATTTCTTTGTATGGATTCGTTCAAAAAGATGTTTGGAGAATTGGATCCACAAATGGCAGCACATATAAAACTGTTCTGTTATTGGAGAGATACAGGTTGATAGATGGAAGAGTATAATTCAAAATTAGCTAAATTTAGTTAAATCCATTGGTAATAGGTATAGTTAAATAAAAATTGATAATGATAGTAATGTATACAATGTTGAGTTGTTATAATAAGTAATAATTGGATATGAGAAGGGAAGTTTAGAAATACTCTTGGACTATATATAAAGATTATTAATAACAATAATAATTATCATAAAAAAACAAAACTATATACAGTTAAATCTTAACTAATAGGGGGAAAATGCTATGATATAGGATATAGTTAAATAAAGAAAGGATAATGATAATAAATTATATACATGAAGGATTAGAAAACTTTGGTATTAAATATTATGGGTGTTTAGCTAAAACAGGATATGAGGACTTAATGTTAATGGAGAATTGTATAAATAAGTAAATGAAATGCCAGCATGTGGTTATGGATTGAATCTTGGTATATTTAAGGATGTTTAAATAACTGTAGTCAAATAAAAGTGGAGGTATGATGATGTTAATATAGTTAATATTTGAGTTAAGATATTTGAATTAATATGAATTATATTTGATGACGGTGGAAGAGATGCACAAAAGCTTTTTGTAACCAGCGTACTTTTTACAATATATGTTTGTCTTGAAAATAAATAAATAATGTATTTAAAAAAATCATCATCAGGTTGGTGTGCCGGACAGTTGGCCTTGGCATTAACCTCCCCTCCTTGCCACATGCGCAGACAATGGTGAGAACAACTCCCAATTAACAGTCCTCCTGTACAGATTATTTCCCTCACCCAAATACCATGTCCCCCCTCTCTGTTTCAATGGCAGCTGAAAAGCAAGCAGCAAAACAGAGGCTGACAATAGTATTTTATCTTACTTCACCGTCTTATCTCATTTATTTTATTTTACTGTGGCTGATGCTAATGTTTGATATGGTCAATTGACTAAACAATAAAGTATCATTTTTACTAAACTGCTTGAATCTAATTCATCACATTTTCTATCACATAAAGATTCTGAATGGAATTATTAGTTTTGAATGAAATGTAAAGTTATTTGGATAAAGCCTTTTCATATTCTGAAATGTTTTTATACAGGACACTGTACTGTGGAACATTTTAGATGCAAGACTAGCTTTGTACCATTTTTACTGTAAGAAAAACTAGGAGCTAATAAAACAATTTTAAAATCATGCCACATTCCAACTAAGAAGTTTGTTCTTAGCCAATTATATAAATAAAAACATTGCACTTAACTCTGCCTTTATTCTCCCAGGCGCTGCTTGGAGTATCCAAGCACAGGTTAACTTCAGCTTGCTGCCCAAGGAACTGAGTTTTAAAATTGATTGTAGCTCCGCCTCTTGGTTGCCTCAGAGGCTCAGTTTCAAAAAACTCAGTCGCCCTATAGGATGTATTTCTGGGGCTCCAGTCCTTGAGCAGCAAGCTGGACCCCTAATCCTTAGAATAGTGTAGCTCCTTTTATTTTATTTCTTAGTATTTTAGCCTCTTAGTATTCCCTTAGGTTTTTTGTTGCAATCTAGCCTCCGATCGCTCCGTTTGCCTCCGCAACGCATGGACAGGCTCCCTGGAGCGCTGACAGCCCGGACGCTGTTTTGGGCAAGTCCTGGAGTCGGGATTCTCTGGGTGGCAGCCTATGAGTCTGAGGAGCTATGACTGTCTTAGGCAGTCAGGGATCCCCTCATGAGGAGCGCTAGGCTCCCCAAAGCCCTGATGATGCTCCAGTCACACGTGCGAACCGCCGCTATTTCGAATTCCTTATTTGGCACGCTTTCTGTTCCTGGGCTCCTGCCTTGCCGCGCAGCCTGTCCCACCTCAGCAGATCACCGTAGAGGGCCGCCATAAGCCTAGGGCCTCACACTGGGTGGCCAGGCAGGCTCTTGCCCTCCTTTTGAAGTCCAGCGGCTGAGGGGAACTTGGGTCTAACCAGCATTCCTACCTGCCTCAAGTGCCCGCGGATCTGCGGGCACTTGGCTGATTCCACAGCCAGCTCCATTAAGGCCTCATCTAACGTTCCAGGGCCCAGTACCTCTCAAGGCCCCAACGCGAGGCTCAGGCCTACTCTTCATCAGGCCTGTTCTTTCTGATTGCTGGCAGCATGGAGAAGCAGATCAGCCCTCAGCGCAGCAACAAGGAGAAGCAAGGAGGCATGAGAATGATGATGAGAACCCCGCCCCTGAGCAGGCCACCTGTTCAGGCCTTTTCAACCCCGCTATGTTCAGGGCCATTCTCACCAAGGCTCGGGCAGTGGGGCCCCATATGGGCCTTCCAGCCCCCACGGCCAAAGCTCCATCTGAGCAGGCCACTGGCATGACCATAGTGCCCCGGATCCTGGCGCAGGCTTATTTAAGGAAGTGCCTCCGCCTCTGGATTTAGTTCCGGCCCCTCAATTGTTCCTAGATATTATTCAACGGCAATGGGCCCAGCCAGGGTCCATGGCCAATCCTAGTGGGACTGACAGGAAGCTTTATACTATGGAGCCCCCACTGGAGGAGCTTCTGAAGCTCCCTCAGATGGATGACCCTATCGTGTCCCTCACTTCTCCCTCTTCCCTTCCCACAGACTTGCTGGAAGGCCTTAAGGCGGAGGACAAGAGGGAAGAATCTGCAGCTCACAAGACCCACTTGGCTACTGCCTGGGCCATACACACTTCCTCGTCCTCTTCCTATTTTGGCAGGGCAGCCCTGTTCTGGCTTCGAAGGTTGCTGGCAGGATTTCCGGCAGGAGACTCCAGGACAAGGCAGGACGTCAATAAGATTATTGCTGCCGTGGAGTACTCTGCTGATGCCTCTCTCGCGGCTACGAAATTTTCATCTAGGGCCCTGGCCTTGAACGTCACCTTGAGGCCCCTGCTGTGGCTTCGCCACTGGCAGGCTGACATGAAGGCGAAGTGGAAGGTGGCTTCTGCTCCCTTCAAAGGGGGAAAGCTGTTTGGGGAAGCCTTGGACCCATTCCTGATAGAGTCCAAAGATAAACGCAAAGTGCTTCCTCTAGTCACCAAGAAGCAGGAACGTAAGGGTCAGCCCTTTCGTAAGAATTCCTTTCGAAACAATGAGCCCTCTACCTCCTCCAGCAGACCCGGTCGCGCCTACGTCTCCTCTCAGGATCGCTCCCAGGATAGGTCCTCATTTAGGGACAGAGGCAGGCAGCAAGGTTTCCACAAGCCATTCCGAGGGGGTTACTCTAACAAACTTTTCGGAAATCTAAGTGACCGTCACAGGGTTCCCCCCATAGGCAGCCGTCTCCAGCTCTATGCTACCCAGTGGGAGGAGACCACGATTGACAGTTGGGTCAGGAACACGGTCCACCATGGGCTGACCCTGGAGTTCCTGTCCCTTCCCCCGAGAACCTTCCTCCACTGCCCCATCCCCAGGTCCGCCCACAAGCTCCAACTCATGAGGGTGGAGATAGACCATCTCCTGGAGATAGCGGCCATAGAGGAAGTCCACAGGGGTCAAGAAGGCAGGAGGTTTTATTCCATCCTTTTCTGGTCCCCAAGTCATCAGGGGGAGTGAGGGCGATTCTGGACCTCAAGAAGCTGAACAAACATCTAGCACACAAGTGCTTCAAGATGCAGTCCCTCCAGACTTCTGGGGGAGGAGCCTGTCGCCGACGGGAGCTCAATGGAGCTCCTCTCTGAGTTCTGGTCTGTATATCTTATAAGATCTATAGATATCTCCCCTTTCTGGCAGAAAGGGGCAGGGAGAAGGTCAGTTGTTAGGATCTCTTTGTAATTCACAGCTTTTTTCCTCGCTGTGAATGGAGAAGAGGTTCAACAATAGCTGAGCTTTTACTCCAGCCAGTTCTTCTCAGCTGCTTTTTTTTTTGCAGCGCTAGGCAGGTTGCCCCCCCCCCAGGACAAAGCTAAGCTATTTAAAAATTAATCCGGGCGGGGACCATTCCTGAGAAATCTCTTCTATTATTATTCAAAATACCAGCTTTAACTTTGTAAAAGGCTTCTTTGTCTAGCTGCGTCACAAGATGGCGATCTTATAGCTTTTGCGTTTGATGTGACGTACTCAATCAGCCCTACTCTCCTGAAGGCTTCTCCGTATCAACTGTTAAAAGATTACAAATAGTATTCCATTTAAAACTGAGGGGAGCAGAGACTTTGACTGTTGGCTTGTTTGATTGCTCGTTTTTTTATTTTTTTTATTTTTTTGGAATGGCTCCCAAATCGAAGCAGAAGCGCTTCCTTAATAACACATCTCAAGAAATTGCTATAAAGTCGCTGCCCTTGCCTCCTACGCCCTCTACTGGAGACTTGTTAACGCAAGAATTTCTTTTCAAAGCCCTTAATAATTTCAGACAGGAAATCAATCAACTTATATCGGATTTATATGATAAATTTGATGCTAAAATTGCTCAAACAAAGGAGGATATGATCGGAATTATGACAGTTATGACAGACTATATTGCCGGAATGGAGGATAAATTGGAACTTTTGGAAGAAACCAACTCTAATTTGACATCCAAAATCCAAACGTTACAACAGGAAATTGAAAATGCTCAAAAACAACTTGTCATGATAAATTATAATAAGACTGCGTTTGCAATAAGAGTTAGAGGACTGCGTGAAAAGGAACAGGAGAATTTGAAACAGATCTTCTTTGAGGCTCTTAGCCGTTCGGTGGGAAGTCCGGGACTTAACTTTGATTGGCAGATTCAAAAAATTTACCGCCAGAACTCGTGTGTAGCAAAACAGCGACAGCTTCCGAGGGATATAATTATATATTTCACCACAAGGGAATCCAGAAATGTGATAATACAGAAGCTTTACAATAAAAGGCTGAGAATTGATGGACAGGACTTGATTGTTTTTAAAGAAATACCATCTCAAATATTAAGAGCAAGGAGAGACTACACTTTCTTAACTGAAGAACTCAGAAATTCTCAGATACCATACAAATGGGAAGCCCCAGCTGGCATTACAGTTACATTTGAGAATCAAAAACATCGTCTTAATTCTGTTTGCGAAGCCCGAGATTTTTATTACAAGATTCTGAAGGCGGGACTTCCTGATTCATCCGGACCTGGAGAGAGACAAGGAGAAGGAAAAGACAAGCAGCGGGACACGTGGCTACAAGGCGGAGGGCGTTGCTTTCCTCTTCCGGAAGGGCAGAAGAGTAAAGAATAAAGATTCAGCGACGCTTTTAAAATACTTTTCAAATTCTTAGTTCGAATAAAACTTCATGATTTCTGTCTGGTATAAAATGGCAAAGTTGTATATCGATGATGAGACATGGAGGCTGAAAGAAGCGCTGCTGATTTTGGACATATAAGATTTGTTTGAACTCTAATTTAAATTGCGCATGAATTATTTTTCCAGGCGAGGAGAGCGGAGATCGTGATTTTCTTGAGTTGTGGTTTGGGACGAACGGAGTTGGGAGGTGCGGGGGAGATGGAAGGGTAGCGAAAGTTCAATTAGATTACTCGGGGTCAGAATGTAAGCTGATGTTTGTATGAATTGCTATTTGAATATAAGGTTAAGAAAGATTAGTCGGAGAGTCTCCAGGAAGGTGGAGTAAATATGAGAGGAGCAATGGATGCGGATAAAATATATATGTGGACACGGGTAAAGGCAGGGTGGAAGGTATAAAATTTATATGTGGATGTGGGTAAGGGCAGGATGGGAGGTGTTGGAAATGAAAAATGAAAGAAGTACTTGAGTTTAATGGCTTTATAGAAAGGTTTGGATATTTGGATAAAAAAGAGATAAATTAAAGGTTTGAATATATAGATAAAGTAATGAGGCCCTTAGTTGGAGAATTCCATTTGACTAACTTACCTGGTTCCAATATAGTTTGAAATCCTGCAAGTAATAAAATAACTGAAATTAGGAATGAGGTACATTGTTTAAGATTTAAAGATGATGGGAAGCTGTGTTAATGTAGTGGGTTTATTGATTTTTCCTGTTTTTCCTTTTTTGTGTGTGCGTCTTGTTTTTCTTTTTATTTTTTTATTTTTTACTATTTCTCTTTTTTTTTGTTTTTCCTTTATCTTTTATCTTTTAACTTTAAAGTTAGTTGGTTTTAATATACCCCAGTGCTTGATAAAGAATTATGCCGGGTATGGGACCTGGGAAGTCGTAAGGGGGTTAGGGAGGGGGGGTCTATTGGGGGGAGGGAGGAGGGTGGAAATACAGTTTCAATTCTCAGAACAATAAGAATGCACTTGTATACTGTTGCTCTCTTTTCTTTTTTTTCTTTTTCTCTTTTTTTTTCTTTCTTTTTTTTCTTAATTTTAGTGTAAAATATAAACTGAATAGATTAATGAATTGTAGAGATACACCAAAGTGAGGAGTAGAGGGAAAGAAGAGGGAGAAGTAAAGAGGGAGTGAGAGGGGAATGTAAGGAGGGTGAGATGGAGGGAAGGGGAGATGTCTGAGGGGGAAGGGAAGTAGAAGAGGGGAATGTTGGAGGGGAGAAATGAAAGTTGGAAGGGGAGAAGAAAGGGTGTATTGAAGTGTTATGTTGGTTTTTTATGGTTGATTTTTTTTGTTATGCACAGTATATAAGTGATTGTATAAAATGAAAATGAAAATGAAATAAAACAGTTTAAACTGAAGATGCAGTCCCTCCAGACCATCCTGGTCAGACGGGGCGATATGCTGACTTCGATCGACCTGAAAGAAGCGTACCTGCATGTTCCGATTCACCTGGCGCATCACAAGTTCTTGAGGTTCCAGTTTGCCGATCGCCACCACCAGTACAAGGCTCTCCCCTTCAGCCTCTCGTCGGCCCCGTGGACATTCACCAAGCTGCTGGCCGCTGTTGCTGCACATCTCCGGTCTCTTCCTTGAGATTGGAATGCTACCTGGATGACATCCTTATCCACTCATCGTCCAGGAGGCAGACCCGGACAGATTCGAACACCACCATCAAGGTCCTGCAGCTCCATGGGTTCTCAGTCAACCTCGCCAAAAGTCACCTGACCCCGACTTGCAGAATCCAGCACCTCGGAACGATCATCGACTCTGAGACCTGCCAGTTTTCCTCACCCAGGAGAGGGTGGACAGCATCTGGTCTCTGGTGAGGAACATCTGCTCAACCAGGTCAGCGTCGATCGTCTCCCTCTCTCAGCTGATGGGGAAGCTGGTGTCGTGCATTTCGGTGGTCCCATGGGCATGGTTGCACACGCGAGAACTGCAGTGGTTCCTGCTCCCTCTCCAGAGACGAAGGGCCAGCAACTCCAGATGAGTGATACGAGTCCCCCTGAAGGTCCTCCGCTCTCTCAAGTGGTCGCTGTCAGAGGCCCTCCTCAAAGGCAGTTGCTTCAGGGAACCGGAGCACCTGATAATAACTACAGACGGCAGTCTCTTTGGCTGGGGGGGCTCACCTAGGGACTTTGGTAGTCCAGGGCAGATGGTCGCAGGCGGAGCTCATCCACAACATCAATTGGCTAGAGCTTTGGACGGCCAGACTAGCCCTGTGCCATTTCCTTGATCAGGTCAGGGGCTGCGATGTACTGATTCTGACCGACAACATAGCCGCCAAAGCTTACATCAACCATCAGGGCGGCACGCGGTCCCTGGCTCTGATGTCGGAAGCGGAAGCTCTGGGTTGCTGGGCAGAGAGGCATCTGACCTCAATTCGAGCAGACCACATCTCCGGCATAGACAACGTAACGGCGAACTGGCTAAGCAGAACCACCATCCAGAACTCGGAATGGCGGCTGCATCCGAGACTGTTCTGCCAGCTGTCCCGGAGGTTCGGCCACCCGGTGGTCGACCTGTTCACCTCGCCGAACAACATGTACCTCCCCCGGTTTTTCACCAGGTTCCACTGCCCTGGGCACAGACGCTCTATGATCCCGCTGGCCTCCAGGTCGACTGTATGCCTTCCCTCCTCTTCCTCTGATTCCGCAGGTCATTCAAAAGATCCTGGAGGAGGGGGCGGAGGTGTTGCTAGTAGCTCCACACTGGCCGAGAAGGACTTGATTCGCCGACCTGGTCAACTTGTTGGTATCCTGGCCATGGCGCATACCTCAGGAGAAAATCTACCAGCCAGGGGGCCATCCAACACTCAGAGCCCCAGTGGCTGCAGTTGGCCGTCTGGCACTTGAGGGGGACCTCCTGAGGCTTCACTGTTTTTCTGACAGAGTCATCCGGACTATTCAAGCATCTAGATGACCTTCCACAGTCAGAATTTATGAAGCGACCTGGTCGGCCTTCTCACGTTGGTGCCTCAACTGTCAGATAAATGCTTCATCAGCAACCATCCCACAAGTCCTGGAATTTCTGCAGGACGGTTTGGACAAGGGCCTTGCGCCCAACACTCTCTGTCGACAGGTGGCTGCCCTGGGCACCATTCTGTCCACTGACTCTCAGCTACCACTTTCTAGACATCCCCACGTTCGGGGCTTCCTAAAAGGGGCTTCCAACATCTGTCCACCCCCCATCCATAGATATCTGTTCTGTCCCCCCTTCACGGCTCTTAACAAATGGCAAGCAGACAAACTTAAAAGGAAGTCTTTTTGTCAATTCTCGGTTCTGACTGGCTGTGAGCCCAAAAATAACATAAATACAGTCTCTAAGGAGATAATAGAATACTAAACAAAAACTCTTACAACGCAATGCACTTCTCCAAGTGTATCCTTGAATCAGGGTTACATAAAACCAAGCACTTTTCCAAGTGTAAACCACGACTGCTGATTAATCAATGTTGTACGAACCAAGGAACGCATGAAGGAACGTTGACTCCTGCTACTAGGGCATGTCAGCATCCGACCTTTTATCTCCAAAACCCCACTAATGAGTCCCAGCTGCATCGTTAATTTTGCATTCCGAAAAGACTCACAGAAGACTGCTGCTGAGTCACAACAGGTATCCTACCTGGGACTTGACTGTTGAACTACAGGCGCTTGCTGTGCCCTCTTTGAGCCGTTGAGGATGGTGGGCCTGCACCACCTCACCCTAAAAACTGCCTTTCTGGTTGTCATCACCTCAGCCCCCAGGATATTGGAGTTGGCCGCCTTGTCAGTTAGAGGTGACCTATGCATCTTCCACTCCGATAGAGTCATCTTACGATTGGATCCTGCCTTCCCAAAGATCAACACCGTTTTTCACAGGGCGCAAGAGGTGATACTTCTGGACTTCTGTCCTTGTCCCAGGCACCATAGAGAGGTAACATGGCACAAGTTGGACGTTCGGTGGGCGGTGCACATTTACATGAAGCGGACCGCTCCCTTTCGTAAGTCAGAAGCGTTATTTGTCTCATTCCAACCTGCTTCCATGGGAAGGAAGGTCACGACCTCCACCATAGGAACGCGGGCTCAGAGCGAGTATCAAAATGGTTTATGAGACTCAGGCCAGGCCAGTTCCCCCTCGTATTACCGCACATTTTACGAGGAGCGCAGCAACTTTGGCTGCTTGGGCTACTCAAGCATCAATTGAGGAAATTTGCCGTGCTGCTACATGGTCTGGTCCATCTCCATTCATTCAAAACTACAAACTTGACACGTTCGCCTCCGCTGAGGCGTTGTTTGGGAGAAGAGTTTTGCAGAGAGTGAACATCGTGGTGAACATCGTGGCCCCGGACAGTTCTTCTTCTTCCCTCCCGACTTCGACATAGCTTTGGCATGTCCCGTGCTTGGACACTCCAAACAGCGCCTAAGAGAAAGACTGTTGGCTTACCTGAATGGTCGTTCTCTAGGCGCTGCACAGTATCCAAACCCACGCTTGAGGTGGGGCCACGAGGTGTGTTTTCACCTGTGTTTTGGACTTGGACTTAGACTGGTTCAAGTTATGATCTATTGGATCTTCTTCGTTTTTCGAAACTGAGCCTCTGAGGCAACCAAGAGTCGGAGCTACAATCAATTTTAAAATTCAGTTCCTTGGGCAGCAAGCTGAAATTAACCCGGGCTTGGACACTCCGCAGCGCCTAGAGAACGACCATTCAGGTAAGCTAACGGTCTTTTTCATGACCAGTTATTTTGAAAACAAAACATGTTTTCCATTCATCTTGCACAGGAGGCATTCTATAAAAGTAAAAACAAAAACCATTTACAGTGTTTATAAGTACTTATTGTAAATAAAGCAATGCTTGTATAGATTCCTTTCCCAGAATTGGCACCTTTACTTCATTAAGGTGGCCGAGGTGGCGCAGTGGTTAAATGCAGCACTGCAGGCTACTTCAGCTGACTGCTAGTTCAGCAGTTCAGCTGTTCAAATCTCACCGGCTCAGGGTTGACTCAGCCTTCCATCCTTCCGAGGTGGGTAAAATGAGGACCCGGATTGTTGTTGGGGGCAATATGCTGACTCTGTAAACCGTTTAGAGAGGGCTGAAAGCCCTATGAAGCAGAATATAAGTCTAACTGCTATTGCTATTAAGAATCCCAGTGTTTATAGTATATGACAAAATTGGAAACAAGAGAAAAGTTGAAAAAGAACACTTACCTTCTGAAGTGACTGATTTGGGGCCCTGTTAGCCCAGAGACCAGCTCCCTCATTCTGGATCACTCTTACATATACACTAGCTTTTGATTTTCAAAAATACTTTAGGTTAAATAGGAGTTGTTATTGAATAGGAAGGTTGTTCTCAATAATTTGAAAGGAGAAAATTTTGTTTATTCTGTGGGTAGAAAAAAGGGGGTTTAAAGAAAAATAATTAAATTAATTAAACAGAGTTAAGTAGAGTTTTATTCTAATGATCAGGTTAATATATACACACATATAGCACACGTGCATACATAGGCAGACATATATACATGTTCCTGAAAATATAATGAATGTTAATTGTACTCTATTAAACAGATAAGAATTTGATGGTGTATGAACCAACATATTTGACTGCACGCCATTTAATCATGTTTTGCTTGGGTCTAAACTTTGTAGCCAGATATGTCAGCTACCATTTTGAATTTCAGAAACCTGGATTCTAAGCCTTCTGGACATGGAAGTAGTTCAGTATTTCAGATATAATCTAGCTCTGAGTAGAAGATTTTGTATAGGAAATCATGGATGGATAAATTAACACTATATTCTTTCTTAAACA
This sequence comes from Thamnophis elegans, assembly GCF_009769535.1. NCBI lineage: Eukaryota > Metazoa > Chordata > Lepidosauria > Squamata > Natricidae > Thamnophis > Thamnophis elegans. The sequence continues at coordinate 58,553,803 of NC_045546.1, read as the reverse complement.
AGAAAGTTTTTATTAACACATACATTGTTTAAGCAGACAGTAGATAAAATCGTATCCTTGAATTTCAAGATCACTGCATTGTTTTCTACTGATCTCTTTTATAACATTCTATAGGAGATATTTCAAAGAACTATAGAATGAATTAAAAATTTGACACATGAGGCAAAGGAACATAGGATGGTTTCTCTCATGTTTGTTGCCAAGTCTTTTGCCAGAAGCTGTTCCTGAATTTTATTCAGTCTCTGCTGTTTCTTGAATATTATTAGATTTTTAAAATTCACTATTATTGTTTTCCAAATTTGATAATGCTTCCTGCATCATTGGCTCGCTATTATTCACTCAGAAATTAGAAGTAGGGAAACCTTTGCTGTAGGCCCTGTTTCATTAGAATTTCTCATATTTCCCTGATGACTTGGAAAGAACACTAGTATAATATGTAGTAACATATAGTAATATTTTATTGATTAGCCATTAGCCATATCAGAATACAAAATATAAAACACAGAACAGTAATAAGATCATATGTTAAAAATAGAATAAAAGAAATAAGTAAAAGAAAATGCAAATCATATTTCCTATAGTTTATTCCAATCAGATCCATATATGCAGTTTTAAAGTATATTGTTCTTTTAACATAAAGAACTGCATTATATGGAATGTTTGGAAACTGACCACATATGAAAGATATTGTTTTAATAAAATAATCCCAATAGTGCATTTGTCTAATGTAAGATGACCAGATTTTCAGATTGGTAAAGAGGGACACCATTGACCCCGGGGGGGTGGGGGTGGGTTGAATAAAAATTTTATATGGAGCAACAAAAATTACATGACCCCAAGACACTGAAACCATCATAAATACGAATCTGTTGCCAAACATCAAAATTTTGATCACGTGACTATGAGGATGCTGCAACGGTTGCTAAGTGTGAAAAATGGTCGCTAAGTGTGAAAAATGGTCATCAGTCACTTTTTTCAATGCCATTGTAACTTTGGTCACCAAGCCCATTATACCACGTTTCTTGCTACAGTTCTTAAGTGAATAATTGCAGCTGATAAGTTAGTAACATAAGTGAATCTGGTTTCCCCATTGGACTTTGTCAAAAGGTCACAAAATGAGATTTGACCCCAGGACACTGAAACCATCATAAATACGAATCTGTTGCCAAACATCAAAATTTTGATCATGTGACCATGAGGATGCTGCAATGGTCGCTAAGTGTGAAAATGGTCGCTAAGTGTGAAAAATGGTCATCAGTCACTTTTTTCAATGCCATTGTAACTTTGGTCACTAAAATTATACCACCTTTCTTGCCACAGTTCTTAAGTGAATAACTGCAGCTGGTATTTTGTATTTTGGATAGAATCTTTTTTTAAATAGTCTCAAGACAATTTAAAAAAAGAATCCACACAGAATAATTGAAGTAAAACATTTCAAACTATTCCACACAGAGTAAATTGAAGTAAAACTATTTTTAAAAATTCTATGCACAATATATTTCAAAGTATTGTGCATAGAATTTTTAAAATGGTTTATTTCAATTTATTTTGGATAGAATCTTTTTTTAAATAGTCTAAGACAATTTAAAAAATCCACACAGAATAAAACTATTTTAAAAAATCCTATACACAATAAATAAAATATTATTTTAAAATACATTAAAAAAATAAAAGAAAAAAACCCGGCTCACTTACCAGCAGGCAGGCACTCCAAGTCAATCCAGAATGTTGTAGATGTTAATACAAAGAACTGAGCAAATTAAAATGGTGAAATTAGTCCCAGGAAATATTTTTCTAAGAAACCTTGCCACCATTTCCCCACACGAGCCGACCTCCAACCTCTGTGCCCCTCCCTTCTGGGAAATCCAGGAAGGAACAGTCGCTACTTCTCTAGCCAAAGTATTTCCTGGAGCTCTATGGTACTGGGTCATCTTTTCTTATAAAAGTAAGTAAAAGGGGCGGGGGGGTTCCGTTTTCTTGCTTTAACGTTTTAATATCTTCAATGAAAGTACTGAGACATAGAGAGAAGTTAGACAGAGTGTCTTTTGTCTTGCCCCGGTTAGGATTTCTTAAGCAAATCCACTGCGCTTTCAACTTGAAGCCAGAAAATCGGGACTTTTTAAAAATGCCCCGGGACACGGGACAAATTGTTAGAAATCGTGACTGTCCCGCCAAAACTGGGACGTCTGGTCACCTTAGTCTAATGTGCAGTTCAGGATATTGATCTCTCTTTCTTACACAATTCACATTCAAATAATATATGTACTATGTCTTCTATCTTTTTGATTCCTCAAATAGAAGTCACATTTATTATAAGGAACTTGATTAAACTTTCCATATTTAACTATTGTATCCAGCTACTCCTGCATGAGGAAATACCTCCTAAACACATTTCTTTGTTTAAATACTTGGCAATTTGGAAGGTACTTTTATGACAGCTCATCTCTTTCAATGCATCAATTTTACTATTCTGGCTTTAATAGAGTAATAGAAATACATCAGATGCCCTTAAGATTCATATTATAGTTGGATGCAGCATGCATTTTAAACTATGGTTTAAATCAAAATAAGAACCTCTGAAATTCCAGTTTTATAGATACAGAATTATAAATTGCATGCTCTCCCCACTTGGCCATGTTGATTTGCCATATTGATTTCAAGAAAAGGAAATTGAAGAAATTATTTTAAGGAAAGGTTGATGGAAAATGGGAAATATGTATAAGATATTTTAGATATGTTTTTATTTTTATAAACCTGGATATTGCAATGAGGGGTCCTTGGTGCTCTCTGAGCTTGGTTGTTTTCTTGCATATCCAAGTACTAAGCTACAAATATTCTCCTTTATTGATATAGCAAAGTATTAATAAATGTTACCCATTTTTCCATTCTTTTAATACCATTTTTAGTGGTCTTGAGGTTAATTCAAGCAAATAGTGATGAATTGTCTATCTATGGCCTAAGCTATATCCTTTATAAATTCCTCCCCCTCAATTAATTAGGAAACCATATTTTTGTATTTAAGTATGAAATGCTGAATCTGAAAATAACAGAAAGTTCATTGTTTGCTATATCATACTTATTCCTCAATTTTTAACAGACTGATTTTAAAAAATGCCATGTAAGTTCTAGAGAGAATCAGGATGATAAATCTCTATTTTATTATTAGAAAACGCATAATTTTTAGACATTTCTTTGCATGATAGAGACAAGAGTCTTACCCATTTATTAATTTTATCTGTTAATTTTGCTTTCATGGGTTACCAAAATTGTTTGCAGCCAAATGAAACATAGTAGTTCCTGATGTATATATTCTGTTTAATTGCTATACTGTTCCATTATTCCTAGTTTAATGATAAAATACAGAAGGGACTTTTCAAGCTAAAAGTAACTAATTTTGCTGTTATATCTTAATAAATATAACATTTCGTTAAACAAAATAACTCTTACAACATTCATTCAGAATTACAAATTAAAAATGCCAAGGTTTTAAATAAACATTTTCAATAATTTATGTATTAATTAAATCTATATTAGTCATCTCATGAGAAATTACTCTGGGTGGCATATAATTTGTACTTAATCATGGTGTCTTGGTTTTCCTTAACTTTTCATCTCAAGAAATGATTTATATTATAGCATATTCTTTTCCAACTCCTGCAATCAATGTTTTTCAGAGAAATCTAAAAAATAAATTTGGGACCACGAGTGCTTTGATAATAAATTCATAAAATTAACATCTTTTATAACACTGGATATATTCTAATTAAAGTTTAAGGAATAAGTATCATTTTTCAAACATATGTTTAAATTAATGTGGTAATATAATTTACTTAATTTAACTTTGCTGTCATGACAAATGTTACTAAATTTAACCTTGCTATCATGGCAAATGTTACTAAAATGTTTTGATCAATACAGCATTTATCCAACCTAGAATATCAAACATACTGTACTTTTTTTTAATGATACCTTAAAAAGAAAATAACATTTTTACAATAACTCAGACTTAACAAGGACCAATCAGCAGATATAATGGGAGAGCTGAATGTTCCTGTGCTCTTCTCTAACCTTTCCCATGTCCCTAATTGGAATAATAGAATAGCAGAGTTGGAAGGGATCTTCCAACCAGTGGGTGAGTAGGGGAGAGGTTGGTGCCACCCAGCTGATTTTTGGCCTTCCGGAGGGCCAGGGGAGGACGTTTTCACGCTCCCCAGGCTTCAGGAAAGCCTCCAGAGTCTGGGGAGGGTGAACCCCCCCCTCGCAGGGCATGCATGCAGGTTGGAGGGGTTGTCTTGCGTGCATACACAGGTAGGTGGGCATGCGTGAGTGTGCAATAGCAGGTGCACATGCAATTTTGCCAAACCTTTAGGAAAAGGTTTGCCATCACTGCCCTATATCATTTCAGATAAATGGTTGTCCAATCTCTTCTTAAAAACTTCCTGTGTTGGAGCATTCACAACTTCTGGAGGCAAATTGTTCCACTGATTAATTGTTCTAACTGTCAGGAAATTTCTCCTTAGTTCTAGGCTGCTTCCCTCCTCGATTAGTTTCCATCTATTGTAAAAGATGTGGAAAAAAGATGCTTAATTGAAAATGTAATATGGTCATTAAAATAATAATGTTGACATCTAAAAGGAAAGGTCATTCATGTTGTTACTATAATTATTTAAAAATAGAGAAGTGAGAATATTTAATATAGTGATGAATAAACTTCCATCCAATTATTATGCTAATCCTTCTTTTGACATCAAAAGGGAACTTTAATTCATCAATGATAAGTTAAGGTTTCTACAAATATGCACAATGTCTTATATAAAAAACACACATTTAAACACTTTTGATTCCAACTTCCAAGGATGACACCTGGAAGGCTCAAAGGGCTGCCAAAAATAAAAAAAAGACGGAGGTTCATGTGCACCTTAGGTTGCTCATTTCTGTTTTACAATTTCCTGCACTACCTGTTTTATAATCTGATGCTGCTATTGAAATTGAGCTTTTAATGGAATTTTAACATTAAATGCATTAAAAGCCATTTCAGCTATTAAGATAATAAAACATATGTAATAAACATTTATTGATTAGGAAATTCTTCAGGAAGGTTTCTTAATGTTTTATGCAGCAACTACTAGACTTTTGTAGTAAGGTAAAGGTTCCCCTCGCACATATGTGTTAGATGTTCCCAATTTTAGGGGGCGGTGTTCATCTCTGTTTCAAAGCCGAAGAGCTGGCACTGTCTGAAGATGTTTTCGTGGTCATGTGGCCAGCATCACTAAATGCCGAAGGTGCACGGAACGCTATTACCTTTCCACCAAAGGTGGTTCTTATTTTTCTCCTTGCATTTTTACATGCTTTCAGGCTGCTTATACCCACAAATGTAGCACAAGAAAACACATAACTGATATTAACCTTTAACATGATTTTAATTGCCAAATCGAGAGGAAACCTAACATGAGAAGGCTCTGTATTAACTGCAAAAAATTATTTCTGATCTGCATGCTACATCCAAAACTACCAAGCAATTTGTTTAATTTCCACATAAGTATCTATGAGGCAGGGGCGGGTTTCAGCAGGTACGATACGGTATGGATGTACCAGATGGTCAAATATACTGTGCCTTTCTGTACCCCTTGGTCCGGTGGCACTGTACTGGAACACTCCCTCCCCTGGCCTGCCCCCCAGCTCGCTCCCCCTGCCCGCCCACCCATCCAGTTGCCGCTCACTCGCTTGCTCCCCCCACCTGTTCGGTCTCCGCTCGCTTGCTTGCCCCACCTATCTGCACCATGCTTGCCCCACCCACCGCTCACTGATTGGCTGGCTCACCAATTGCCCTGTGTCTGAGAGCCCTATTTAAAACCCAGTGCCCACTTACCTCTTTTCCTGTTTGGCTATCACGTTGTCACTCACTACCTAGCTGATCGGATCCTTGCTTGTCTTCCCTGCTGATATTGCTGCCTCCCTCAGGTAAGTAAGCTGCAATTAAGCTTGGAGGCGGCGGCAAGAAGCCAGCTTGAGTGGCCTGCCGCGGTTCTGTAGGTGAGTTCGGGGATCTCTTGTGGCCTTTGCGAGTACCCCAGGCTCGCCTAGAGTGCAGGGCTGTGTGGCTGTGAGTAAGCATGGGGGCGGTGGGGGCGGCAAGCCAGCTGGAGCGGCCTACCACGGTTCTGCGTTGTGAGTCTGGGGATCTCTTGCAGCCTTCGCTAGGACCCTGGCTTCGCTTAGAGCATAGGGCTGCATGGCTGCAAGTAAGGGGGGGCCCACAGCAAGCCAGCTGGAGTGGCCTGCTGCGGCTCTGCACTGTAGGTGAGGTCCCAGGGCTTGCTTAGACTGCAAGTAGCTGGGGGGTGGGCAGCCATGGCGGGAGCCTAGGCCGATTTGCCTGCATTCTAGGCAAGCTCGGGGGCCTTGCAAAGGCCTTCCCGAGTTCCCTGGGATCACTTAGACCATGTGGCCGCCAGTAAGTGTGGGGTGGGGGGGGGGGGGCGGGAAGCCAGCTGGAGTGGCCTGCTGTGGTTCTGCACTCTGGGCAAGTCCAGGGATCCCTTGCAGCCTTTGTTTCAGCAGATCCCCGAACTTGCCTAGAGTGTAGGACCACTTGGCACTTGGCTGAAGCCTTTCTTGCCACCACCACCACCCCACCCAGTCCCCAGCCTCGCCTGGCTGGCTAAGCCTGCCAGGCGGGCCTAACTTGTCCCCGTTTCCCTCCAGTCCAGCTTACCTGATGCCTGGTTGCCTGCCTGCTGCCTGCATCTATCCCATCGGAGAGCTGCTGATTCTGCCTGTTGGTAAGTGACTCGGTTTTTTTTCTTTACGCTTTTAATGTTTTTTAAAAGCATATTTTATTTGTTTATAGAATTTTTAAAAAAATGGCTTTTAGGGAGGGAATGGTATTTTTATTTAGTGTTGATAGAATATGTTTTTAATGGTTTTTAGGGAATTTTTTAAATTTATTGTTTATAGAATATGTTATTTTAATGGTTTTTAGGGAGGGGATGGTATTTTTAATTATTGTTTATAGAATATGTTTTTAAAAAATGGTTTTTAGGGAATTTTTTAATTTATTGATTATAGAATATGTTTTTTTAATGGTTTTTTGGGAGGGAATGGTATTTTTAATTATTGTTTATCAAATATGTTTTTTAAATGGCTTTTAGGGATTTTTTTACTTAGTTTTTATAAAATATCTTTTTTAAAATGGTTTTTAGGGAATTTTTATTTACTTATTGTTTATAGCTTTTTTTAAAAATGGCTTTTAGGGAGGGAATGATATTTTTATTTAGTGTTTATAGAATATCTTTTTAAAAAAATGGTTTTTAGGAAATTTTTTATTTATTTATTGTTTATAGAATATGTTTATTACAAGAAATGTTACAAACATTTGCTTTTTGCAAATGTTTTATTTGTGGTGTAATATGTTGCTTTTAAGTGTTCAGGTTGGTGCATGGTTTTTGAGATTTTGTGTGTTTCTATAGTGATATGTCCCTCAAAGTGGCTGCTTTTCTATGGACAGGCCAGGTTGGTGCAAGGCAGCTTTGCAAGATTTTGTGTGTTTCTGTGTGATACCTGGTTGTTCAGATAATTGTGAGGTGGTTGCTTTTTGCAGCAATAACCTTTTATGTGATTCTATGGCTGTTTTCATATGTAGAGTTGTGTGCTGCTTTGTGAGCTCCTGCAGCTTGATGGGTTTTAATGATTTCTGATTTGTTTTCCTTCTTACCTGGATTAATCTTGGTCCCAGGTCTTTTGTATTTCCTATCCTAGGGGTTAGTTCTGCCAGGAAACAGGAAAAGGGGAGTTCCAGGTGAGCTATTTTTAGCTTTTGTCTTAATGGGTGTATTTAAATTTTAGTTTTCAGCTGGTGTTTCTGTCTGGTGGTTTCTGGTTCTGTGAGCTTCCTGGCATTGTCCTTTATAATTTCCCACAATGCCTTGATGGTTTATATTTCAGTGACTTTGTCTTTCCTGTCCTTAGGGTTAGGGAAAAAACTGGTTTCATCTGCAGTCTTTTGGGGAAAACTGTTATTCTTTTGGTGTATTCCTGGTGCTGTCATAGTTTGGGTGTGTGTGTGTGTGTATAATGTCCCGCAGTTATCTACACATTAATAATGATCAAGTACTAATAATATTTCCTTATACATTTTAGTGACCTTTCCTTACAAAATTGGTGTTTTCTTTCATAATTTTAGATTGCTAATTTCTGTTTGTTAGTTAGCAATTGAAAACAAATCCCACGTGAAAAAGTATTTGAAGCCTTCTTGATTTTAATTGTCAATCTATTCATTCCTGCACATTCTAATATTTATTCATTTTCATATCTTTGTTTTTACACTGTTGTACAAACACAATTCCAGCAGCTGTTAACATGTGTAAAATTAAATATGTATTGTATTCCCTTTGAAATACCCAACAAAATATTTCTGGTTTTAAATCCATATCATGCTTTACCATTGCTTCTAACCATGACACCACTAACTCTTGAATAGCTACTTGGACTGACCTAAGTACTGAACCTAATTCATTTATTCCTGTTTTTTGAACTGAGGAATAAATTTCAGAAAAAGAAATCTATATTGCTCTGTGAATTTACCTGTGACATTCAGTCTTCTTGATCTAACTTCTTAGATAAAAAACTATATTTTTCCTGTTTGTTGGGGGACATCCTTCCTGAAAAGACTGTACATTGTTGGGTGAAAACAGAGGTCCCTTCTGTTACCTGCAGTCCTCAGCTTATAACCACAATCGAGTCCAATATTGTGTTATTTCTTTTGCAATTCGTATTATTTAACAGGATGAAGAGGCAACAGAGTATGACCGCTTTTTTCTCCAAAAAACTAAGAGAGGAGCAATCAGCTAATCCACAACAGTCACCAGCATCAGCACCCCCAGCACCAACACCAACAGCACCAACACCACTTGAAGTTGGAGAAAACAGCAAATCCATCTCCTCCACTGAAGTTCCAAAACTTCCTGACTGCTGGAGTTTGCAGCAATACAGAAACTTCAAGGAGAAGTATGATGGTCTGGCAGTATCCGACAAAAAGTTAGGTTGTAAGTACTGTGCAAAACCCATGTTCTCATTAGAGAAAGGTATTCATGTTTGTAGAGAGTGGAACCATTTCCAGGTTGTGCCAGCAGGGTCAACTAAGGAGAATCAGCAATCCTCTCTTAGAAAAAAATTAAAGGAACATTTTCAATCAAAAGCACACCTCATTTGTAAAGAAAATAGTAAACAACGGGAGCAGGATGCTTTAACCAAATCCATAGATAAGTCAACTGACAAACATTTATCCAGTACTAGCAAAATATTTTTTACTGTTTACGATCTGGCACAAAGATGCAAAGCATTCTCAGACATCGAAGAGCAGGTAAATTTGCTAACTATAGTTGGAGTAGATGTGGGAGTAGGCTCGCAATTATGTAGATCTGCTGTGAAAATAGTTGAATTCATTGCAAACGAAATTAAAACCACAGTGTTTTCCATGATTATTGCAAAGAATCTAAAGGTGTGTTTAATAATTGATAAAGCCTCAACGCTATCAATGAAAGCAGTTCTGATAGTTTTTGTTAAAGTTGAGGATTCAGAATGCCCAGCAACCATTTTTGTTTTTTGTGAAATATTTTATTTTATTTTCATAACACACGCTCACATGTATACTATACATAGCCCATATCATATAGTATTAAATAATAGTTACATCAGTTCCTCTTGTAAACAATGCCCCCCAAAATAGAAACCCATTATAGCTCTTCTGCTCTCCATACACCTTTCTTCTACCACCCTCCAACTTTCTATCTTCCTTCCATCATCCCCCTCTACTCTACTTCCCCTCCCCCTCTACCACTCCTCTCTCCACAATCCACTCCCCCCATCCTTCTCATCTCCCCCCCTCTCTCCCATCCCGCTCTGCCCATCTTTCTTCTTTCCCACTCCTCCTCTCCTTGGTGTATTTCCGCTACATGTCAATATGCTTAGCCTCTCCTATTTTTAAAGAAAAAGTAATAATAGTAATAGTAGTAAGAATGTAAAATAAAGAGAAAAAAAAGGAAACAGTATACATGTGGTGTCAGATTACATTGAAATCTAACACCTCTCATCTATCCTGATATATATCCCTCCCCCCCACCCCCTCACAACCTATCCCCCTCCTGGCTTCCCAGAACCCGTACACGGTATAGATTTTTTAACAAACAAAGTCTAAGATATATTGGGGGGGAAAAAGGAATGAGAAATAACATCTTTACATTGAACTTAGCTCCTCCTTGCTAAACTAACTTTAAACAATTTAAATCATTCCTGATTTTAAGCATAGGCTATCTGGAATTTCTTAGTCCCATATTTATTTTGTATATAATCAATCCATTTTTTCCAGTCTCGTTTATATCTCTCATTTGAGTGCTCTTTAAGATATGCAGAAATTTTAGCCATCTCGGCTAAATTTGTGACTTTCAATGTCCATTCTTTGTTTTAAATGTGTTTTTATTTTCCATTTCATTTTCGTACAGTCACATATATACTGTGCATTTTTTTTTGTTTTAAATGTGTTTTTATTTTTAATGTGTTTTTATTTTCAATGTCCATTCTTGAGTTGTAGGCAAGTCTTCCTTCTTCCAGTATTGCGCCACCAACAGTCTTGCTGCTGTTATTAATTGCAAAATCAAGTTGATCTCTACCGCTGTACAGTCAGTAATTATACCTAACAAGAATAACTGAGGAGTAAACTTTATCCTTTTTTTAAGAATATTTTGTATAATCCACCATATTTTTATCCAAAATGCCTTAACCTTTTGACAAGTCCACCTTATATGGAAATATGTAGCATCGAGAGAACCACATCTCCAACATTGGGTTGTAAATTCGAATACATAGAAGCCAACTTTTTAGGATCTAAATGCCATCTATAGAACATCTTGTAAAAATTTTCTCTCAGATTTTGGGCTTGTGTAAATTTCACATTTCTTACCCAGATTCTTTCCCATGTGTCCAACATTATTGGTTCTTCAATATTTTGAGCCCACTTTATCATACAAACTTTAACTAATTCTGTTTTGGAATCCATCTGTACTAATACATTATATATCCTCTTTATATGCATTAAACTTTGATCTCTTATTTGTTTAAATAGATTATCCTCAACTTGCATGAAACCAATTTTTTGATCTGTTTTCCACCTGGCCTGTAACTGCCCATACTGGAACCATGTTTGAATTACCTTTTCCTCTTTTAATACATCTAAGGGTTTTAGTTGTAATACCCCCCTTTCTAGGGTAAGAAGCTGTCTGTAAGTAATTCTATCCTGTTTTTGTGCTATGTTCATATTTTCTATTGTGTGTCTAGGAATTGCCCACATGGGTATCTTGTCATTTAATTTGTATTGATATTTTTCCAAACCTGCAATAAAGCATTCCTTAAAATATGACTCTTAAAATGTATGTCCACTTTTTTGTTGTATAACAGGTAAGCATGCCAGCCATATACCAAATCATGTCCCTCGATATTAAGTATCCTATCATTAGTTAAATCAATCCAATCACTGATTACAGATCATAATATAATTTTAGGTTGGGTAATTTCAAACCTCCCCTTGCATTATTTTTAACTTTACTCTTGGCTTCTTTCCTGCCCATACAAATTTATTAATTCCCTTCTGCCACTCTAGCAAATTCACATCTTTTTTAAGTATAGGTAACATTTGGAAAAGAAATAAAAGTTTGGGTAGGATATTCATTTTCACTGCTGCTATTCTTCCCAACAAAGATAACTGCAACTTGTCCCATTTTTTCATCTCTGTCTGTATACTATGCCAAAGTGGTTCATAATTATACTTATATAATTTCCCATTTGAGGTTAAAATATTAACTCCCAGATATTTGACCTTTTTGACTATTTCACATCCTATCATTCCTCCTAGTTCTTCCTTTTGTTTAGAATTCATATTTATAGCAAGTATTTTTGTTTTCCCTAAATTTATTTTAAAGCCAGACACTTGACCATATTGATTAATCGTATTCATTAAGATCATACTAGATTCCTGCGGTTGATTCAATATTATAACCAAGTCATCCGCAAAAGGACGCACTCTGTATTCTTGCTGCCTAATCTTCATTCCCTTTAGACCATCCAAGCCCCGTATTTTGTTCAGCAATACTTCCAAAGTTATAATAAACAATAGTGGAGACAAGGGACAACCCTGTCTTGTACCTTTTCCAATTTGAAAAGAGTCTGTTAAACTTCCATTGACTATAATTTGAGCCGTTTGCTGTTGATATATTGCTTTGATTGATTATAAAAAACTTTCTCCTATTTGCATTTTTTGCAATGTTTTCAACAGGAATTGCCAGTTAACTCGATCAAAGGCTTTCTCAGCATCCAAAAATATGAATGCAGCAGGAATTTGATTGTTCTTTCCCAAGTATTCTAGTGCATTAATAATTAGTCTTACGTTACTTTTCATTTGTCTCCCTTGAATAAAACCTGTTTGATCACTGTGTATCAATTGTTGAATAACCAACATTAATCTATTTGCTAGTATTTTGCCTTTTCAGTAGTAGCTCCGACCCTTTGGAACGATCTCCCCGTGGAGATTCACACCCTCACCACCGTCCAGACCTTCCGCACAGCCCTCAAGGCCTGGCTATCCCGTCAGGCCTGGGGATAAAGATTCTAATCCGTCCCCACCCGAATGATGAATGAATGTTGTGTTCTATTTTTACTTATGTATTGTCTCATGTCTTGTCTTGTATTCCCCTCCCCACAAATTGTAAGCCGCCCTGAGTCCCCTCAGGGAAAAGGGCGGCCTATAAATAATAAACAAATCTAAATCTAAATCTAAAGATTTTATAATCTACATTAAGTAATGAAATAGGTCTATAGTTTTTTGGTTGAGTAATATCTTGATCTTCTTTGGGTATCAGGGATATAAAAGCTGTCTTCCAAGATGGGGGCACCTTACCTTCCGTTTGAATCTTATTAAATAGTTCCTTAAGAGGTTCTACCATTTCTAACTGTAGATTTTTATAGTAAGCCGCTGTCAAGCCATCTGTGCCTGGTGCCTTCCCTGCCTTTAACTGCTTAATTACCTGTAGAATTTCCCCTGAAGTTATTGGTTGATTCAATTTTTGCCTGTGCTCGTACTATAGGTATTTTCTCTTTATCTAGGTATCTCTCTATATCTAGGCCATTAATTTTATCACCCTTATACAGCTCTGTAAAAATTCCCGGAAGGCCTTTTGAATCTCATCCTGTTGGAACACTTCCTTCCCTCTATAGAGCAGTTTAGTTATATTTTGAGAGTTTTGTTTTTTCCTAATCTGATATGCTAACCATCTGCCAGATTTATTTGCATTGCAAAAGGTATTGTGTTTTGCGTATGACAAACTAGTAGCTACCTGATCTGAGATCAACATGTTAAATTGGGCCTTTAATATAATAATTGCTTCTTTAATCTTTGTGTCTCCTGGGTTTAAAGTTAACTCCAGCTCTTTCTTCCTGATTTCATCCTCCAATTCTATTCATTTTACTCCTTGTTTATGTCTATGTGATCTATTTATATTTATCAAAACTCCTCTCATATACGCTTTACTTGCATCCCATACAAATTCCATAGGTGTACCCTTATTCATATTAAAAACAAAGTATTCTGTTAACAGTTTTTTACAATCATTAATATACTTTTCATATCTGAATAAGTTTTCATTCAATCTCCAAGACCTTCTTGCTTGTGCCACCCCTCCCAACTCCACCCAAACTGGGTTATGATCTGAAAAGACTCTAGCCACGATCTTTGTCTTCTTCACCCTGGAAAGCAAATCATTAGTAATTAATATAAAATCAATCCTAGAAAAAGATTGATGTCTATCAGAGAAGAAGGTAAAGTCATATTCTTCTGCATTTCTTTCTCGCCAAATATCTCTCAATTCATAGTAATCCATCATATTGAAAAAAGATTTAGGTAATTTTGCTCGCATTTGAGTGTTTGGACAGGAAACCTTCTTATCTTTCTTAGTGTCTATAACACCGTTCCAATCACCCAGTAGTATGCAAGACCTATAATCCCATTGTACTAATTTAGCATGAAGTTTTCTATAAAATCCAACTTGTTGTTGATTAGGAGCATATATTCCCAGTATCAATGTCTTTTTCCCTTCTAAACCCAGATCTAACGCGATGTATCTTCCATGGGGATCTGCTTCGATTAGTTCAGCTTTCATGTCTTTTCTTAAGTATATAACTATACCGTTTTTTCTTTTCCATAGCAGAAGCTATAAAATGTTGACCAAGTCAACATTAATCAAATATTTTTGATCAGTTGATCTGAGTTTCTTGCAAGCAAATTATATCATTCTTGAACTGTTTAAGATAGTGGAATATTTTCTTTCTCTTCTGTGGAGAGTTCAATCTGTTGACATTCCATGTTAGAAGCTTAGTTGTCATCTTTGGTTTCCTGAAGCTTTTTTAGAGCCTCCTGGAAAACCTGTTTAACCTTTGGCCTGGCTCCTCCCACTGCTTCTAGACTGGTTACTGTGGCTTCTTGACCGATGGACGGTGATTGTTGGAGTTGTTGCATTTTGGATTGTTGTTCCATTCGTCTGGTAATCATACGGTTTGGTTTTTGTTCCATAGCTCCTTGTGCTTCTAAGAGAGAGAGATGATCCATCTTCTCTGGTAATTGTGTAGTTTGCTGTCTATCTTGTCCTTCTTGTGCTCTTTCTCTAGGTCCCGATGGTGCAGGATGTCCAGCCTTCAAAATATCTTTCCATACTGAATTAAGACGGTATCTTTGCCTCTCAAATGTGAGTGCTAGGCCAAATGGTGCGTCCCATCTGAACTGTATCTGGCGATTTCTAAGCTCTTCAACTAAAAAAGCATAGTCTTTCCTGGATCTTAGCATTTGAGGTGGTATCTCTTTCAAAACAGTCAGTTCCTGACCCCCAATTTGAAGCTTAGTTTTATAGGACTCTTGTAATATCATATTTCTAATCTCTCTTGTAGTAAAATATATTACAATGTCCCGTGGAAGCTGCTTCTGCTTCGCCAACCAAGCGTTAACGCGATAAGCTTTATCAATTTGCCAATCAAAGTTACCCCCTGGTCTTCCCAACAGGCTATCAAACGCTTCTGAAAGAATCTGTTTCAGGTTTTCCTGCTTGTCTTCACGCAAGCCCCTTACTCTTAATGCCAGTTCCATTTGTCTATACTGTATCATAATAATTTCTTTTTCAGCATTTTCAACTTTTTGTTGCACCACCTCTATTTTCGATGCCAAATTAATATTAGCGTCATTAAGATCATCTAGTCTATCTTCAATTCCGGAAACATGTTCTGTCAATAAACTTACAATTCCCAACATATCATCTCTGATTTTGGAAAGCCGGGTCTCCAGTTTATCAGACAGCTCCTTATGCGCCACGGATATCTCTTCTTTGAATCCTTCTTTGAGTTCTTTGAATTTGGCTTCCACTTTAATTGTTTGAGTATTGAAAGCCTCAGTGAGTTTATCAGTCAGCTCTTTCAGGAAGAATTCTTTCGTTAGTGGATCACCTATAGGGGGCATAGGAGGCAGAGACTGCAGCTTTGTGCCAAGTGTGGGCGATGTGCCAGAGCCTCTAGGAGCCGAGGGGGCCATCTTTAAAGTAAGATTTGGCTTAGAGGCCATTCCAAGTTTTATCTTCAACCAATTAGTAAAACTCTGCTGGCCAGTTATGCAGCTGTGGAACAAGGTGATAAATCACTCCTTTCCTTTGAAATTTTAAAACTCCGTAGGGTTTTACGTAGAAGTTCAAAACATAAAAATTGTTACGAAGCAACTCAGCGAGCTCGTCGCCATTTTAAGTGTCTCTTTAATAGCTAAGTTATCGGAAGAAGGTCTTGTAAAAATGAAGCTAAGATTTAAACAAACAATAAAAGGCTCACGCATACCAGTCCTGCTCGCCTTGGAATCAATAAATCAAGTTTTGTTCTGAGGAAGAGAAAGCTTGCTTCGTGCTGCAAATTGCAGCTGGAATTCCCGGCACGGAGACAGTTCTGCCCTCAGCTGGCCCTCCTCCCCGCGCAGACACAAACTGTGAGGATCAGATGGCACTTTGCTCAGCAGAAATCGCTCACCTCATCTTCTATGCCTGAAGAATAAGGTAAACAAGCTGCCAGACGTCTGATAGATGATCATCCGACAGATAACGCAACCAGGAATTCGGGAGCAGCTATAATGAGCTGCTTCCCATCAGCAGGCCCCTCCCCAGAAGCCAACCATTTTTGTTGAGCTGTTGGAATTAGAGAAACAAGATGCGGAGACCATACATTCTGCAGCGATGGGAAGCTTACGTAAAAATATCTGCAAAAGAATTTAATAGCTTTCTGCTCCAATGGTGCCAATGTTATGCTTGGGAGAAAATCTGAAGTCAGCACCAGAATAGCTCAAGACTTCCCAAACATTGTAATCTGGCACTGCTTGAACCACGCCTCCAACTTGTGCTGGATGATGCAATAAAAGAAATAAAGCAAGTTAACCACTTCAAGATATTACTTGATAAGGTACACATCACTTTCCAGAAATCCTGCAAGAGCCAGAATGACCTTTTCCAAATCTCTGAACAACTGGGCATTGAAATTGTAAAGATTGGCAGAGTTTTGGGACCAGGATGGGCTGTCTGTAGTTTAAGGTCAACCATAGCTGTGTGGCATGCTTATCCAGTGCTACATCAGTTTTTTCTGGGTAATGAAAAATTCCCAGGCATGGCTTCCCATTTTGAAATTTTAATTTTTTTGAAGGATTTGGCCCTCATGATCGATATTCTAAATGAGATTTCTCTTTTATCAATGCTTTGCAGGGGAGAAACACAAATTTCATCAAAGCCAAGAAATTAGTATTGCAATAGTATTCAATTAGTATTGAAATGCTTAGATGGGGAAAAGGGCCCATATGAAAAAAAGGGTTGATGCAATGCTAGCTTCAGAAGCCTTCAAAAACATAAAATTAGTTCCAAATCAATGATTTGTTGCCCTTCCTCGTGAAAACCTTTTGGGAAGCATCATCACCAATTTGAATAAACGACTGATGGATTGCGACCATCTAAAAACAGGTAGCTAATTGCCAGGCGCAAACAAATTACACTTTATCACATATTTGGAGCCGGATTACTAGAACATTGAAGATGTAGTCATTCCATGGACAGAAGCAGAGGCAGCATTGATTGAATTTGGTGAAATGTTTAATTATGAAATTGATTTGAACGACTAAGGAGATGTTTAGGAAAATGTGATCAAAGATCCAAAGACCTACAAAATTTCTGACAGTATCAAAAAAGCTAGAGATATTGTCAGGACAATTACTGTTAGTTCAGCAGAGGCAGAAAGAGGGTTCTCAAAAATGAACCTCATCTGTTCAGAGCAAAGAACCCGCCTAATTGTTCCAAACATAAGTAATCTGATGATGATAAGTGTTGTTGGCATGCCTGTTGAGAGATGGGACTCAATTCCTGCAGTGAAAAAGTGGCTAGAGCACACCATCACATAGCTAATGATCCATGAGTAAAGACCAAGAAAAGTGCAACTGAGGAGTCTAGAAGCCTAACAACAACCTGGAAATATCTTCAACCACAAAACCAATAACACAAGTAAGTACTTGAGTGTATCTCTTTCATTGTGTTATTCTTATGTAAGGTGTAAGTGCATACAATTAAAGTCTTCCTTTCTGTGCCTCTTCTTTGTGCAGTTTATTGGAGCAAGGTGGTGAGGTGGTGGTGTAGAAGACTGGCAAGACAATCATCTTTCCTTTGTAAGTAACTGTTTTATTGCTTTGTGTGCTGGTTTAACCCTTAATGTGGTAGTGCATGCAATTAAAGTCTTCCTTTCTGTGCCTCTTTGTGCAGGCCATTCATTGGATGGTGAACCTATGGCACCATTGAAGTGACTTCCGGTTTACTCGTAGGGTCGGTTTTCTTCCTCCAGAGCCTTCAGGGAAGCCTCCGGAAGGCCCCTGAAGGCTCTGGAGAGCTTAAACCGGCCTTATGAGCAAATCAGAAGTCCATTCCTGAACTTCCGGTTTGCCCATCTAGCTGGTTTTTTGCGCTCTGGAGGCTTCAGGGAAGCTCCTGAAGCCTTCAGAGAGCCTACCGGGGGGGGGGGGGGGAAGGCTGTTTTCGCCCTCCCCAGGCTCCTATAAAGCATCTGGAGCCTGGGGAGGGTGAAAAAAAGCATGCAAAAAATGGGGGGGGGGATGCCTGTCATGCACGCATGCACAATGGGGGGGGTCATTGTATTATGGGTGCAGCATGCCCATGCCCAACCCCCCCGTGCTCCCCCGCTTATGGCAGGCAAGCCAAAAAAAGGTTCACCATCGCTGACCTAAGATTTGCATTTCCTCTTTTGCCTAAAGAGCCAGCTATGACCCCTACAGGACCCAATAGCAGACATCCTCAAACTACGGTCCTCAAGCTGGATATGGTCTGCCAATGCAAAGTATCCATCCAGCCCGTGAAGTGGTGGGATGAAAAGCAGTTGCCAGCTTGTAAAGTAGTGTTTTAAAGGTCTTTAAAAACAGCCTTTCAGATATTTTCCACAGCCATGTGATCCAGGGCCAATTGGTGAATACGGAAGGGGATGGTGCTGGCTTGCAAAGCAGCTGGTCCCAGCTTGAAAAGCAGCATTGTTGCAGGCAGAGCAGCCACGTGATCCAGGGCGGGGGGTTGGTGAGTAGGGGAGTGGTTGCTCCTGGCTTGAAAAGCAACTGCCAGCTTGTAAAGTAGTGGCTAAAAGTCTTTAAAAACACTTTAAAGACAACCTTTCAGTCATATGATCCAGGGCCAGAGGGAAGGGGTTGCTTTCAAAGTAGCACTTTAAAAGTGGGTGGGTGGGGGACATGCCTCCACGTCTCCTAGCTTTTTCAAAATCAGCTGAAGTTGGCTAGCACTAATTCAAATGCAACCTCAGTATAATGCCTGAAGAATTCACCCACTGCTTTGATTCTTCCCATATATAAAGTACACCCACCAAATTGATTGCTAAACAATTTTGATAAATATTCATGTGTATGTATGTGTGGCAAAAAGGAAATCAGTTTGTGAATTCTCCTCCAGGCTTAAAAAGACCTTTAGCCTTGTAATCCCAAATAAGCAGGCCCACACTTCCCATTGAATTAGTAGTATATTTGTTGTGGCCCAGCAGGAGCTGTTGGAGCTGCCACCAGACAGCGAGGGGCCCTATGAGTCGGCTCTGGAAGATGTGGAGGACCCTGGACAGGGTTCTGACTCCGAGCAGGGTGCAGAGAGGCTGGTTGGCCACCAGGAGGTGCTTGAGCCTTGGAGCAGTGGGGAGGAGAAAAGGGAGTGTGATCGTGACGTCATGCATTGGAGCAGTGGGGAGGAGACAAGCGAGTTGTTCTTGGATGCCCGACAATGGAGAGCTAATAGGCGTAAGGAACAGTTACACAATTACAGGAGATAATTGCACTCAGCTGGTGGTAATTAGGCTCCTCTCAAGACTATAAAAGGAATGATTGTGCACACACCCTTTGCAGGAGTCAACGTATTCATTAGAGCTGGAGAACTCTCGTGGCTAGCTTGGCAGGCTGGATTGCTGCCAAGGTTGGTCTGTGCTGGATTGCTGCCAACGTCTTGTCTGTGCTGGATTGTTGCCAACGTCTTGTCTGTGCTGGATTGCTGCCAAGGTCCTGTCTCTGTGTTAATAAATTCTTGCAGTATCTTTGTCTCAGCGTGCTTTGGTGTAGGACGAGGGGGGTCAGAACATATATTTATGTTGGTTAAAATTGTTCTTCATATTAAATATTGTATTATTTCATGTTTTTTGCACTACAAATAAAGATATGTGCAGTGTTCATAAAAATTTGTTCATTTTTTTTCAAATATAGTCCGCCCCCCAACAGTCTGAGGGACCATTATCCCTCCTTAATTCACCATTGGAGGGTGTGTGTGTGTGTGTGTTGATTCTAGCCTTCTTTCGCCTGCTTCCAATGTCTCTCAATGCTCAATCTTGGGGGTTTTAGTTGCAGTTTTAATTGGTGCAGTTTTCAGTCTGGTTTATTGTGTAGTCATCTGAAACATATGATCAGGAGTTATTTTGAAGGAAATCCTGTTTGTTTTGTTCTTTTTTTAATGGCCTATTTTAAGGAGCCTGAAGCTGCTGTTGTAATGAAGTGGCAAGTGGCAAGAAAGTTTGAGCTCTTTTTCCCTTGTGGGGTCTTAAATAAATAGATTCCTTGGGTTGAGCAAGTACAGCAATGACAAAGGCAAAATGGACTGTTAAATTGGCTATGCCCACTCAGTCACATGACCACCTAGCCACACCTAGCCAGTCACATGACCACCTAGCCACACCCACCCAGCCGATCTTGCCCCCCAACAGTCTGAGGGACCGTGAATCGGCCAAAACATTTGAGGACCCCTGCCCCATAGGAATTGGACAACAGCCAATAGAATATTAAAGGGCATGTTTTTGCACAGGAACAGGAAGCTCAAATACAAAGCCCGAAGAAGGTATAACCTCTCCCCCCCAACACAACTATAATTGTAACCAAAAGTATTGTTGCTAAGTAAAAACAGTTGTTAAGTTAATTTTGCCCCGTTACAACCTTTCTGGTCACAGTTGTTAAATGAATCACTGCAGTTAAGTTAATAACACGGATGTTAAATGAATCTCGCTTCCCCATTGACTTTGGTTTCCAAAGATCGCATGACCCTGAGACACTCAAATGTCATAAATATAAATCAGTTACCAAGTATCTGAATTTTGATCACATGACTTGTAAGAGGTCGCAAGTGTGAAAAACTGTCATAAGTCATTTTAAAACTGTCCAGGAAGTACAGATAGTCCTCAACTTACAACAGTTCATTTAGTGACTGAGGTTACAATGGAACAGAAAAAAGTGACATGACTGTTTTTCATGCTTATGACCATTGCAGCATCCCCATGGTCACATGATTAAAATTCAGATGCTTGGCAATTGACTCATTTTTATGACAGTTGCGGTGGCCTGCCATCATCAGAAGTGACCTTCTGACTAGCAAAATCAATGGGGAAGCCAGATTCACTTAACAACTGTATTAGTAAGTTAACAACTGCAGTGATTCACTTAACAACTGTGGCAAGAAAGGTCTTAAAATGTGGTAAAACTGACTTAACAAATGTCTCATTTAGCAACATAAATTTTGGGCTCAATTGTGTTCATAAGTCAAGGACTATCTGTATCTAATGTTAAGAGTATGCTCTCTAAAGTACTATTCAGTACTAAATGCAACTTTCATAAACTGTAG
Source organism: Thamnophis elegans (assembly GCF_009769535.1). Classification (NCBI taxonomy): domain Eukaryota; kingdom Metazoa; phylum Chordata; class Lepidosauria; order Squamata; family Natricidae; genus Thamnophis; species Thamnophis elegans. The sequence continues at coordinate 58,532,543 of NC_045546.1, read as the reverse complement.
ATTAAGGAAAAAATTCTCCTTAATGAATTATTGCACATGGAATATAGATCTTCAAACCCACCTAATGCATTTTGATTTGGCAGTTAGAGTAATCTGACAAAATTTTTAAGAAATTATACTGGAGTGGACAAATATTGAAAATGAAATTAAGTTTGTCCGTTATTGAATTTTTCCATCCAATTATAAATTCAGAATCTAGATTAGCAGGTTGAAATGTTCCTGGAACATAACTTTTTTGATGTTAACCTGTGATACTTGTTGTCTACCAAACTTTTCTATCTCCTCTTGACTGCACAAATAATCTAATACAGCATTCTTATGGCTCAGTTGCAATGGTTAATACTTTTAAATATAAGTGATAATGTTAATATCTTTTAGTTTCTTGTATCCCTGACATTATTTTGGAAATTTTAAAGGAGGAATTCAAAATCTAGAAACTTTAAGAGATTGTAGCTTACCAGGTTGTTGTTCTTTTTTATAACATTGGGAATGTACTTGAAGATACAAAAAAAAAATCTAGCTAATCAGCAAAAGAAAAGAAGAAGAGCACAACTGAGCGTGGAATTATGATTGAGCCAATTGCCAGTGCCTAAAATGTGATCACCTGACAGTAGGGAAGGGCAAAGGTGGCCATCATATTTTTGAAATTGCACCATAAATAGCTTTTGGGCAGGCTGTTGTAACTTCAAATGACCTCTAAGTGGCTGGTTATGAGGACTTCCTTTACAGGAAAAAAATGCTGAAACTGACAAAAAAATGCTTTAAGATATAGCACTCAACTGCTCACCTAGGATTCAGTCCTCAGAATGGTTTGCCAGCAATTATAATGAAATGTACACTTATCTGAAACTTATGAGATTTTTATTTTCTGCAATATTTTTGCATTTTTAAGTAGTCATTTTATAAGCCTAACTGACTAATTTGGGTTCCAATCAAATCAGGGGTGGGTTCCTGCCAGTTCTAATCTCTTCTATAGAAGAGGTTCCACAAATCTACAGTGCTGTTTAGAACCAGTTCCAGCTCCCTCCCCCCACCCGCACATCATCAAGATGAAGAGTGAGAGGAGGAATTCTGGGAGTTGAAGTCCACAAGTCTTAAAGCTGTCAAGTTTGAACATCCCAGGGTTTTTTTTTCTAAAGAGTTAGGGGTCTTGTAACTTGACAGCTTTAAGACTTGCGTGCTTCAAATGCCAGTTTCTGAGCCAAAATTTTGGTTGCTACGCAAGAGCTTTGTTAAGTGAGTTTCACCACATTTTACAAATTGGCCACACCTACCCAATCACATGACTGCCAAGCCACTCCCACTCAGTCACATGGCTGGCAAGCCACTTCCACCCATTCATGCTTTGTGGAAGTGGCCAGCAAGCCACTTCCACAAAGCATGCCACACCTACAGAAGAGGTTCTAAAAATTTTTGAAACCCACCACTGACTCAAATGTACATTGATGTCTGAATAAACCTTACTAGAAGCACTGAGTTTTGGTAACAACTAACTTAATAAGAGACTGCTCTAATAATCTTTTAAACCTGCATTGCCCTTGAAGACAATCCTCACAATCCAAGTGATGACCAAATTTAAAAACACAATCCTACCTGCTAATCAAATATGAATGAATACTAATGTCAGCCGCATCTCCAGCCTGGGTTTTCCCTTTGATGCTTGCTTGTTATTGGTTGCCATAGTAACAGTGGGGACATGGCTTTGGGGTTGGGGAAGTGAGCTGCTGTGAAGATGGCCCATGTGAATAAAAAATGAGGTTTGCTCTTAAAGTTATTGCACAGCTGAATGGATTTGTTTATATCCAGTCAAGACCAACCATCATGGAACTCCAGATGGACGAAAACACCTGAAGATGTTCCTCACATGACAGTATGTGGAATGGGGATTGGACATTCAGCCTGGGTGCCCAGGGGAGGGATTGGGGAATATGTAACTTTTGTACCTTTTGGCTCAGATCTTGCTTTTCTTTCGCTGCTATCATTTCAAACTCAGTAAAAGTACCTCTTCTCTATTTCAATGGAGTTGGGGTTTTTCTTTTTTGGGATTTGAACAGAGGCAGACCTGACAACTCTCAGGTTAACAACACCAGAAAAAAAGGTCTACATATTTTTGTTATAATAATATGGTTACTAATAGTTGAAATGATGAAATTAATTCAACATTCTTTTATATAATTTCACCAATCAGTTCCTTGGTAGATTAGTAATTTGAACAAAAAAATTCTAGCCAACTATAAGAAATACTGGAAAACTCTTACAGAACTTTTAACCAAGAGATTGATGTAGTAAATGATACACATATTTTGTCAATATTAATTATAAATATCCACTAATTTTATGGGTGCATGAAACTGGTTTGGGAAAATACATAATAAAACCTGCAAACTTTGTTTTCTGAGAAAGCTGATTTTTAAAGTTTCCTATTGCCTGCATCTTAAGCAGACTTGATAGTGTGATGACCCTTCGTCTAACAACTCCTGCAAGCAATGCATTGTATATAGATATTCTAAATGTCAGAGATCAAGAAGATAGTCTTCAACTTACAGGCAGATGATAAAGTCACTGCCTGGCAACCATCCCTCAGGAGAAATTTCAAAAAGGGAACAATCACAGAAGGGCCCAGATTCTATGCATATAACTTCTAAAGTTAGAGCTGCAGGAGTAAGGTCTTTTAAGATTTGATGGAATGGGTAAGTTGCTATGGGAACAAGTAGTTCTTAGATAATATGGTCCTTGCAGTTTTTGAGTTGTATAAGCAGACAAAATTGGAAACCAATCTAACAATATCAGCACAAAAATATAGTTATAGAGGATACAAATTAACAACTGGGTTGCTATGTTCATCTTATATTTAAGATCTAAAATGTTTCTTTTTAAAAAAGCAGCCCAGTTTATAAATACATCCTGGTGTTTGGGGGGGGGAGTGAATTTGTAATACATAAAACCTTATATAGATCTGTTAGAATAAATGACTATGATAATCCCATCGCTTTTAGGAGAAATTAAAATAAGACAACAGCAAGAATTGATAGAAACTATTTCACATTACAAAATAATGTCATTTATTAAGTCAGATGTATTCATAATCCCAAAAACTAGTTGCATACAAGATCTGATAAACTCACTACTGTGTTTCCCCGAAAATACAACCTGTCCTGAAACTAAGGCCTTGCCACATTTTTTGCATGGGCAAAAATATAATTCCCGCCCTGAAAATAAGCCCCCTGGACACACACCCCTCCAGCCACGCAGAGCACTGCTCACCGACCTAGAAGTATCCCGAGCCGCGGGAGCCGGGGGGGGGGGAGAAAGGTGCTCACATTGCTTGCTGCCTTCAGAATACCGCTAGGTTGGGGAGTGGCATTCTGCCTGGCCAGAGAGGGGAGTTGCCGGGGGGCTGCTCCCTTGTGAGCAGGCTCCCGAAGAACCGGGCACAGACTCAGGGGTGAAGCAGCCATGAGGTGACCATGCTCACGAGCAGCCGCCCGGCAAACCTCCTCTCCAGCAGGGCAGAGTGCCATTCATTGACCTAGGGGGTATCCCTAAGGCGCCAAGCCATGTGGCACTCTGCCCACTCCCCAGCTCCCGCGGATTGGCATATTCGGGATACTCCCTAGGTCAGTGCATGGAGCTCTGCCCAGCTGGAGAGGGTGGTTGCGCAAGCGCCTGTTCTGCCCACAGCTCGCATGCCTCCCAGCCTCACCATGCCCTGGCCCAACTCTCTCTGCAGGGCCAGGGCACCGCTGCCGCTTTTGCTGCCACACTCTGAGCATAACTTCTTCTCCAGCTTCCAAACTCCGGAACTCGGCTTCCGATTCTTCCAGCAGCGGCTGCTCTAGGACTGCACTCTATGGTTGTGGGTCCTATGGCAGCCGGCCCACAACCATAGAGCGCACTCCTAGAGCGCCGTTGCTGGAAGAATTGGAAGCCAAGTTCTGGAGTTTGGAAGCCGGAGAAGTTATGCTCGAAGCGCGGCAGTGAAAGTGGCGGCGGTGTCCTGGCCCTGCAGGGAGAGCTGGGCCAGGGCATGGTGAGACTGGGAGGCATGCGAGCTGGGGGCAGAACAAGCACTCACGCAACCACCCTCTCCAGCTGGCCAGAGCTCCATGCACTGACCTAGGGGGTATCCTGTTGCGTCCTCCCGATGCAGCCGGCAGCTGGCAGCCACGGCCAGAGCCTCAGGCTTCTGATTGGCTCTGGCGTGCCAGCCGGCCGGCGGGAAAAATACACGCCACCAATTGGCTACCTGCCTGACAGCTGTCAAGTATAAATAGCTGTCAAGTGGGCTCCATTCCCTGTTCGTGTTTTGCTGTTGAGTTCCTACAATAAAGTTCAGTTGATTTTACCTTAGACTCTCATCTTTAAAACTGGCGATGAAGATGAGTGACACGGATCCTGATCATGTCCCAGCCTTGGCTCCTTCTTCTGTTTTCACTGCTTTCCACCCGGAGGCTGAATCCTGGGACGCTTTCCTCGAGTGTTTCAAGGTTTTCCTTGAGGCTCATGACCTGTCTGAATTGCCTGAGGGGAGGAAACAGGGCACCTTCCTCCATTATTGTGGCCCTGAAATGTTTGCCACCGCCAGGACTCTTTCAGCACTGACCCTGGTGCATACGATGCCTCCTCATGGCCAGGCTCAAGCTGCACTACGAGCAGACACCATCCAAATACGCTCGCTGGCAGTACTTCAGGCGCTGCATCCAACTAGAGGGACAATCTATCAGCCAGTACGTGGCTGCGCTGAGGGCTGCCGCAATACATTGCGAGTTTGTCGACTTGGAAAATGCCCTCTTGGAGCAGTTCATTTATGGACCGCTCGATATCAACCTCCATCGCCGCATCTTGTCCCGCGCTGAACTCTCCATGAAAATCAAGGTGGACGAAGCCCGCGCATATGAGATGGCCGGCCAGTCCACCCCTGATGTCCATCGATTTCCTGCTTCCGCGGTGCCTGCGCTGCCTCACTCGTCTGTCCATTGTCAGATGATGGCCGACAAGCTCCGCACCGATCTCGACTCCTCCGTCGACCACCTCAGGTTTCTGCCCAGTCGGGATGGCGGTGTTTGCCTCAGCTGCGGCTGCTGCCATTCCAGGGCCTCTTGCTGTTTCCGAAATGCTCTCTGCTGCAAGTGCGGGAAGAAGGGCCACATCACGGCCGTTTGCCGCTCAGCTCCTGGAGACTCTCGCAGCCCGAGGCCTCCATCATCTTCTTCTTCTGCTCCATCGGCCGCCTACCGATGTCCGCCTCCTGGGTCTTCTGCCACCCGCCTGAGGTGCTATGCCGTCTCCGATCCTGAGGCTCCAATGCCCGACTGGCTGCCCAACTCCGCTGCCTCCTCTTTCGGGGGCCGGGGTAAGATGCACCTCCGCGTCTTACTCACCGGCTGCCCCTGCCAGATGGAACTGGACACAGGCTCGGCCCGCATGATCATGTTCTGGGAAACTCTTCATGCTTTGCTTCCGCATCTCACGCCGAGCCAGCTGTCCCCTGCTAACTGCTTCCTGAGGGACTACCAGGACAACCCTATCCCCATCCTGGGTTGTGGGAAATTCCCTGTCCAGTATGGGCGGTTTAAGGGTTCCTTGCCCCTTGTCGTAGTCCCAGCCCCCTGGCTTCCCTTCTGGGGCTCGATTGGTTCAGGGCTTTTGGCCTTAGCATTGCCGGCATTAATTCATTACGCCTCGCCACCTCCCTAGACTCCCTCCTATCTGAATTCGATGTCTTCTCGGATGCCCTGGGCTTCTACAAAGGCAACCCCATCTCCCTTAATCTGGACCTTATAGTGGCGCCCATCCGCCTTAAGGCGCGACGGGTTCCTTTTGCCCTTTGGGCTCGTGTTGATGCAGAGCTCGATAAACTGATCTCACAGGGCATACTGGAGCCCGTGGATCACTCCCCGTGGGAGATCCCCATAGTGTTGCCTTTGAAGTCCGATGGATCCCTGAGGATCTGCGTGGACTATAAGGCAACCGTCAACAATGGCCTACAAGAGCACTCCTATCCTGTGCCAGTCGTGCAACACATGTTGCACTCCTTGGGCCAGGGCAAACTTTTTGCGAAGTTGGACCTGGTCCAAGCGTACCAGCAGTTGCTGGGCCAGGGCATGGTGAGATTGGGAGGCATGCGAGCTGGGGGCAGAACAAGCACTCACGCAACCACCCTCTCCAGCTGGCCAGAGCTCCGTGCACTGACCTAGGGGGTATCCCAAATGTGCCAAGCCGCGGGAGCTGGGGAGCAGGCAGAGTGCCACATGGCTTGATGCCTTAGGGCTTACCCCTCAGTCAGTGAATGGTGCTCTGCCCAGCTGGAGAGGGGGTTTGCCAGGTGGCTGCTCATGAGTGTGGTCACCTCATGGTTGCTTCATCCCTGAGGCTATGCCCAGCTCTTTGGGAGCCCGCTCGCAAGGGAGCAACTGCCTGGCAACCCCAAAACAATAAGCCCTCCCTTGATAATAAGGCCGAAGCCATATTTTGTGGGCCAAAAGAAAATAAGACCAGGCCTTATTTTCGGGGAAACACGGTAGTTATTGAAACTCTTGTGAGGCAGCAGTCAATATCAGTATCAGCATTGCATCTTATTTGAATTAAAATTCATCTTACTTGTTGGTGGCTGTTTAACTCCTGTTTTTATTGATTAAAATTATGTTAATGTAATTTTCTTGGTTTGCTGTTGCTTTCTTTAATGAGTCAATATCCCCAGTAACCTCTGTCTCTCATCCAAAACCTAGCCAGATCTAACCTTGCTTAGATTCTGAGTCCAGGTATGAACAGTCAGATACTGCCAGCTGTTGAAGCTGTAGTTCTTAAAATTATCTTTAAAAATTGCCTTGAGGAAATTTAGATTTAAAGAAGAATTTGTTTAGCACAACCCTAAGGGTTTGTACTTTTCTGTGTAGTTATCTTTTGATGAAGGTGAAACTTCAGTCCCAGGAATAGACTGGAAATCAAATGAAAATAAAACATTTAGCTCATTCAGACATATGTGAAGTTAAACAACTTCTGTCCTCTTGAAAATCTTATCCTAAATACCCACTGCTCTGATTTTCAACACTTCTTTTCCTGCCACTTTCAAGGAAATCAAAATAACTTTTAATCAGTGAGGCATTTTATAACTATTTGGATTAACACTCAAGTCCTTATAAGCCAACAAAACACTCAAATAGTATATTGTCTCTAGCAGCTTGTCTACATACTTATTTTTAAATTATACCTTTCCTGAGAAAAAGTCTGAAGGGAACTTTTTCTTATAATTTACACTAGAAAACTACAAGGATTCTAATGGGAAAAAGTAGAACACGATGGATTTAGCCCCAGACTTGATTGTAGCGATCAAATCCTTGCACTACCTACCTGGAGAACAACCCCCAAGGAAAATGAAAAATGCCTGTTTTTCTTGACTACTCTGCAGCCTGCGATACTATCTGGAGTAACAAACTAATAAAGATTATACCTTGCTGTAAAACCATTGTCTTGACTGACATGTTGAGTAACAAGTTATTTTAAGTTTTCACAGAATTCAATAGAAGCAGATATAAATTGAATAATGGACTACCACAAGGGCCAGTGCTATCCCCTTCTTTTTTAAACTTGTATGTCCACGATCTACCTGAAACTTTATACAAAATTTAATTATGCCGATGGTATCAAGCTCACAGCCAAAAAAACAACTTCAGTAATGCAGAGGGCATCCTTTCTCAAGATCTCTAGAAACTGCATGACTACTTCAAAAAATAGTGCTTGCAACCAAGCTTAACAAAAACAGAAGTAGCCTCATTCCACTTCAGCCATAGGTACACAAATTATCACCCTTCAGTGAAGTTCCAGAACTGTATTTTACTATGTAATAACTCTCTGAAATACCTGGGGGTAACACTGGACAGATCACTACCCTTCCGACCAAGCCTGGAAAAAATAGTTGCAAAATTGAAAACAATTTCCTGAACAGACTGGCTAGAACAGGGGTGTCAAACTCAAAGCACGCGGGGTGCTTACATTCAGCCTGCAGGGCTGCCCTAGAAACAGCAAAGGACCAACCTCTGCCAGTGAAAACGGAGTTTGGGAGGGCGGCTCTCCCAAGCTTTATTTTTGCTGGCAGAGGGTTGCAGAAGGCCGTTGCAGCTGGAAATGGAGCTCAGGAGCCCGTTTTTGCTGGCAGAGCGTCAGGCCACCACAGGCAACCCCCAACACGAGTGACATCAAGCAGGCCACACCCATCCTGGTCATGCCAACCCTGCCCTCCCCCCCAGGTCAAACACAACCCTGATGTGGCACTCAATGAAATAGAGTTTGACATCCCTGGTCATGCCAACCCTGCCCCCCCCCCCAGGTGAAACACAACCCTGATGTGGCACTCAATGAAATAGAGTTTGACATCCCTGGGCTAGAACATCCTGGGGCGCTGATGCTAACATCCTACAAACAACAGCCTTGGCTTTGGTTTTTTCACAGCTGAATATTGTGCCAGTATTTGGCTTAACAGTGCTCACACCCAATTGGTTGATGTCTGACTCCACCAGACAATGTGTATCATCTCTGGAACATTGCATCCCACTTATGCATACTGTTTACAGTATGCTGCAATATCATACTGCCCCACATACAAAGACAAGTTCTAGTTTAGTTATGATCAAGGATGCTAAACAAGGCCCTCCCAGTTCACCAAGACAATGCATAGTCCATAACAAGACTGAAATCCCATAGACCAGCATGGAAAACAATGATTCACTTAACATCTATCCAGTTTAAGCCCTATGCCCGGAGAAAAGAATGGTCAAAGGAACTTCTTGTGACCTGACCATTGGTGATCACTCTACCAAACCAGTTGATTTGGACCTATCTCACTCTATCTGGATAAGATTGAACAGAATTAGGTGTGATACTGGAAGACTTGCCTGGACCCTGAACTAATGCGGATGGAAAGATCCGCTTTGTTGTGATAATGGTGCTGATATGCAAACTACTAAACATATTGTGCAAGTTTGCCCATCTTATGTGTTCTCTGGTTCCCTAGAAGACCTTGATGAAGCAAAGCCTGGAAGCTGAATTGGACATCCAGTTATTAGGCCACTGTAGTTTTGTGTATAATTTACATGAATTATGTGTATAGGTTTACTTCTTTTCTGTCATGTTTATATCATATGCTTAATAATATTAGAAAGCAAACTGCATATGGCTAAAGACAACTATATGTTTATAGATTAAGACTGTTTTAATGTGACTAAGTGATCATGGGCAAAGCTTTTCGTTTTGTAAATATGTTTTATTTTCATTTTCATTTCATACAGTCACATATATACTGTGCATAACCGGGGCCATATAACATTGAGCAATAAACACAGCCATCCTTGTCAACAATACTCCCCAAAGTACAAACCCAATATACCACTTCAACCCTCCATACACCCTTTCTTTCACCCCCTCCAACTTTCCTTTCTCCCCTACAACATTCCCCTCTACCCTACTTCCCCTCCCCCTCTATCACTCCTCTCTCCCAATACACTCCCTCCCTTCCATCTGACCCTTCCTCCGATCCTCTCTCCCACCCTCTCTACCCCTCTTTCTTCTTTCCCTCTGCTCCTCCCTTCGGTGTATTTCTACTATCTATCAATATATTCAGCTTCCTATTTTTACACTAGAATTAAAAAAGCAACAGTATACAAGTGCAATCATGTTACTTTAAAATCTAACACATACTATATTTCCCCCCTCCCCCCCAGGACCCCACCTCCCTCCCCCCCCGACTTCCCAGAGCCCGTACACGGTATAGCTTTTTATCAAACACAGTCTAAAATATATTAAAACCAAGGAAATTTAAAAAAAAAAGAAAAAAGAAAAAAAAAGTCAGTAAAATCTCTGCGTTAAACTCAGCTTCTTGCCGTTACACAAACTTTAAGCAGTTTACATTATTCCTAATCTTAGTTGTTTGATTACCTGCAGGATTTCCCCAGAGGTTATTTGTTGGTTCAACTTTTGCCTGTACTCTTCTCTAACTAGGGGTATTATCTCTTTATCTAAGTATCTGTCTATATCTAAACCCTTAATTTTGTCCCCTTTGTACAATTCTGTAAAAAAAAAAAAATTCCCGGAATGCCTTTTAAATCGCCTCCTGTTGAAACACCTCCTTCCCTCTATAACACAATTTGGATACATTTCAAATTTTTCTTTTAATTTCCTCTTCCAATTCTTTTCGTTTTTGCCCTTGTTTATGTCTATGTATTTTGTTTATATTCATCAGTACTCCTCTCATATACACTTTACTTGCACCCCCTACAAATTCCATGAATGTACCCTTATTCATATTCAGAACAAAGTATTCAGATAGCAATTTTTTTACAATCATTAATATACTTTTCATATCTAAATAAACTCTCATTCGACTTCCAAAACCTTCTTGCCTGCACTACCCTTCCCAATTCCGTCCAGACTGGGTTATGATCCGAAAGGACCCTCGCCGCAATCTTTGTCTTCTTCACCCTAGAAAATAAATCATTAGTGATTTGTATAAAATCAATCCTTGAAAGGGATTGATGTCCATCAGAAAAAAGGGTGAAGTCATATGCCTCTGTGTTTCTTTCTCGCCAAACATTTCTCAATTCGAAGTCGTCCATCAAGTCTTTTTCCCTTCTAGAATTAGGTCTAATGCGATATATCTTCCAAAGGGATCTGCTTCAATTAGTTCAGCCTTAATGTCTTTTCTTAAGTATACAACTATACCATTTTTCTTTTCCGTAGCAGAGGTCACAAAATATTGACCAAGTTCGGGGTTGAACAAATATTTTTGATCAGTTGATTTGATATGAATTTCTTGCAGGGAAATTATATCGTTCTTGAACTGTTTGAGATAGTGAAATATTTTCTTTCTCTTCTGTAAAGAGTTCAGACCACAACTCCTTGGTCAATGGCCGGTGATTATTGAGGTTGTTGCAATGTACCTTGTTTTCCCATTCGTCTGGTAGTCATACGCCTAGATCTTTGTTCCCTGACCCCTTGCCCTTCCGGAAGGAGGAGATGGTGCTTTTTGTCTGGTAGTTGTGTGATTTGCTGTTTATCTTGTCTTTCTCGTGGTCTTTCTCCAAATCCAGATGATTCAGGGTGTCCCACCCTCAGGATCTTGTGATAGAAATCTCGGGCTTCCCATACAGAGTTGAGACGATATTTTTGCTTATCAAATGTAATTATAATACCAAATGGCACATCCCATCTATACTGTATCTGACGGTTTCTGAGTTCTTCCACTAGAAAAGCATAATCTCTCCTGGCTCTTAGCATTTGGGGTGGTATTTCTTTCAAGACAATCAAGTCCTGTCCGCCAATTTGAAGCCTGGTATTATAAGACTCTTGTAGTATCATGTTTCTGAACTCTCTTGTAGCAAAGTATATAATTACATCTCGGGGGAGTTGCTTCTGTTTTGCCACCCAAGAGTTAGTGCGATAAATTTTTTCGATCTGCCAGTCAAAGTTGGACCCCGGTCTTTCCACCAGACGGTTAAAAGCCTCTGAAAAAATCTGCTTCAAGTTCTCCTGTTTGTCTTCGCACAGCCCCCTGACTCTTAATGCAAGCTCCATCTGTGTGTACTGTATCATAACAATTTGTTTTTCAGCGTTTTCAACTCTTTGTTGCACCACTTCAGTTTTGGAAGTCAAATTAGTGTTGGCTTCATCAAGAACCTCTAGCTTATCTTCCATTCCAGAAACATATTCTGTCAATACAGTTACAAGTCCCAGCATATCATCATTTGTTTTGGCAATCTTAGTATCAAGCTTATCATATAAGTCTGCTTTAAGTTTCTTTATCTCCTCTCTGAATTCTCTGAAAGCTTTTGAATTCTGCTCTCTAAATTCTCTAAAAGTTTCAAAAAAAAGTTCTTTTGTTAGCAAATCTCCAGTAGGGGGCATAGAGGGTGGAAGCTGCGACTTTGTGCCACGTGTGTGAGATGTACTCCTAAGAAGAGGTCTCCCCGAATTTAATTTTGATGCCATTATATTTTTTCTTCAAACAATTATTCAACAATTATTCAAACTCTACTGGCCCGCTGTGTAGCTTACGAGGAGAAAAAGTATTAAGTCCCCCCTTTATTTGTTCTTAGAGGTTTTTCAAAAGGTTTCAGAAAAGAGCATTGTAACAAAGCAGGTTTCAAAAGATTAGCATTGTAACGAAACAGTTCAGCATATTCCTCTGTTTGGAATGTCTCTATATTAACAAGGAGTCTTTTAAAACTTTTAAAAGTTGATAAGAAAAAAGTCTTGTAAGCTCTTCAGAGAAATGAAACTAATTAGTAAGAGACTGCTGGCTGGCTGTTCCTTTGATCTTTTTTATCACTGTTCTTTGCCGGATAGTTAGGAATGTGGCACAATCGCCATTTTAGGAGCTTATTTTTTAAGAAAAAAAACCCCCGTGCACGAAGGAAGCTCTTGTAAAAATGAAGCTAGGATTTTTTTTTTTTTAAAAAAAGGCAGATAAGGTTCTCAGGTACGGACTCTGTTTGTATTAATCTCAAATAAATATATCAAAAGTTGTCCTAAGTGGGGGGATCATTACTTTGCGCCGTAATAAATACAGCCGGGGTTTCTGGCACGGAGATGTGATTCAGCCTTTGGTTGGCCCCTCCTTCCATTCGCAGCAAAAAAAAAGCTGCAAACTTCAAAGACAAGCTCTTACCAGCTGGATCTCTCTCTCACTCTTCTTTGCCTGAAGAATGAGGTATCTACCAGGTATTTAGGCAGATAACGCCACCAGAAACCTGGGGGCAGCTCGTTAAGCTGCCGCCATCAGCAAGGTCCCGCCCCGGAAGCCATGGGCAAAGCTTTTCATATTCCAGTTGATTTAAATTGTACCCGTAGATTTGCATCAAGTGTGGAAAGCAAAAAGTAGCAGCATTAAAGGAGCTTTTATTCTTTTTGTCAGCCAAAAGGTTTTAACCAATGAATTTGATGAATCAATTACTTCTGCCTATTTTGGCAGTCTCATGCCCATCCACCCACCCACCAAATCAGTTAAGTTTTGTGTTGTTGATCAATGGTTGACATTACCTTTGTGAATGTATGTCTCACAAAGTAATCTCAACAAGCATCTTGCATCAATCAATTATATCTGTGACAGGTAACAACTTTTCAGACATGGATTTTAATACTAATAGAAGACAAAAAAGGAACAAAAACTGGCCACCTACCTTATCTTCTCCTTAGAAATTTCATATTCAACAACCCATTGATTAGGAACCAGTTAGAACCAATAGTTTATATAATCCTAATTGGTGGTAGTCTTTGTAAATTGACTTGGTTTAAACTTACTCAGAGCGAGTAACTACAAAAATGTAGATGCAAAACATATTTTTTCCAAAGTATGCTAAACCGGAGAACAAAACACAATGCTCAACATCAAACATGTTTTAAAAAGGCTACTGCTTTAAAATATTAACATTTTTTTCAGTTTGCTTCCACAGTATAATTGGGAAAGAATGGAGTACTGTAGTAAAGTTATTTTAGGTAAACCAAACTGGCATTTTTGGCATACCATTAAAATGTATAAAAATACTTGCAGAGGTAGAATAGCATTCTATACAACTTAAAAACGATCATGCTAGAAAAAAATACAGTTCTTTTCAGATTCAAGGATTATTTACAAAACTGGCCCCACATAGCAAGAACATATCACACATCAGCGCTATCTTTTGTCCATTAAAGTCCAGGAATTTCATGGAGATACACATGGTAATTACGATATGTAGTCCTTTATTACTTTAAAGCAGATGTGAAGTTCGGAAATCATATTACAGTAAAAACCCCACGGCAGCATTTACAAATACAGCATATGCTGAATTGTAATACATTAACACAGATACAAAATTAGGAATGTGTAAACAAGTAGTACAGTGCGCTAGAAAGACAAAATATTTCAGTATTTCTTTTACATATTTTATTTTATTCCCGTCTCCTCTCCGCTTCATGGGGGAAGCCGGAAAATCTAAAGACGTCCGTTTGCTTCACCTCTTGCTGAAGCCAAGAAACATTCAATTCACACAGCGCTGTCCCCCCCCCCCCACACGTCATTCGTACCCCTCTCCTACCCTAACATGTCCCGCACTCTATTCCTAGGAATGGCAATCCGAGTAGAAAGGGGGGACTCTCCAAAGAGGCCTTTGGGCAGTTTCTCTTCTGGATCAAAAGCATGAGCTCCAAGCCTTGCGTTAAAAATTGAGTTCTTGCGCGGAAAAAAACGCCTTCAATTATTTCACTTATCTGCGCCGGAGGGGGGGGTGGGTCTTCTTTTTTTTTTTCCTGGCTCAAGCTCCTTGGAAAAGGAAAAGACTCCTAATGCCTTTATATAGGTTAGGCCCAGGAAAAGAATCATTCGTCTCTCGCGAAGGAGACGAGCCCAAGTCGCAACAACCAGAACCACCCTCGCTCCCCGCTGCTAAGAGGCGGCACCTTCTCCGTTCACAGTATTTAGCGAAAAGCGGCGAAATACCGCTCAGTTACTCCAGATCTGTTAACGGGAACAGGCGCCACTCAGACAACCGCCCACTCCTTCGTAACATCCCACTAAGGTCGGCTCCGTGCCCGGACGGATTCTTCTCATCACGCGCACAGAAGACGCTCAAGGGAAGCCATTATTACTCGTTGGTGCCAGAAGAACCACGCCCCAGGCCATCCCAAGGGGGAGCGGGAGGGGCGCACACATTGGCAAAGAGTAATTCCCCTCCACACAAACAGACACACGCGGTGACAATATCAGTGCACATTCCCACCGAGGGAACTGCCGCCCGCGCGCCCTGGCATAAATACGATTCGCGTTCGAAGACCTCCTAAGCCTTTCCACAGAACGCACCCGCTCCACAACTAATTTAAAGGGCGCGTACAAACATGCTGAACATGAGTGACAAAGCCGTTTGATTGACTCACTAACGGCCGAATGATAATCCGAGAATATAATAAAATCCCTCCCTCTCTGCTAATATTGTGCATCCAGAGATGAGGATGGAAACCTAAGAAATAGAATGCGGTTGAATGTTTCCGGTTTCTGATTGACCTTTTGAAGCACGTACCACATGTCGGAAAAGAGTGATGAAAATACATTGGAATAAGTATTGTAATAAAGAAACAAATAAATAAAGGTCTTTGTTTCAGCGCTAGCTTAGCACTAATCATGCCCTTCCTTCAAAATGGCTTTTGATTTCTAAGGAAGTCTGCGACTTCATTTGCTTGTTGGAATCCCTGTTTTTTAATTAAGAGAAAATAGTTTGGTTATTCAGTGCCCTGCTTCTTCGCAGGTCAAATAATTCATTTACTTCAATTGGTAAAATTTTACATTTTGCTAAGCGGCGTGAAAACCTGCCAGTTTATAAATGGTAGTTTTAAAGATGTAAACAACAAAAAGTGGTTTTGTCCAACGAGTAGAACACATGAACTTTTCCTAACAAGATCAAAAGACTCGTGATACTAATCTTTTCATAACCGAAACAAACTTTATGGGTAGGGGAATGCATTTGTTAATTTCTGTCTGCGATGTTACCTTGTCAAGGCATCAGAATACAAACCATTTTAAATTCACTTACTGTAGCTTGTTCTAGTAGTTTACAAAACCTTAAGCCTACATGCCAATTTAAAAATTATTTACGGAATACGAGCTTTTGAAATTTGCCCTGTTTAATTCCTCTTGGCCGGCCGCATGTGAAGGTCTCCACATATTACAAACTGGAAGATTTGAAATACAGCCTCAAAATACATAATGGCTTTAGATCGAAGCAGCGGCAATACCAAGCTCGAGCGTAGCGCTAGAAGAGCGCTATGACTGACGTAAGTCAACAAAGGTCACGTGGCCACGCCTAAGTGCGATGATTGGCTGCGTGGGCACAGGGAAATGGGGTGGGGAGGGGGGTCACGGTGGCGGCGTGGGGTTCGCTATGTGACACAATTACAACAACTTTGTTCAGCTGCTGGGGAAGTTTGTACAGGCAACAAATACACCCCACGCGGGCGGCCGCGGGTCCCCGTCACCTCGACTCCACTCACTTTTCGCCGCTGGGGCTGGCGGCTCAGCAGCGATGTAAACACTGCTCCGTCACCGCCAGCAGCCGCAGCAGCCGCAGCAGCAGCCTCCTCCTCCTTCTCCTCCCACTCCCCCCCCCCCCAGTCTTCAGCGCTGGGGCTCCCTTCCTGCTCCCTCCTCCTCCGATCAGCGGGGCTTCCCCCCGCCTTTCTCTCCCTCCCCATCTCTGCCGGCTGTTGTTGTAATAAAAGTTGTGGTGGTGCGTGTGT
The DNA here is from genome assembly GCF_009769535.1 of Thamnophis elegans. Taxonomy (NCBI): domain Eukaryota; kingdom Metazoa; phylum Chordata; class Lepidosauria; order Squamata; family Natricidae; genus Thamnophis; species Thamnophis elegans. The sequence goes on along the minus strand of NC_045546.1, from coordinate 58,516,286 downwards.
GTCGGGCACCCCGCCCCGCCCGGCACTGGGGGGGTGTTGGGGCGCGCGGGGAGGGGGGCTTGCGATCGTGAGTTAATTACGTTGCGTTTCCATGAAATCGTGTGGAGTGTCGCTCGCCGCTGCCGCCGCCGCTGCCTCTACTGCTTTCGGTGATGAGGAAAAGAAAATGGCGGCGGGGAAAGCGAGCGGCCAGAGCGAGGAGGACTTCGCGAGCCTGACAGCGGAGGAAAGAGAAGTCCTCTCTGGCCTCGACAGGTACTCAGACGGCAGCCTCCGTGTTCCGGCTAGTCCGGTGATCTCTCTTGCCCGCCCGCCCGAGGTGTACGAGTGAGCGAGCGAGCGTGTGTGCGCGTGAGAGGGAGAAAAAGCGAGTGTGAGTGTGGCGGTGCTCTTGGGCCGGAGTGAGGGCTCTGTCCCTGCCAGCGAGTGTGCGCTCCGCACGGAGCGATCTGTTTGGGGCGGGGTGGGCTGGGGGACTCTGCGAACGTGTCTGTTTTGCTCAATCTCTCTCTGTCGCTTGATTCCCCCTTGTGCAGCCGACTCTTCGGATTTTTAAGGCTTCATGAAGATGGCGCCAGAACGAAGGCCTTGCTGTTAAAGGTAAGAGGATTGGGGTGGGGGTGGAAGCAACCGACCAGGGAGCCACCCACCCAGGTTTGTGTGTGGGTGCGTGCGTGTATTTGTATTTGTGTAGGAGCCTGTGTGAGTGTGCTGGAAGCTGCGGAATTAAACCGTCACCTCGCGGCCGTGAGGTTCGGCATCATGCTGACTATTCCCTTCTTCGCCTGGCTCTCGGGAGAGAACCGCTCGCCTCTTCACTTCTCCGGCCCGCTGAAACAGAAAGCTCCCGTTGCCCACTTTCAGGGTTTTATCTAAACAGTAGGGTAGAAGGTGCCGGCCCGATTCTCTCCATTTAGGAGCAATCTATCTGAATAATGAGAAGATCGGGCGATATTTAATAAGGACTGGTTGCTAAAGGGAAAAAAAAACTGGATCGAATTGAATCGCTGAAAATGAATTGATATAAATAGGAAGAAATGTATTGAAGAAACGTGGCGCCTCTTCCGTGGTGTGTCACTCACAGGAGTCTTGTAGCAAACTGATTTGTTTACCCGTGCTGTATCCATCTTCCTTGCAACGTGCATCTTCATTGAGCGATTTGCTTTTTCTCAAGCTTTTTACTTCGTAGGACTGTTTCTAGAGAACGGGTTGTAGGTTGCCGCTGTTTTTGTACCACTGACTAAAGAGGTATCTTCTTTCAGTAAAAAAAAGTTCTTGGTCCTGTCATTTAGTTAAGTAATGGCTTCTTCTCTTGGCCCAAGATGGCCGGGCAGGGAGGAGAAAGACTTGGTGGGAGGAGGTAAACAGAAATACTCCACTCGGAATGTATTTACAAATATGTGTGAAATGTTTGACTTTTTAGGAGCTGCATAGGCTGATGTGTCAAAAGAGTTTTCCTACTTGAATTTACTAAAAGCAGAATGTTTACAGAGCTATTGGTAAATCTTATTAACCTGTAGCTTATCTACTGAAATTACATAGATTTTGATACAACACATTTATGGGACAAATATTATTAGACAAGAAATGGTTTATATTTCATTACTTGAAATTTGTTTTCAGTACTAGTATCTCAAAGCTGTAGTTTAGATGTAATGATTTCCTTATTTTAAGAATGTGATTGTTCATTGAATTTATTGGTCTACTTTGGGTATAATATAAAGTTCTCTGCATTTCTTTTATATAACCAAGTAACTTAGCTTAAAGATTCATGATTTAGGGATTTTTTTGATAGAATCGAAGTTCTTGTTTCTGGTGACATTTTTTTTTTAAAAAAAGCAATCTTTACCAAACATTGAAACCTTTTCTAGATATGTCAAATATTTGTGATGGGAGCTACCAGAATTCGAAATCTTCAAGTATTTCCTTTTCTGGCACGTGAAACTACAGTATACTGAAAGAGTTGTTTTTGATGTTTGAAATGTTAGACTACAGTATTAAGATTTGACATGATTTTAAAGAAAAGGGTTCTAAGGTGTAATATGCTATTAATTCCTCTGTAACTTTGTGTATTTATCTACTGGGTATAATTATAAGAAAATCATGGATTGGTTTTCTTTTATTTCATTGGTGTAAGTTTAATGCTTATTGTATACTATAATATATGTTGTGATCATCTACTTAGTATTTTAAAATGAGTTGTGTATTAAATCTAGATTAAAATTTTAATCGTAGGAATATCAGAAGTCAGATGATCGGTCCTACTCTCACAGAATTAATAAAACTGAATGGCAGAGTTTCGGCCATAATGTTTCTCACTTTTGTCTTGAAATTAAATAGGAATCTTCTGCATGTAAATTATTTGCTTTGCTATAGTACTTCAGCTCCTTCTTTACATATATTTCTACCCTGTGATATATCCTGTTGAATTTAATAGGAATTACTCCAGGTAAGTGGATATAGCATAAATGGTATCAGAAATTATACATAAGAACACATTTTAAACAGTCTATGGTTTTGTAGAAAGAACAAAGTCAAACAATTCTCATCTTGGTGCCTTTGAAAGTATTAGGGTAGTAACTTTCAGAATTCCCAACTATCATTTCCAAAATGTATTGTTTCTATCAAATTTGAGATTGAAGAAGACTATGCTAAATATTAAAGTTTATTTTCCAGAATAGATCACATCAGGCAAAGAAAATGGTACCTTGGTATTCATTGTTAATTGGTTCCAGGAAGTGATGACTATCAAAAATGATGAGTACCAAACAGATTTTTCCCATATGAAATAATGTAATTTGTCACAAGGCAGCCAACACAGACAAGTTCTAGTTTGTGCGTTGAGTACCAAACTGAGTACCTGGATAAATTTTTGTGTCAAACTGTGTTGAGTATAAAATTTGATGACTTTCAAAGCCATTGAGTGCCAGGGTACCACTGTAGTCAAATTATAGGAGGTAATTATAGGACGTAAATTATAGATTTGTTATTGACAGTTGATATGTGAGTCTAGTATGTAAGCATTTTGTGTAAGGTAGCCCAAATCAAAGAAACAGTGATGGTCTTAAATACCTAATGTTTCTATAGTCAAACAGTTAAACAAGAGAGCCCTCAAGTCAGGCCTCCTTGCCCTGGTATGCGCCAGGAGTTTTAGTCTACAATTCAGTTCAAATTGTAAGATGTATGGTGTAAGATATAACATTAATTCAACTGTAGGTGCAAGTTTAGGAAAGTTTGCTTTAAGAAATAATGAGAACAGTAGGAAATTGGAGTGAGGAATTCTTCATTCTTAAATGTTAATACTGATGATTACAATCAGAAAAGAAACCAATCTAATAATTCTCCAAACTATTTTACCTTTTATAGGCAAAATTAAAGAAAGCTTCAAGTTAAATATTTCAAAATCTGTGTGGGTTTCAGCCTGAGTTCATTATTGTTAAGAGTTATATTAATATTATATAAGGCAGTGGTCCCCAACCCCTGGTCCGCGGACCGGTGCCGGGCCGTGGAGTACCTGGCACCGGGCCGCGCAGCGGCCGGGGGCCATGATCGCTGCAGTGGCCGGGGGACATGATCGCTGCAGCGCAAAGGCTCCTGGGCCGTCGCGAACAACGCCCCCCCACCCCTGCGCGCGCTCAGCGGGCCACGGTAAAATTATCAAAGGCTGACTGGTCCGCGGCAATAAAAAGGTTGGGGACCACTGATATAAGGTAAAGGTTCCCCTTGCACATATGTGCTAGTCATTCCTGACTCTAGGGGGTGCTGCTCATCTCTGTTTCTAAACCGAAGAGCCAGCCCTGTCTGATGACGATTCCATGGTTATGCGATATGTCAAATGCCAAAGGCTCATGGAACACTGTTACCTAGGTGGTCCCTATTTTTCTACTTGCATTTTTGCATTCTTTTGAACTGCTAGGTTGGCAGAAGCTGGGGCAAGTAACGGGAGCTCACTTCGTTATGTGGTGCTAGGGATTCAAACCAAATAGTTATATGGAAGGTTTGTGGTCTTGTTTAAAACAGCTTTCATATTGTAGGAAAAATTGAAGAAACTGTTGCTTATGAGCAAAGTCAGGATTCTGAATCCAGAGGTACTGGTATTTGTACAGATATGGATGATAAATGAGATACCCATGTAAGTGGGAAATGTCAACTATTTTCCTCTTGAATAGTGATTAAATCCATGATTATCTTTAAACCTGTCTATTAAGCTTAATATCTAACAATTTTGATAGATTGTTTCAGTTGTTTTATAAGAAAAAATGAGTTAAATATTCTCCGAAGTGATAGCCATGCTATAAATCAGCTCCCACCAGTAGTAACATAGTTATCACTTTAGAAAACAATCCCAGTTTTTCTGCTGATGAATGTTTTCATTATTTGTAATTATGTACAATATTGCTTTTAAATGTATTTCAGGAGATGCATAATTTAAGTTCACAGTATTGTGCTGTTATAGATATGATAACCTCATCTGACTTTCATCTGACTTTAACTTTTTGGCATAAGTACTGCTGTTTTCAATGAAATTGGAAATAATGTCTTTTTATTCTGATGAGTAGAGACTGATACTCAATTTATGATGTAAATTCCTCTGTTTTCTGCATATATGCTGCATTTAGGTTCTGTCCAAGCAAAAAGACATAGAACTTGCTAATGATTTCTGTAATTCTATCAAGTAAAATGCTAGTGTGAATATCCCTATTCAGTCTGCTTTAAAATTTACATAAACACCATCATCTGAAACATAGAACTGAAAAGAAAATTGAAATGGTGGCAAACACTGTTTCCTGATAGCCAGTTTATGATATTTGGTGATTAAGACAAATATAGTTAAGTCACTTCATGATTCTTGATTAAGACCAGTAAACATCAATTAGTAGTTATTAATTAGTAATTGATTACAAGTTGGCAAATGGTAGAACAGCTTGGAGTGTACAGTATTCTCAGCCAATGATTTTGCTATTTATACGTTTGCTGTATACATGTTTCTGAAAAGTGCATTATATTAGGACTTGGATGTGAAGATGTAAGAAAATAAAAACCTTGCATAGAAACCTTTGCATCTTATGCCAGATGTTTTTCTGGCATCTCATTTTCTAATTAATAAAAACCAGCCTAAAAGATATACTTGTTAACCAGGAGAGTGATGTGCATGATATGTAGATCGAACATGCCTCATACATAGTTCAATACATTATAGGAACTTTTAATATAAAATCATTTGCACTGCTTATTAGTTTGCTGATAAACAATATGTCAAAAGACTATGATAGAAATAGTAATAATTCTTTAAATGTATTGTTAAAATTAATTATCAGTTAATGTTAAAATAGAATTGGACAGATATAATCTAAACTTTTAGTTGACAACTTCTTCAATAACATCCAGTGGTTTATATAGAATTACACGTTAGTAATTCTGTATCAATAAAGTAGCATTTAATGAACCTACATGCCTAGAAGACATTATCAACAGACATTTTAAATAACACTTTAAATTCACCCTCAATCGTTATTACCTATCCTCTGTGTCATTGTTGTGGTATATTATGGCCTGCTTAAAAGAGATGTCTTATTTAATATTGGAGCATATTGTTTGCAAAGAAAATGTGAAAGGTTCTGTATGACTGACAGCCTCATTTTCTCTTTTCTATGTAATTGCATGTTAATACATTTACATAGCAGATATGGCATTGATTGAATTTTATACTCATGAAGTTGATATAATTCATTTGCATGATAAATCCTCAGCTAATTAGGTATCTACAGTATAAGGTTTGATTTTATTTTAAAAACATTGTAGCTTATGTAATGGCATACTGAGTTGCATTTATTGGTTTATTTTTCTACTGCTTCAGTGTGTTTTCTGTAATCTTGAAAACATACATTCAATTTGGATTTTAAAGGATGTGCAACTTGTGTTCTAGTATAGCTACTTTTATGTTGAAATATCAAATTAATTCCAGGGAAAGTTTTGAACAATTGAACCAAAATTAGAGTAATGTACCTTATCAAAATGCTACTTCAATTTTAATTTATTTAAAATTAAATAATTTTATTATTTGTATTGAGTTAAGATTTTATATAGTGATTCAGAATATTTTTACTTTATCTGTTCTAACCTCTAGCTATAGTTATAGCCTTACAAATATATGAACATTTGCATATACTTTATCCCCCACCCCACCCCGCAGCTCAGAAGCCATCTCTGATATTTTTGATGATTTTATATGTGTGTTGCTATATTTATTTGTTAGATTTATATAGTCTTTTATTGAGAAGCTCAAAGCAGTGTAGGTAGTGTTTCACCTATTTTTATCACAGCAATAATTGTATGACATAAATTGAACTTTATATCATTATATCTCAATCGTGTTATTGTACAGATTTCAGCTAGTCAGCTTTCCTTAGCCAATAGAAAAATGCTGGAAATAGAAATCCGCGTATCTGGAGTTGCGAAGGTTGGGAACATGCAATACATGGATAGAAGTTTACTGAGTTTTGTTAGAAGTATATTTCATAGATTCATATATTTGGATTATACAAAAAAGTGCAATGTTATGAAATTTAACTTGTGAAATTGTTAGCTTCTTGAACTACTCATACATTGCTTCAGATCAAACGCATATATACTAAAGCATAGTTCTTGGAAGATATTAACATTGTAATGACATCTGTTATATGGACCTAAGACAATTTGAAATTGAATATACAGTATATTTAATATGTAGTTACATAGTCAAATATTGCAAACATAATTAGTATTATTGCCTAGAAATTGTAAGTATCAGTTTCTTAAAGTGTATTTGCATGCAGTCATAGATAATGGTTTATATTACCTGCTTACTAACAGTTTAGCAAAATTTTGATTGACAATTCTACAGTATTAAAAAAGAAAGTGGAATTGCAGAGCATTTAATATCTTAATATCACTAAGTATATTTTTATAGTAGATGTTAGTGAGATATTGAAACTTGATAGATTCAGGATAAGTAATATAGTACATTGTTTACTTAGAATATGAGTTTATTTTGCATAGTCGTAATGATACAAGATTGTTCATAGATCTCTTTTTAAAAAATAAAAATGAAGGGAATCTTGAACTTTTTTCCTGATTATCCATTCATTGTGTTTCTATACAGCCTAAGAATATATTACATGAATTGTGTGAGTTTCATTTTCCAAGGTGGCTAATTTATGGATATGCAGTCATGTATGAGTTGATGCATGAAAAAAATAATTCTTCCCCAACCAAAATAGTTAAAAGAACATTTATTAACTGATATTAACCCTGGTATAATCTAATAATATGCTGGTAATCTGTTTGCCACATAATCTCCAAGCTCCTTTCTTAATAACCTGCTCTGCTTTCTGGTTCTAGTCAGTACAGGTAGTCTTAGACTTACAACAGTTAATTTAGTTACCAAAATTACAATGGCATTGAAAAACATGATTTATGCCTGTTTTTCACTTACAACTATTGCAGCATCCCCATGGTCATGTGATCAAAATTCAGATGTTTGACAACTGACTCATATTTATGATAGTTGCAGTGTCTCAGGGACATGTGATAACTTTCTGCAACTTTCTGATAATCAAAGTCAATGGGGAAGCCAATTAGTAGCAGTCATGTTACTAACTTGGTTTCCCATTGATTTTGCTTATCAGAAAGTTATCATGTTACTAACTTAACAACTGCTACTTACTAACGTAACAATTTAGCAACAGAAATTTTGGGCTCAATTGTGGTTGTAGGTTGAGGACTTTCTGTAGCGTGCTAAATGGTAATAAAAAATAGAAGTGCAGTCTCTGCTCTATCAGTAGAGAGATCATTGCAAAATCCAATCTGGGTCGGTCACCAGGACCAGAAGTTTTGTCTTCAAGCTTTCGGACTTGTGCTGGAGCCCATCTTCAGGGAACTTCTCTCTTATCTGCAAGAGAGCTCATCAGGTACCTTTTTGGGTAGTTGTCACTTTTGGTTAACAAATGGGATATACACCATCCTTTTTTAGAAGAAAAATAAAGAAAAAAATGAAATAACTGTGTATGTGTGTGTGTGTATGTATACTGTATATTTCACCTCTATGGATGGTTTGTGTCTTCCTCAATCTAAGATCCTCTGTCAGAGGCCTAATAGTTTGAGAGTTCTATGCAGTATCTTAGTTATTTTTAGAACTGAACCTTTCTGAACCTGTCCACTTCCTCAGGAGTAACAGGCTGGAACTCGCTCCAAGAAATCCGATCAAGACCCACTCTCGGCATCTCTGCAGGTTCTGTCCAAGTGGAGTCCAGGTCCGTCCGAATCTGAGGGACTTTGTCCGACAGAAACTGAACAAATTCCTTGGCTCTTCCCTGCAAGGGTTCACCTGCATCCCCCCCCCTTTCAGGAGGGAGCGGGTTATCCTAAATAGGGCGGCTGGGCGGGATTCTGAGGACGCAATGAGAGCGGAGAAATGCATACATTTTGCCGCCAGAATTGCCACTAGATAAGTCCTAATAAAGGCTCTTAATTGTGTTTGGTCAGATTCGGATTTACTGGCCCTCCAGCGTCGCTCTAGGCGTCTCTTTTGGCGCTTCATCTCCCGGAGTTCCTCGGTAAACCAAGGGGCCCTCCTGGATCCACTGCCGCGGAGAGGTCACAAAGGCGCAATCCGATCAAGAGCCTCAGCCGCCGCTCTGTTCCAAGCAGCGACCAAGGACTCTGTCGGGTTGTGGGCAAGGGAGTCGGGTATTTCCCCAAGCTCCGTCTGAAATCTCAAGGGATCCATCAGGCACCTAGGGCGGAACCATTTAATCGGTTCCACCTCCCTGCAGTGGGGGAGTAGTTTCTGAAAATCAAGCCTCAGTAGGAAGTGATCTGACCATGACAAGGGCAGATCTCTATGCCCTTCAGTTCCAGATCACATCTCCACTGCCCCGAGAGAAACACAAGGTCAAGAGTGTGTCCCGCTGTATGAGTCGGACCCTGAATTACCTGGGTCAAGTCCATGGCTGTCATGGAAGCCATGAACACCTGCGCCCCATCAGAGCGTTCGCCAAGAGATGGCAGGTTAAAGTCCCCCAGTACTATAAGTCTGGGGAATTCAACCGCCAGTCCGGCTACTGACTCCAGGAGCGAAGGCAGGGCTGTTGTAGGATCCCTCAGAGCCATTCTTCCAGCTTAGGAACCACAGCCCTGAGTGCTCTTGCCACCAGTTCAATCACTTTAGCTTTTACTTTCCATATCCTCTCTAGTTCCTCCTTATCCAAATTCTCATATTCCATCTTCCTGATGTTTCTATCACTTGGCTTCCCCCCTTTGCTAAACCGGGCATTGGCATAGCCAGTGCATGATGAATCCAGCCAGCGGGGTGCGAGTTTGACAGCCCTGCTCTGTGCAATGTCAGTTACTTCTTGTGCCATTTAGTGTATTCTGTTTGCTGCCTGCATCTTATACCTTGCCACTATTTGTTTAATTGTGTCTGAGTCTCTCTGCATCTTGGGTCCTATCTAGTGTCGTTTACTCCTTGTATGAATTTGGTCCTTACTGCCTGTACTTGTGTTGCTCTGATCAGTGCCCAAGTTCTGCCTTTTTTTTTTTTTACTTTAAAAAAAAAAGTAATCTTTATTAGTTATACATTTTTTTAAGAGTAAAACATACAAATACAAATACAATTTTAAACATACAACCCCCCTCCCCTCCCCCCCGCGGTGACAGTCAAGTTCTGCCTTTTAGTCCATCCCTTTCAGTCACTGGTAAGATTTCCCTGTGTCAGCCACCTCAGTTATCTCTTCAAAGTATATTCCAGATTTATCTGATCACTTAAAGCCAACTGGACTTTAAGAACTTTAGTCAGCTTACAGAATTTACATAATAAAAAGAGGTGCTTTTGAATCAGTCTTGACCCCTGGAACAATTATAGTTGAATGTCACCCAGAGGTGGGTTTCTACCAGTTTGCACCGGTTCAGTGGAACCGGTAGCGGAAATGGAAACTGGGTCTCTGAACCGGTAGGGACGGCATGCTCGCCATGCCCCTGAACCGGTTCCTGGTCGCCGTGACAACTTTTTTTTGACCTTTTAAAATGTTCTGCACATGCGCAGACCTATTTATAGACAACTACACGCGAGCAAAGCAAGCACACGGGCGCAAAATTGCGCACATGTACCGAGCTGGCAGTAATGCTGGCAGAAACCCATCCCTGAGGTCACCTAATATAAATCAGTGGCCTCCAACTGGCACCAGGGCCTGGTTTCATGGACCGTGTGGTAGTGGTTTTGGTTTTGCTTGCTCAACTGCTGCTCACTCCGATTCCTAACAGGCCATGGACCAGTACCATTCTGAGGGTTGGGGACCTCTAATATAGATATTTCATCTTGAACAGATGAATTATCTAGCAGTTTCATGTTGAAAAGGATAACAGAAAGGACTGATCCCTGAGATCTGTGAATCTGAATTTTTCTCTCCACAGCACCCACTAGATTCACAGGTAGAAGCAAATCACCATAAAATGATGCCTCCAAGTCTTAGCCCTCACATATGGTTCAGAAGGGTACTCTGCTAAACCCTGTCAAAAATTTCTGAAAGAAATAGGAAGGCAAGACCCACTCTAGGTCATTCATAAGAACTACTTATGTGGTTTCTTTGCCATGCCCAGGTTTAAAACCAGATAGGAAATTTCCAAATCTATATTCTTCAGAGTTTTTTGCAGTCGCAACCACCTCAAGAAGGAAAAGTTAAAAATAAGATGATGATTTTATTAAATCCAGGCCTCACCTCTTAAGGAGTGGCAAAAAAGGGCCTCTTTAAAGACCTCTACCATCTCTCCTTCCCTCCTTTCCTAAAGGGGCATTTACTACAACTGGATACAGCTCGCAGTCCCTTCCCTGCCCACTTTAATTAGCTAGGTTGGATCCAGTTCACAAATTAAAGAGAGAAGAGGGCAGTCAAAGTAGAAAACACAACATTGTATTTGCTATCTTGACTTTCTCTATCAAAGGCAGAATCTATGTCATAAATTAGAAATAAATGTTTGTGAATGAGATTAGATGTTTCAGAAGGAATAGTGCAGATTTTTGTACTCCTTTAAAATATTTTAATGTCTATTAAATATGTGATGAAAATTGAAATGATTCCTAGATCTGGACTGGAGAATGCTTTGGTTAAAGATAAAACAGCAGACTGAGGAGGTATGTGCAAGGAGGATGTATAATTATCAGGAACAATACTTATTTCTAATGAAGCTGTTCATTATGAATTAAAAAATAAGACATAAGAATATATTGGTAGACTAAAATCAACTAGCTAAGCCGGTCACAGAATATTCCATATTACAGTTCCACAGTTAGAAAGAAAGAACAGGCATCCACTGAGATAGAGAGACTGGTAAATCAGGAAACACTCTTCATTCACTAAAATATACTATTCTTTGGTTATCAATGGATGGTTTAATTTTAGGATTTCTGTGACTAAAGGGCAATAATTGAAAATGATATGTTATATTTTTTCTACCTTGGTTTTATGCATAAACATACACTGGTCATTTCTCCTTTTGACACAGTTGCCAGATTGCTGACTTTGGCATTTTGTAGAATCTTCAAAACTGGACTTTTAGGAGGTCAGAAATAGAATATATGACAATTATTATCTTGTGTCTTAAAAGAAAGATTTCTCCTGCTACATTTAGAATCTAACACTTGGCCAAGTGCGGTGCATTACATTATAATCTAAAATTAGTATTTCTGATAGCAAAATGTACTTTGGATGTGCACTATATTTCATCTGAAGATTGGTAGTTTAACAACTGATGTGTTCACTTTTCTGAAGGATCAATTTTGTTTTAATGAAATTTGTTTGTAAATCAAATGTGTAAAATTGGCAGTATAGAAGTTAAAATTATATTCAGTAGAGTTGAAAATAAAAGGAAACCTGTAATACTCAGCATATTAATAGATCTTCTTTCTAACTCTGTGTGAAGAAAGAGTCAGGTCTTCAAGGCCTACTTAAAGGATGGCAAATCTGAGCCTATTTGAACTTTGAGTCAGGAGGAGCGGGGAGTGTACTATTCCAGGGCAGATGATGCAACATAAAAGTCATGCTTCCTGGATCTTTTCATTGTTTCAAGATAAACATCTGAAACATGCTTTTGTTTGCTTTTGTAAATATGGATGCACCTTTATATACTTTAATGTTTTACTATTACCTTTTAATATTTAAATGACATTTTTAATAAGTCATCACTCTCAGGTGCTGTTATGTTTTTAAGCACTGTCAGGTATATATTTTAGGAAATCTGTTGCTTTGATCAAAATGGAAATATTTGCTGAAATGGCTTACTTGAGATTTTGACCTGCATGTAACCCCCATGTTACTCCTTGTTGAGCAATGGGGCAAATTGTAAGCTTTTGGAGTTCAGCTGCATCTTAAAGGTGATACATTGCTTATTTTTATCCACAATTCAAGTATACCTTAGCAAAATATTTGATTCAAAAGAACGAAATATTTTTTTAAATGTATCTAACCTATAGCTCAGTTATTCATTTATTAAGCATTGTTTTGCAGTAGAGCAGCAATAGATCTTTATAATTTGAAAACCTGCAGTACAGTGATTACGTTGCCGAAAATTCCAGGTCAGACATGGAATTATTTCTTGATCAGCCTCCTCGTTGTTATTGAGTTCTCCATATTTTTATGCAGACAATTTCAGTATTGATGGCTTTACCATGGCAAATCAATAAAAACTGTTTTTAAGCTTAATTAGTTATACAGAAAGAGTTATTAAAAGTTCACTTTGTTCTTTTTTCTGCAATGTTATATTTTGCTTTGACTTGTCATATTCCTCAAATAAATGCTTTAAACATGCCTGAGTGCTACAAAGTTATAGGATCCAAGTCAGAATTATCCACATGAGTTTTAAGAACAAATCCTTTTTATAAGGAAGGTAATGTCAGTGATCTGTCAAGACATTCTGTCATCTAGAAAAAGGCCACATATTCTCTGAATAGGACTTTCAAGGAATTAAAAAAACCCATAGAACAGGTGATTCTGCTGAGTTGATGCCTTGAATAACATCTTGAAAAAAATAGCTACAAACTGGATACCCTTGATGTATATGAACTTCAATTTCTATAGTTCCCAACCAGTACAGCTTATATTATGAATTCTAGGATTTAAAGTCCATACTAGATAGGATTGTTGTATCTGAGCTGCAAAAATCTGGATGTCTACTAGGCGACAACTAAGATTATCAGAAGCATCAACTCTTGCAGTCTAGTGGTTATCTAAGATTTGCAGCTCAAATGCAGTATCCCTGCATCAGGAGAATGTCTGGCTTGGGTAAGGTCAGGAGAGGAGTCATGTGTCAAAATTGGTATGTTTTTTTCCATTAAATATGTTCCTTCAAAGCAGTGAACTCACAATATAAACATTCTCTGTTCACGTATTCACATAAAATTTGAGCTACAGAGTTTTCAGCATGTTTCTGATAGGATTGGCCCAGATAAATGCTATCATTTGGAAGAGATTTGAATAAGGATGAATGGAGTATCTTCCAGTTTTTGCAATTGCAGTTCTATAGTTTTAAGAAGAATGTTTTTCTTTGTTTATGGCAGAAACTGCAGTTAAAGATAATTCAGTGTAACTTCTTATAAATATTTTATTTGCGTTTTATGCATCACCAGTTGACAACTATCACAAATGACAAGACACTTAGAATAGGGACCAAGCTTCACTCTTATATTTCTACCAATTTAGATTTTTTCCCAGTAAATAAAATAAGGGTAAAAAAGGATAAATTCTAGAAAACAAGACAAAGAAAACATTCTACTTTTTTGTTTTTTATTTTGACTACCCGTTGGTACCCTTTTTCTGTATCTTTTCTATATATGGATGATATATAGCAGTGATGGGTTATGACCGGTACGCCCTGGTACGGGCGTACTGGTGCCTGCCGAGAGCACCAGTGCCTGAAATTGACAAGCACCCAGTCAGTTTTACATTAAATACTCTTATTTGCCTACTAAGCTGACTTGCAGCCACAAGTAAGCTAGACAAATAGACCATGCTAGTGCATTCCTTTTGATGTGCATTACCCATTGTATGCCTGCTTACTCTCTTGTAAGCCCTTTCATTCTAGGTAATATGGATATAAACATTTAGTCTCTTATTGCTAATTACCCCATCACTGGGGTAAGCATCTCAAAGGTTGGGGAAATTGAGAAAGGGCTATAAGATTTGCTCTTTCACCTGGTTTCTTCCAGAAAGTAAAGTTCCAGAAATCTTTTCTGCCATTTGAGCTCACCCAGCTATTTGGGATTGTATCATTTTGATACTGTAAAATAAAGAAAAGGTAAAGTGAAATTATGTGTGGTTGCCTGATTTTCACTTAGCAACTGCTTTGCTTACTGATTGTTGCTGGTTCCAGTTGCAGTCTAAATTCTGCTGAAAGCAGATTTCGCTTTCCTTTTGTCAGTTATTTCATTTCTGTTCATCTGTTTGCCAACTTTTTTCTATTTATTTGTTGCAATAATCATAACGTGATATAATATGGACTTAATAAGCGGTCCTTGAAACGTGTGTATGTATTTGCACATATACTCTGTAGATATAATAAAACTAGAAGCTGCAACTGGATCCACATTTAAATGGATTAAGCACCATTTAGCTTGTTTGTTGCTTCTACATAATTACATAAGTAGTTATGTACAACATTTCAGTGAAAATGTAGAACAATCATTTTAGAGGTTTTTTTGTAAAACTACATAGATGCTGTTTTGTGTAATATGTGAAGTATTGTACATAATAATTAAAGTTTACGTGCATGGTAATGAGAGACTTTATTAAATTAATTTAACTTCAAGTTAAATAATATCCAGAATCCTGGATGAAATGGCTGGTGCGGGGTCCAGGAGGATAGTATTCTTTACTGTTGCTCCTGCCTTCTGGAACATCTTGCTCCCTGATGTGGCACCAACCCTCCTGTCCTTTCATGAAGGTCTAAAGATGTGGCTTTGGCAGTTGGCTTGGGACCCCAATAGGGGAACAGTACAGTGAAGGTGGCTGATCAAGTAACAACAGAACTCTCACACACAAACGACTCTGCCTCTGCCTCTGCCCTCCCCATGTGACCTTAGGTTTTAATGTTTGATTTTAATTAATTATTTATATTTTAATTGTATATGTGTAAGCATATTTTTATGAATGTAAGCCGTCCAGAGTTACCCTATGGTAAGATGGGTGGTCAATAAAAATTTATATATAAATAATTTTTTAAGCCCCTGAGTGGAGAGACGCTTGCAACCTACCCAGGGTGATCGGGAAGATCATAGCGGAACAAGCGGAAGTCATCTTAGTGGCACTACACTGTCCCAGACAGCCCTGGTTCACCAACCTCCAGTATGTCCATCGCCAAGCCCTGGAGAATTCCCCACGACCAGGTTTCTCTCAGCCAGGGAGTATTCCTCCATCCAGAGACCCAGTGGCTCCAGTTGACTGCCTGGCGCTTGATAGGGACCTCCTGAGGCGGGATAACCTTTCCAACGCCATCATTAGGACCATTTAAGTTTCCAGACGAGAATCTACCACCAGAATTTACAGCATGACCTGGTTTTCCTTTGCTAGCTGGTGTTTCACCAGGCACATCAACCCCGTCACAGCCTCCATATTGCAGGTGCTGGATTTTTTGCAGGAAGGCCTCGACAAAGGGCTGGCTCCCAACACTCTTAGATGTCAGGTGGCTCACTGACAACGATCCTTTCCAAGGATTCACACCAGTCTCTCAGTCATTCTCCGTCATTTCCAGGTGCGTAGTTTTCTAAAGGGGGCCACCAACTTACGCCCTCTGGTCATACATCGCTTTCCATCTTGGGACCTTTCCACCGTACTCCGGGCCCTTACTGCGCTCCCTTTGAGCCAATCCGCACCTCTAGTGTAAAACATCTCACATTTAAGACAGTCTTCCTCATTGCCATTATGTTGGCTAGGAGGATCTTGGAGCTGGCTGCCCTGTAAGTTAGAGAGGACTTGTGCATCATCCATCCTGATAGGGTAGTCCTCCGACTGGACCCTTCATTTATCCCAAAAATTAACTCCTGGTTCCATTGGGCCCAGAAGGTCATCTTACCGGTTTTGCCCAAAGCCACAGCATGTATCACCCTTGCCTATACTCACCAGGACAAACCATTGCCAGGTCAAATAATGGCGCACTTCACGAGGAGTGCAGCTACTACCGCTGCCTGGGTGACGCAAGCTTCGATCAAGGAGATCTGCAGGGTGGCCACTTGGGCCTTGCCCTATCTCTTTGTATGCCATTACAAACTAGACAAGTTTGCAACCGCTGAAGCAGCATTTGGGAGACGAGTATTACAGAGAATTCACTCCAGCAGGAGACCTTCAGTAGGCCTGTTTCCCGTCCTGGGGATTATTAGTTTGGGTATGTCCCATACTTGGATTCTCCAGGCATTGTTCAGGAGAATGATCATTGGCTTACATGAACGATCATTCTCTGGGCGCTGCGGGAGACTATTCTCTGTTTTCCTACAGGATGCAAATGACATTGAACTATCATCTCAACTGTACCACACCTTAATTGAAAAACTGACTAGAACAAGCACCAGAAGGTGTGGCTAAAGAAATTCAATCCAATCCTTGGGTAGAAGGCAGAATTTAACCCATGCTTGGACTCTCCCGCAGCGCCCAGAGAACGATTATTCAGGTAAGACAACCATCATTTCCTCTCAGTTCCCTGCTTGGATTTTGGCTGCTTCTCATCTTGGGGGGAGGAGGAGGGATGGTGGGGTTAGAAGAAAAGCTGCCTATCAAAGGAGTTCAGTTCTCCTCGGTGCATGGTAGGGATCTCCTTTGGCAGGGTACAGGAACAGAACTCTAATTTTCAGGATTTTAGCTCCATTTCTGCATTCTGTGTAGGAATTCAGCTCTCATCAGCAGGCAGTTTGAAGCAGCCCCAGAAACAAGGACTCCTCTCAGTAGGTGGCAACAGCTTGCAACATTCTCCTGTAGCTCTGGAAGGAGGGACTACAACCGGGTTTGTGACAGACTGATTGGTCCAGAGACTGAGGGATTTTTCTTTATCATCTCCTCTTTTCCCTCCTGGCCCCATTTTCCCTCAGTCTCTTGGTCCAATCACTTGGCTTCAAACAAAGTTTGATCAATTTAATTCTTTTCTGACTAATTGGATTCTCTTAAACCTAAATTTTGTCAATAATTTGGCTAATTGGAAAATTAAAAAAAATATAACCAAAAGCATACAGACGCTACGAAGCCTGGACTGGAAGGTGGCTTAGCCCCTGGACGTCTGTGGCACGGATTAGCAGCTCCGCAGCCTCTGGAGGGGGGTCGTTTCCCTCTGCGCTCCGAGACTGCCTGGAGCGAAGCACACGCTTTCAAGGTCTTCTGCCGTCGGGCGGAGGCTGAAAGCATTCTCGGCGCCGCTTTTGTCTTGACGGGCCTCCTGCTGTGATCGGCGGTGCAGGCGGAGCGCAAAAAGCAGTGCTGCTGCTTTTTCTTGTGAGGAAGCTTCCAGCGTTTAAAACAAAAGGCCCCAGGCGCAGAAGACTCAGCAGGGAGCCAAGAGCACACTGAGTGCCGGCATTTGATCATCAGAGACCCAGGCTCGCTGCGAGGGTAGCCCCCTCAGAGCCTTTATCAGTCAGGCCGAGGCCTCAGAGCCTCATCCCACAGGCCGAAGCCTGCTACACGTGATGCGGCGGCCATTTTGAAGTGAAAGATCCTGTCTACGGCCTAGTGCAAGCCTCACCAAGCGGCAAGGCCATCTTCATCAGCCAGGCCTCTTCCAATGCCTCAGCAAGTCATCCAAGCATCGTGAGTAAACCATGGTCTCCACTAATTCCAACCAGATGGAGGAGGCCCAAGGTTGGCTCAGGCCCAGGGCTGCGGCCTCCAAGCCCACAGCTGAACATCGCCTTTCCAGAGCCACTGCCAAAGATGAATCGCGCAGGCAGAAGGCACTGGAGAAACAGGTGGCAAGGGCGGAGAAACTGGCTCAGGCCTGCAGGCCCGAATCTCTGACCAGATCAAGATCCCCTTTAGAGACCAGGTCCCAGGCTTCTGGTTCACCGGTCAGGGGTTTCAGCCCTTCATCTCCCTCTATTTCTCCAACCAGGGTCCGGAGGGAGGTGGCTTCCCCTTCTCCCCCATTTCCCCTAGGCCCTACAGGCAAGAGATGGAGGATCCAGGGGAGGGGGAATCTAGGGACTTTCTTCCAGCTGTTCAACTCGCCCCTAGAGAGCTTTCCCTGCGTGATCTCTCAGTGAATGAGCTAGATGAGCTAGATCTGCTTCCCGATAGTATCAGGAGATTGATTTCCCTAGCAATTCAGAAGGGAATCTCTCCTGGCATGGCCCAGCAGGGTACCTCGCAGGGAGAGTGTAGGTCTTCATCAGAGTCCAGACAAAGACCCCCAATTTCCACCAGTCAGGACGATACTGGGGCCCCCTCTCCATCGGTTGTCAGCGAGGGCTCCATCTTGGGGGAAGGGGCCCATCCAGATCTAGGGTTCTCGGAAGATGAGGATTCCGCCCCTCCAGAGGCCCTGGCCTTCCCTGGCCTCTTTCCTCCACAGGCCTTTAAACCCATGCTGCATAAGGCCAAAAAGACCACCCAAATTGGCATGGGGGCTCCCCCTGTTTCCCAACGCAGGGACCCTAATCTGGCCATGTTCATTAACCCTAACACGGACAAGGAGGAGGTGCCAGCCCCTCCCCTTTTTCTGGAGGTTGTGCAAAATCAGTGGGAAAAACCATCTTCTCTGCCCAACCCTGGGGGGAATGACAAACGGTATTATAACATGGAGTAGGCCTTTGCTAAAGCCTTACAACTTCCTACAGTAGATGCTCCTGTAGCCTTGCTGGCCAATGCCTCCACTGTGGTTTCTGGAGATGTGGCAGATAAATTAAAACCAGAAGACAAGTGGGCGGAGTTCACTTTACGCAAAAACTTCACCGCATCTGCCTGGGCTATTAAAGCGACCGCGGCAGCTTCGTACTTCAATTGTACAACGGTTATGTGGCTCCGCCAGCTACAAGACCGGATCCCGATTCAGGATGAGCGTCTCCATCAAGACCTCACAAAAATTATATCTGCCACCCAATTCTCTGCTGACGCTACCCTAGATTCTATTAAGTTTGCGTCCAGAGCCGTGTCATCTTCTGTGACGGCCAGGAGGCTTCTATGGCTTCGCAACTGGCAAATGGACAATAAGTCCAAATGGAATCTAGTGGCAGCTCCCTTCTCGGACCCCAATCTGTTCGGGGCGTCCCTCGATCCACTCATAGTAGAGAATAGGGATAAAAAGAAGGTCCTTCCCTCTAATAATAAAAAGACGGATAACCGTTCTTCATCTTCTTTCCGCAGGACTTCCTCCTCATTTAGGGGTCCTGACCAGGACTACCGTCAGCACAGGTATATGCCATATAGATACGATAGGCAGAACCAATGGCCTTTTTATCAGGACAGGAATAGATACCAACCATAGTCCAAGAGGCCCTTTTGTGTGTGTGGGGATGCCCCTTCCGCAGAGGAAAGTGACTCAAACCCGAGCCTTCCCATAGGTGGCCGCCTATCCCTCTTTGCGGACCAGTGGGACCAGGTAACCTCAGATGCCTGGGTCAGGTCGACAATCAGGGAAGGACTCCGGCTGGAGTTCCTCTCCCCTCCCCCGATGCTCTTTCGAACATACCCTCCTTCCAGGGACCCAGAACGGAGACGGAGGATGCTCCTAGCAATCCAACATCTGCTGGACATCCGGGTGGTAGAGCCGGTTCCCGAGGAGGAACAGGGACTAGGGGTCTACTCAAACCTATTCGTGGTTCCAAAGAGCTCTGGGAGATGGAGGGCAATCCTGGACTTGAAACGCCTGAACTCCTTGGTGTACAGGCGTTTCAAGATGTCGTCCCTGAAGTCCATTCTGCTGGGGATCCGGCAGGGGGACTTCGTGGGGTCCATAGACCTTTCAGAGGCATATCTCCACATACCAATTCGGCAATCCCATCGAAAATTTCTACTATTCTCACACGGGGGGGGGGGGGGGTGGCACTTCCAATACAGAGCCCTTTCCTTTGGTCTAGCCTCAGCTCCCCGTACGTTTACAAAAGTCCTGGCGGCTTTGATGGCTCACCTGCGATCTCGTCCGGTGAGGCTCCATTGCTACCTGGACGACATGCTCGTCCTAGCCCAAACCCGTATTCAGGCAGTTTCGGACCTCCAGTACACCATCAGAACGTTGTAGTCCCTGGGGTTCTCCATCAACTTTCCCAAGAGCCACCTCTCCCCCTCAACGAGGATTTTGCACTTGGGCACGGTGATAGACTCCACCTCGGGACTGGTGCGCCTGTCCCCAGAACGGCTTTCAAGTCTACGGCACGTCCTCGCAAGTCGGTCAGCTTCCATCCTGATGTTAGCACAACTCCTGGGGAAGATGGTGTCCTGCATAGGGATCATCCTGTGGTCCCGACTGCATTCCAGGATACTCCAGTGGGCGCTCATACCGTACCAACGCCAACGCATGAGCAATTCCCCACTTCTCATCCATCTCTCTCTAGAGCTCTGCTGATCCCTAAAGTGGTGGTTATCCCCATCCTTGAACCGGGGGACCGAGTTCTGGGAGCCGAACCACGTCTCCATCACAACAAACACCAGCCTCCGGCTAGGGGACGGTAATGGGGTCCAGCCTGGTGCAGGGTCGTTGGTCACAGTCCGACCTGTGCCTCAACATAAACTGGCTGGAGTTGAAGGCGGCCCGCCTAGCCCTACTTAATTTCAGGGATTCCATCCGCAACAGACATGTTCTCTTATTGACGGACAACGTGGCGGCCAAGGCCCACATAAATCGACAGGGGCTTATGGTTGGAGGCACACAGACTGGGACTATGGATGGAGAGGAATCTTGCCATCTATCCTCTCGGAATACATCTCGGGCTTGTCAAATCATCAAGCGGACTGGCTGAGCCAAGCCACAGTGGACCATGGCAAATGGCAGCTGGACCCAGCAATCTGCCTTCGCTTTGGTTCTCCACAGGTGGACTTGTTCACCAGCGCGAGCAACGCCCAGCTTTCCCGCTTTTACTCCCACTTCCCAGCACGCAATGCCGAGGGGATGGACGCTCTTCGGGCTTCTCTATTCCTTTCCTCCCATCCCTCTCATCCAGGGGACCCTGAGAAAGATAGTGCTAGCGAGGGCCCTATTCTGGTAGTTCCTTATTGGCCGTGACGGCCCTGGTTTGCTGATCTAATCCAGCTATCCCTATCTCCCCCATAGAGAATTCCCCAGGAGGAGATCTCTTTGTGCCAGGGGGCTCTAATCCATCCGGAGCCCCAGTGGCTCCAGCTGATCGCCTGGCACTTGAGCGGCTCCTGCTGAGGGAAGCAAACCTCTCAGGCAAAGTCATTTCCACCATTGAGGCAGCCAGACGTCCCTCCCACCACTCGAATCTACAACTAGACGTGGTTGGCGTTCGTGTCCTGGTGCGAGCAGATCCAGATCTCTCCGACATCAGCCTCAGTTACGCATGTGTTTGACTTTTTGCAACAAGGCCTTGACCGTGGGCTGCCTCACAATACACTGCGGAGACAAACAGCTGCCCTTTCCTTGGTACTAGCAGGGGTGGGGTCCGGTTCGTTAGCACAGGCGCCACTGGTCAAGCGGTTTCTAAGAGGGGGCTGCTAACCTTTGACCCCCCAGTGCATAGGTTCCCCTCCCTAGTACTGAGGGCCCTCACGGGCGCTCCCTTTGAACCTCTGAGGATGGTCCATCTTAGGTTTCTCATCTTGAAGTTCATATTCCTGGTGGCGGTTACGCCACCAGACACATTTCCCAATTGAGCGCCCTCTTGTCCAAGGAGGATCTGCGTCAATTCTATCCGGACAGGGTGGTCCTGAGGCTTGACCCCATCATCCTCCCGAAGGTGAATACCTTTTTCCACAGATCCCAGGAAGTTGTCCTTCTCAATTTCTGTCTCTCTCCTACCCATGAGAGGGAGGTCCTCTGGCATCGTTTAGACGTGCGCCGCACCCTATGCATCTATATTAGGCGCACGGCTCCCTTTAGATGGTCAGAGGCCCTATTTCTATCCTTTCAGGAGAAGTCATTGGGGGCTAGGGTGACCTCAGCCACCATTGGCAGGTGGGTGAGGCAGGCCTCAAGGAGACTTACCAGGCCAGTCAATAGGTGCCTCCTCACGGCATCACAGCCCACTCCACCAGGTGTGCAGCCACCACAGCTGCCTGGGCCACCAGGGCCCCTCTGGAAGATATCTGTCAGGCGGCCACCTAGGCCTCTCCCTCCCCCTTTATTCGCCACTACTGGTTTGACCGGTTCAAATCTGCAGATGCGGCCTTTGGCTGCAGAGTACTTCAGCAGGTGGCGACCTCCCCTCCCCCGGGATCTTCTTCCTGCCCAGGGACCTAGCTTGGGTATGTCCCGGCTGTAGTTCCTCCCACCGGAGTTACAGGAGAAAGAACGTTGGTCTTACCTGAACGTCTGTTCTCTGTAGCGTAGGTGGGAGGGACTACATTCCCACCCTAGATAGTTAGGCAGGGGTCGGGGTGGTCAGTCCTGCGCAGTGTCTTTTTGTTTTTTTCTATATGTTCCATTGTTTCTTTGGAGTATTCATTTCCTTACATAAAGTGATCAGATATCCATTCGACCTCGTGAAACTCGGGCCAGGAGGGAAAGGAGGAGATGATAAAGAAAAATCCCTCAGTCTTTAGACCAATCAGGCTGTCACAAATCCGGCTGTAGTCCCTCCCACCTACGCTACAGAGAACAGATGTTCAGGTAAGACCAACGTACTTTCTCTGCCTGCTTTCTGATCATCTTTGCAGGAAAGTGGGCAGAAAATATTGTAGATAGCAATCACATGATTGCAGGGCTTTTGCAAATGGAAACAGATTGCTAACACCCAGATCACGATCCCAACACTGCAGGAGAGGTAATGCAACATTTTGTGACAGCTGGAAGTATTTCAGGGGCTGTAAAACACCGTTTCCAAGATTGTCATAATTCCAAACCAATTTTATGTGAAAGTCAAGGACTCTGTATTATCATAATATGATCTTTAAAATATATCATTTGATTATGTGTGTGCACATTTAAATAGTATAGATTAATATTTTTCTCTGTCTGAAGGACAATTTTGCCTAAAGGGAATTTTAAAGTAATTATATGAGTCTCCTTCTTAGGAATTTTCTTAGAAATTGTAAATGAAACAAAAATAGGGTTTTACCAATAAAAAAATCAGGAGATATCACACACTTTTTTTGGAAAACTTAATGGGAATATTATATTCTGAGACGGAGTTGTACACAAGAACTTTGATTCTTGGCATACTTGATCACTTTGGGTGGGATGAATGCAAAAAAAAATTGTTTCCTTGTATTTTGCAGAATGTAACAGTTTTTTCGTGCAATAGAAAATAAATGCATTTAATGCTAATTGTTTCCATTTATAGTTTATTTCTTTAAATCTTTTTTCTCTTAGAATTATTCAGTAGTTCAATGGAGAATTTAGAAGAATGATAAAAAATAATTGCAACATTATTATCAGAAGATGACTAGAAGTTGGGAACAAAACTATTTATTAGACTAATTTAGGTTGACTATGCATACTTATTCAGAAATTTAATTATTTTCATTGAAAAAAGTGTTTGTATTGTATATAGACATTCACAAGGAAAAGCATTTTTTGGCTTTCCTGGAATAAATCTTAATTTAATTAGTATAAATCCATGTATTTGCGACTTATTTGTGTAATGCATTCAGCAGTGTAATTAAGAGTGTTATAAAAATTGAGGGCAATATAGATTTGCCTTGATCCTTTCTGTCAGACAATGTACTGTAGTTACATCTGACTTTACAGATCAGTTCTCTCCATTGTTTCTGATGTTTTAAAACTTTGATGTTTCTGTGTTTAAATAATTATCTTGTTTCATGTAGTCTATATAGAGGATTCTTTATTGACTTCATTTTTAGCATCTGCAACTATTCCTGGTGTAATTGAAATTCACATAACATCATCAAAATAAGACATGCTTAGCATAATAATAGCTTCCATTGATTGATACTTCTGACTTGAAGCAGTCTACCATATTTTTGGTATTTTTTCTGTCTATGGTTTTGTAGTAGTCAACTCCAAATTTGTAATTTTCAGTAGTGGAGCTTTCTTCCATGAGCTTTTTATTGTCCACTTTTCACAAGTGTGGCGATAGTAGTTACAGAAAAACAGTGTTGTAGCAGAGATGGATACAAAAAACGGGGGTAGACTCTTTCTGGTAGTGGATTTCAAAAAACACTGATAGGCTGCGAGACAGGCCACATGTTGTGTATGCCTATGTTAGCTAAGTTTATCTCTCTGCAACAAATTTGTTTATCCTAATTTCCAAATTGCCTAATTTGACATTCCTTAAAACGTCCCTAAATATAAATTGAATTAAAATTCATATAAAATGAATTGAAATAAAACTCCTATTGTACACCTTTTGAACTACCGTATTTTCACCCATATAACCCGCCCACGCGAATAACCTGCAGATTTTCAAGATCGTGTAAAATGTTTCCCGTATACCCTGCCCACTTATATAACCCGCAATGAGTAAGCCATCGGCAAACATTACATTAGCGCTATTCCATCGGACCTACCCATTAAAACCAATCGGAGGAGAAAGCCTGGGCGAGCTGGGGAGGGGTTGGAGGAGCTCAACTCAAGGGAGAGATCTTGAAATTCAATAGGAAAAAAAAATGCTTGGGTTTCGGGACGCCTTCGTGAAAACCCCACCCCTGGCTATGGGCGAAGCGACCAGGAAGAAGCAGGAGGTGAGAGGAAGCCCGGATTCTGCAGCCCTTCGCTTTCTCTGGGCTTGGAAGTCCGGCAGGAAGGGAAGGGGAGCAGGCGGCGGCGCGGCTGTGGCTCCGTTTTCACACACACACACACACCCCTCCCTTCTTCTGCTTTGTTCTGTGAAAGGGCTTCACTGCCGAAGCATTTTGGTTTTAAAAGGAGCCCGAGCCGCCGAGCCAGCCCACTGCCGCGAGGAAAGTGGTGGTCCCAAGCTCTCCCTTTAGTTAATCTGTGTAAAATATTTTACGTATACCCCGCCCACTTTTATACCCCGCAGGGGGCGCTGTGCATGTAAAAAACGCATATAACCCGCGGGTTATATGGGTGAAAATACGGTAGTTTGTGTTTCAGTTGTTGGGTCTCAACAAAAGTTTGCCACAATGTGATGTCAGAGCTATTGTGCAGTAGTTGAGTAGACCTATATGTCACCCTTCTTTAAAATTCAGATGAATATTACTTTTTCCCAGGGTGGATAAAAATGGATGAGTTTTTAATTTTTTAAAAAATTGGATATTTAAAATTTAAATCAGATTTTTTTTATTTTTATCAAATTTATTTTAATAAAATGCTTTTGGAGTAAAAATCTGTCTAAAGGTAGTTTTCTATTTAAGATACATTTATAATTTAGTTTATTCAGCATGAAATGGAGTTTAGTTAAAGAAACATGAGGCTTTATATTCTGTAATAATTACTTTTTTGGTAAACTCATTCAATAAATCCAAGTTCTGCAAGCGGAGATAACATGCACTGCATTGATGCATTCACACAATTTCACAATAGCCATGAGATAAATCATAAAACAAAGTTCAGGAATATTCCTTTATCCCATTGTTTGCAAATCTATGTGCACTACAAACTATATGAAGTAGTAGTTCATATAGTAGTTCATATATAGTTTGAAGAGAAATGCATCTGTACCAGTGAGGAGGATGGGCAAGCAGTAAAAATGAAAGTGAAACCTTCTAAGCAGCTTATATAATTTTAAAGAGCACCTGCCATTTCTGATTCATCATGGCAGTGCCTGTTAGCATCCACTCACCTGCTTGCCACCTCCCTCACCTTGTTGTGTCACTGCTGCATCACCAGCCGTCCCATTAAGAGGTTTAAGAGGTTTATTAACATTTATAGGCCGCCCTTTTCCCTGAGGGGACTCAGGGCGGCTTACATAAGATCAGGGGAGGGAAATACAAACAGTGACGTAGACAAACATAGAGTAAAATAATGAGCAACATTCATTCATCATTCGGGAGGGGCGCTTATCTTTGTCCCCAGGCCTGACGGGCTAGCCAGGTCTTAAGGGCTATGCAGAAGGCCTGGACGGTGGTGAGAGTACGAATCTCCACGGGGAGTTCGTTCCAAAGGGTCGGAGCTACTACTGAAAAGGCTCTCCTCCTTGTAGTTGCCAGCCGGCACTGGCTGGCAGATGGAATACAGAGGAGGCCCAATCTGTGAGATCTAATTGGTCGCAGGGAGGTAATTGGCAGAAGGCGGTCTCTCAAGTACGCAGATCCACTACCATGAAGGGCTTTATGGGTGACTAGTAGCACCTTGAAGCGCACCCGGAGATCGACAGGTAGCCAGTGCAGCTCGCGGAGGATAGGTGTTATGTGGGTGAACCGAGGTGCACCCACGATCACTCGCGCGGCCGCGTTCTGGACTAGCTGAAGTTGCTGGATGCTCTTCAAGGGCAGCCCCATGTAGAGCACATTGCAGTATTCCAGCCTAGAGGTCACAAGGGCCCGAGTGACTGTTGTGAGAGCCTCCCGATTCAGGTAGGGTCGCAACTGGCGCACCAGGCGAACCTGGGCAAATGCCCCCCTGGTCACAGCCGTCAGGTGGTGGTCAAAGGACAGCTGTGGATCCAGGAGGACTCCCAAGTTGCGAACCCTCTCTGAGGGGTGTAGAATTTGACCCCCCAGCCTGAGTGATGGAATACTGGTCGAATTGTTGGGAGGGAAGCACAACAGCCACTCGGTCTTTTCCGGGTTGAGTACAAGCTTGTTAGCCCTCATCCAGTCCATAACGGCCTCAAGGCCTCGGTTCATCACGTCCGCCGCTTCATTGAGTTGGCACGGGGCGGACAGATACAACTGGGTATCGTCTGCATATTGATGGTATCTTATCCCGTGCCTGCGGATGATCTCTCCCAGCGGTTTCATGTAGATGTTGAATAGTAGGGGGGATAAGACCGAACCCTGAGGCACCCCATATGTTAGGGGCCTAGGGGTCGATCTCTGCCCTCCCACTAACACCGACTGCGACCTGTCCGAGAGGTAGGAGGAGAACCACCGCAGCACGGTGCCTCCCACTCCCACCTCCCGCAGTCGTCGCAGAAGGATACCATGGTCGATGGTATCGAAAGCCGCTGAGAGGTCAAGAAGAACCAGGATGGAGGGATGTCCTCCATCTCTGGCTCTCCAAAGATCATCGGTCAATGCGACCAAAGCGGTTTCTGTGCTGTAACCGGGTCTGAAGCCTGACTGGAAGGGGTCAAGATAACTTGCTTCCTCCAAGGACCGCTGGAGCTGGAAGGCCACCACCTTCTCAACAACCTTCCCAAGAAAGGGAAGGTTGGAGACTGGACGATAGTTGTTAAGAACAGCTGGATCCAAAGATGGCTTCTTCAGGAGGGGTCTCACCACCGCCGCTTTTAGCGCGGCGGGGAAGTTCCCCTCCCGAAGAGAGGCGGTAACAACCGCCTGGATCCAGCCTCGTGTCACCTCACTGCTGTTAGTAACCAGCCATGTGGGACACGGGTCCAGTACACAGGTGG
Organism: Thamnophis elegans; assembly: GCF_009769535.1. Classification (NCBI taxonomy): domain Eukaryota; kingdom Metazoa; phylum Chordata; class Lepidosauria; order Squamata; family Natricidae; genus Thamnophis; species Thamnophis elegans. The sequence goes on along the minus strand of NC_045546.1, from coordinate 58,488,667 downwards.
AGGCACTTACAGCCCTCATGGCCTTGTCCACATCCCCAGGGGCAACATCCTGAAACTCAACCCAGAGGTGGTCTACTTCATCCTCTTGTGCCTCGGCTGGAACTGCAGAGATGGAGTCCAAGTCCGACCGAAACCGAGCAATTTTGTCCGCTAAGAATTGGGCATAATCCTCAGCTCTGCCCTGCAGGGGTTCCCCCGCTTCCCTCCTATTTAGTAGGGAGCGGGTTATCCTAAACAGGGCGGCTGGGCGGGACTCAGCGGACGCAACCAAGGTGGCTATATAAGATCTTTTCGCTGCCCTAAGTGCCCTGGTGTATTCCTTGGTGCTGGTGGTTACCATTGCTCGGTTCGATTCGGACTTATCGGACCTCCATAGGTGCTCTAGGCGTCTCCTCCGGCGCTTCATCTCCCGGAGTTCCTCGGTGAACCAAGGAGGTCTCCGGGATCCGCCGCTTCGGAGGGGCCGTAGTGGCGCAATCCGGTCGAGGGTCTCCAATGCTGCCGAGTGCCAAGCAGCAACCAGAGTCTCTACCGGACTGTGGGCGAAAGTATCAGGAATGACCCCAAGCTCCGTCTGGAACCTTAACGGCTCCATAAGTCGCCTGGGACGGAACCACCTGGTCGGTTCCTCCTCCCTACAGTGGGGGTTTGGTCTCCGGAAGTCAAGCCTCAGTAGGCAGTGGTCTGACCACGACAGGGGTATGATGTCGTTACCCCTCAGACCAAGATCACAAATCCACTGCTCCGAGAGGAATACGAGGTCGAGCATGTGACCCGCTGAATGGGTTGGGCCCCGGATTACTTGGGTCAAGCCCATGGCTGTCATGGAAGCCATGAACTCCTGCGCTCCATCAGAGTGTTCACCGAGCGAAGGCAAATTAAAGTCCCCCAGGACCATCAGCCTAGGGAACTCAATTGCCAGCTCGGCTACCGACTCGAGGAGCGAGGGGAGGGCTGCTGCAACGCTGTTGGGAGGCAGGTACGTTAACAGCAGACCCACTTGACCCTTGAGGTCCAACTTTACCAGCAGAGACTCACACCCGACAAGCTCCGGAGCAGGGACCCTACGAGGAGCTAATGATTCCCGGATAACAATAGCCACACCCCCACCCCTTCCCTGGGCTCTTGGCTGGTGCAGCACCTGAAATCCTTCTGGGCACAGCTCTACAAGGGGGACTCCTCCCTCTGGGCCCAGCCAGGTTTCAGTAATACATGCCAGGTCTGCCCTCTCGTCTAAAATTAAGTCCCGGACGAGAGGAGCTTTATGTACCACAGACCTGGCATTTAGCGACAGCAGCCTGAGTCCAGGCTCCTGATTACTTGCGCCATCTGGTCTCGGAGTGGGACTCAAAGGGCCGGAAGGAGGGATCTCTGTAATGTAGCGAACCCTCCTTCCCCGGTAATGGCCTGCCCTAAAGTCCCCGCCATATCTGCCCCTCCCTGTTACGACCGTGATACTCCGACCCTCTCCCGTGTCTCTGGTCCCCTCAGCCACCCCCATGGCCCCCACATCCCCCGGCAGGTCCTCCGAATCATACATACCCATGCACTCCCCCAAGCAATCCCCATGTAAAAGCTAAAACACAGAAAATTACAACAATATAATGGTAAAAAGTGGGACATTCATTCATCTCCTACGTATCCCATGCATATCCCATACAAAGAGAGGAAGAAAAGGTGAAAGAAAAGGAAGAAAATAAAATAAATTGCGCAGCTGATTAAAATTTAAAAATGCGAGACCAGATAACAGAACTGGCTCTTAGTGTTCAAGGTTGAAGTGGCTGGAGACCAGTTACAGTTCGGGTGGAATATATGGGGGAGTGTCTTATAACCCCTCTCTTCTTCTGTAAATTTATAAAAGTTCAACCGGCCGGAACAGTCCAAGATAGTAAAGGGTTTTCTTGTACAGGCACTGTCTAGGGCGATGCCACAAGGGCGGCCACAAAAGGTAGTAATAGTGGCAATAGTCCAGGCCAGATGGAAATGTGCCAACAAGCCTAGGAGTCCGGAGGCCGTGGCAGAAAAAGGCCAGATGTTAAAATGCCACAGTAAAAGATAGTCCAGTGCCAGACAGAGAACACAGGGGGAAGCCTCACAACAGCGGGGGCAGGCAAAGATGGAATCGCTTCTATAGGGCCACCTGAGCAAACAAGAGCGGAGGAGGGGGGGGCAAAGACGGGGCGAAGACGAGGCCGTACGGGAGGGAGAGCCATCCGGAGGGACTGCCGCGGCACCAGGCAAAGCCAGCCGCCCAATTTCCTCAGTCCCAACAGTAGTGATCGTCCACTCTCCCTCCGAAGCAGCAATAGTCCAGCAAAGCCCCCAGGAAACACAGCCAACACGCTCACCCTCAGCAATGTTCTTATCAGTCCGCTCTCTCTCCGAAGTAATGGCGGCTGAGCAGAGCCTCCAAAGAGCGCTGTCGCCAGTTCCAGTGATTCCTCCGTCCGTCCGCTTACACTCCGGGGCGATGGTGACCAGAAAAAGTCCCCAGGGAGTGCAGCTAGCAAGATGAGGGCACCAAAACCTTTAAACAGCGCCGAGGGACGTCGCCGCCAGCGAAAGACGCCGAAGACGCCGAAGTCCGCTACCGCCGTTCTCAGCGTGGCCTCGCTTCCTCTACCGCCAAGCAGCACACAGACCTCCGATGATGTTTGAACGAGCCGGGGGCGCCCGAGAACGGCGGCCCCCGCAGAGGTCTGGCTTCTTTGGATCCCCCAGACTCCGGACATCCCTAAGGAGCTCTTCATGGAAAAATTGGACTCGGTTTTGTTGAGGTTTCCAGCGTTTTCCGTCTGAATCAGAGCGGAGGGGAACGCCTAGCAGCCATCTCGGATCTCGCACATGCGTGAGATTAAAGTGAATAGGACTGTCGATGAGTCAACAACGGGTCACAGGAGGAAGAAGAAGGCGGGGCTTAGCAGTGAGAAGACGGATTTTCAGGCTATTCCTGAAATTCCCCTATTCCGAAGGAATTGGACGGTTCATTTCGAACCCGAGCTCTCCCGGAGAGACAGTGAAAGGTAGGAGGAGATCCAGTGACCCCAGAGACGTTCGCAAAGTCCCTGGGGGCTTGGAATTTAACCTCCTTTGCCAGTGACTTCTGGATTAGCCGCAAGCTAACCGAAACTGCAGATAGCCCCAAAGAATGGCGAAAGTGTTTTCCATCTGGTAAGGTGATTTTATTACTCAGAGAAAGACAGTCCACATAAAAATTTAAGCTAATTGAAACCAAAGAACAGAAGAATCTAGTGGTGATTTTGATCTCTTTATTGGTTTATGGACAGTGGTTACCCTATTTTTTAAATGTTTTAAATGCTATTTACATGGACAAAGGAAAGATTACTCCAACATCTCCTCTGACCCTCTGTAAGTGGGCTGTAAACCAATTCACTATAATTTGGCTCCTTACAACTTGACACTTTTATTGCTTGGCTGGATTGGTCTAAGATCAGATAAGATTGTACAGCTCCCAGCTTGTTTTTACTTGCAAATACCTTAGAGTTTCCAAAGGAAAAATACAAACTGCGTACAAAGATGGCGTCTATTCAAGTTTCAAATGATTCATTTCAAATGATTTCTTCCGCACTACAAAAATTATCTGCCACATATGATAGATTTGAGAGGAAGCTGGATTATCTGCTGTTTCTAGCAACAAAATATGAAGAAAAAAATGAGAATGTTGAATGTTTGAATGTTCCTGAAATACAAACGAAGGATGTCAGAGATGAAGATTTTCAACTTGCTGATATTCCGGGCAACTGGTTTACCTCTGAGGGAGAAAAAGATGGAATGTCTGAAGGGGGGGCAGCCACACAGAAGATTTACTTCGAAAGACAGAGCGTAGGAGGAGTGAGAAGCATTAAAGAATTTATACTTTATGAAATATCTGCAAAACTTTTGATACCACCACTGAGAATTAAAGACAAGCTGAAAAAGGGAATAAATGGAGGACGGCAGCATTATATGAGAGGCACCTTAAGCAAAAAGGTGCAAAGATTTTTTTGTATGGACTTGCTCATAAAGACGCTTGGAGAACTTGATCCACGAATGGCAACAGGATTAAGGAGGTTTTGTTACTGGAGAGACACAGGCTGATAGATGGAAGAATACAATTCAAAATTAGCTAAACCTAATTAAATTCATTTGTAATAGACATAGTTGAATAATAATTGATAATGATAGTAATGTATATAATGTGGAGTTGATATGATAAACAATAATTGGATAAGAGAAGGGAAGGTTAGAAATATTTTTGGACCATATATAAAGGTTATTAATCACAATAATCACTATTAAAAAATAAAATAAAACTATATACAGTTAAATCTTAACTAATATTGGGAAACTGCTACGATATACGATATAATTACATAAAGAAAGGAGAATGATAATAAACTATATACATGGAGGATGGAATTTTTGGTATTAAATATTATGGATGTTTAGCTAAAACAGGATATGAGGATTTGATGTTAATGGAGGATTTTATAAACAAGTAAATGAAATGCTAGCATGTGGTTATGGATTAAATCTTTGGCATACTTAAGGATGAAGGATGTTTTAAACAACTGTAGTCAACTAAAAGTAGAGGTATGATGATGTTAATATGGTAAACATTTGACTTAAGATATTTGAATTAATAGGAATTAATGGAAGAGATGCACAAAAACATGTTGTAACCAGCTGATATACTTTTTTATAACATATACTTGTGTTTTTTTTTTCTCTGCCTTGTTTTTTGTTTTTTTTTGTTTTTTTGTGTTTTGATTTCCCCCCCCCCCCACGGTTGTGGGCATGTGTTGTTTAACAAAAAAATAAAAAAAAATATTAAATAAATAAACAACGGGTCACAGGAGCCATGCAGGACTGAGATAACAGTTGTTATTTAAAAATTACTGTATTATTTGGAGTATAAGACGCACCAGAGTATAAGACGCACCAAGGTTTTGAAGAGGCAAATATAAAATAAGTCTTTGCACTCTGTAAACCTCCCCAAAATAGCCAATTTTTCATGAAAACGGGCCCATCCCCCCCCCCAAAGGCATGAATAGCATTTAGGGGGCTTGCAGGGTGCTCCTGGGGGGGGCAAAAATGAGCAAAAACTGGCCTATTTTTCACCAAAACCGGCCCATTTTTCATAAAAAGAAGGCCATGGATAGCCTTTTGGAAGCACAGAGTGCTCCTGGGGGTTGCCGGGGGGTGGGTGGGGTAAAAGTGAGCAAAAAATGGGCTGGTTTTTGCTCATTTCTGCCCTCCCTAGCCCCCAGAAGCTTTCTAAAAGCTACCTACAAGCTATGCCTGGCCATTTTGGTGAAGGGGCGAGGCTTCAGGAGGCAAAAATGCTGTATTCGGTGTATAAGATGCACCCAGATTTTCAGCCTCTTTGAGAGAAAAGGGTGCGTCTTATACTCTGAAAAATACGGTATGATTTAAATCGAGTTGATTTAATCAAATCTTTTATTAGTGATTTAAATCAGGATTTACATCATGATTTAAATCTACTTGATTTAAATCAAATCCACCCCTGCTTTTTCCAGTCTTTCAATCATTCATAAATAATTATATTTTTGGAATCATTTTGTCATTCCTGCTCTTGGTTCTAATTTAATCAGTTCTGATGGAATACCATTGATCCTAAGGACTTTTCTCTTGGTCAGTTGATTCCTTCGCCATATTACTTTGTCTTCCAATATAGGTCTCCCACACAGATTTCTATTATTTATATAGTTGAAAAACATAACCTGTCATATGTAATACTTCAGTATATTTCTTCCATATGTTTTTTATTTGCATAACATCATTCAGTTCTTTCCCATTTCTGTCCCTTACTTTTCTTTGGAATGTGGTGAATGGTATCCAGATTTTCTTTATTGGGGTAAAAAAGCTCTAGTTATTTTTCTTCCTTTTTTTTTTTTTTGCAATGTTCATTCCAATAATTTTCTTTGGCTTTTTTAAGCTTTACATTAACATGTCATATTTAGCTGCTCTGCTTCATCTCTACTAGCCATGATGTTAGCTTTCCTTTCTTTTAGCTTTCCTGCTCAAAAGTTTCCATGTTTTCATTGGACTTTGGACTGCACTGCAGCTCAAGGGCTGCAAGAAGCCACATAGTCAGAATATGACAAGAAACCCTTTGTACAATGCTACTGGACCAGTCTGCAGCTGAGCTTGACCCTGCATAACAGTTCAGGTTTCTTGCAGCCCCACAACCATGGTACTATAGGAAGCCCCTTTGTGCTTCCTGAAGCTCTCTCTGGCTTTGCTCTGTGATGCTAGAGTATCCTGGAGCATGGCAATTTGCACTGGACTGGAGGGTGACTGAGACATCCCCAGTGGATCGGCGTGAGAGTCCAGAATAGGTTATTCTATTTGCTCTGTTGACTGAGTTGAAATTCTGAAGACATGCCTCCCTGGTAATGATCCTCAGTCTTTCAACTCACTCTCAGCTCATTTGGATATTTTTTTCCGACAGCTAAAGGATCCTGAGGAAAAAGTTGGTTAATTTTATCTGTATTTGATTCCCTGGTTATGACTAGATAGCAAGGTCTTAGGAGATATTAAAAGAGCAAGAGAGGGGTTAGTGCATTTCAAAAGAACTGTAGCAGGTGCTTTCGCGCTTTTCAGAACTAAGGTGGCAAATGGCCTTTGAAGCCGAGCAGGGCTGCAGGAAGAGGACTATTTCGTGCCCTCAGCAAGAGCCGCGATTAGAGCACTAGGAAGCCAATTGTCAGAATCCCTTTTAAGAGAGAGCCGCAGTGAGCAATTTAGCGTTCTTTGAGCCGACAGCATCAGGACTTTTGAGACCAGGGAGGGCTTTGGAAGACAGCGTTTTCTCAACATTTCTGGTGCGTGCCTTGGCAGCTAGTACAGAGCTCTACAGCCCCTTGAATATTGAATTTCCAGCTGGTCTGAGAATTCCAGGCTTTCAGCAGTGTGCACTTCTGCAAGAGGGAGGGGGTGTTAAGCCGCTGAAACATTCCATATTATTTGCTCATTCAACCATCGGTAAGTTCGCTCCCTTTTATGCAGTGAGTTTCCCTGAGCAGCAGCTTAGGCCCTGCCTGAAGGAAGCTTAGATTTGGGCCAGCATAACTCCACAGGCTCTTCCTGAAAGTAGACTATTAGTGTTAGCTGCAGATCATAACTTTTACTTCCACTTGATATATTTGAGTGGGAGGTGCTGGATTATTAAGATGCCAGGCTCCTGGTTTCTCCAAATCACCATGGCGGCAGTGAGTCACTTAAGACTGCCACACAAATAGCGGTGAATCCAGCATGAGTGCCAAGCATGGGACTAGCCTAGTGACTTGAGGATTCTGCTCCATCAAAAGAAAAAGAAAGGAGTAATCTGGGAGCTTGCAACTATGCTAGACCTGTAGCAGGGCTTTCAAGCGTGTCTGCATTGGTTTCAGGTTTCACCTGTGCCAGATTACATAATGGAATAGCGAGGCTCAGTGTAATGGCTCCTCTCCTAACTTGAGAAAGTAAAGAGTCTTGAAATGGATTTTTTCAAAAGGAACCTTTAATCAGTCAGGATGGAAACCATTAGAAGCAAAGCAGCATCTGAAAACCTTTAGGCCATGCACATGGGATTAAGATGATAATGACGCCTCCCCTTTGTCCGAATGCAGATTCTGACCAATACACAAGTGTGAAGATGCGTCCTTAACTCTTCTGCCCTGGGAGTCAATAAAGCACATGTTCCCATGGCTATCTCTAGTTAGACATCAAAGTTATATATCCCACATGGCTATCATAAACATCCCTCCAGAGATATTGGGACCTTCAGTCTCCCGGTGACAGGAAACCAGTTGCAAAGTTGTAAAACTCAGTTTTTTCAGATGTAGCTAACATAGGTCTGCAAAAAATTTTTTTTCGAGAACTGTTTTGGTTATTCCACGTAATCTTTGTTTTTTAGTACGCTGAATCCGAAAATGACCTCCATTTTGTCATAGGACATCATGTTTCCTGACAATTTAAGTAACTATGCTAAATAAGGCAATACCTCAAAATAAATGGAATAGACTTATAAAATTAAGTTTTATTACAATATTTTCATGAAAATCCTTTTTGGAACTGGAATGAGCTCACCTACACACACTAAACTCGATTCTTCTTCCTTGTGAGGCTCCTCTTGGTGCATTTACGCTTGTGAGTAGAATCAGGAATGTCTCTCTGAAGCATCCAACAGTAGTCTGCCATCATTGTAATGCTCCATTTTCCCTGGTATCTCTTTTCCATCTCTTTAATGTCTTGGTGGAATTGTTCACCTTGTTCCTCACTCACAGCTCCCAAATTTTCAGGAAAGTAGTCAAGGTGGGACTGGAGGAAATGCACTTTCAAACTCATCAGGTAACCTAAAGCTTGAAATGCTTTCAGCATTCTTCCGATGATCTTTTTGTAGGTGAGTATCTTTGTTATTGCCTAAAAATTTCTATATGACTTCTTTAAATGCAATCCACCTTTTTTTTTGAGGATCCGTCATGGTATTGACAAACTCTTGATCAACTATAAGCCTTCTAATGTCTGGTCCGACGAACACACCTTCCTTCAATTTTGCCTCCGACAGGCATGGAAACTTGGTGACCAAGTATTTGAAGCATTCTCCATCTCTTGGAAGTGATTTTATGAATCCCAATTTTAAGTGGGGAGAAGAACTTTATGGGAAGGTACCAAAGTTTCTCAGAGGACATTTTTTTTCACTGACGGTTAGCACCCTCGGCTGCCAACTCTTCTTGGTCTATTGATTTTGCTGGTCTTCGACTGTCCCATAAACATAGAAAACAAGGATATTTGGTATACCCAGCTTGTTGCTCAAGCAGCATGCACAAGACCTTCAAGTCTCCACACACTTGCCAAACATAATCTTCATATTTAAGTTTATGAAGAACCAATTCCAAGTTCTCGTAGGTTTCCTTCAAGTGTACGGAATGATCTACAGGTATGGAAGCATAAAAAACGTGGAGTAAAACTGCTTTAAAACTTCTTTTTGAAGAATCTATAAAAAGACGCCATTGCTCTGAATCATATTATATTTTAAATGGATCCATCAGACCTTCGACATCGATGCAATAAACCAACTTGTCTTCCTGTGCGAAGTAAGGAACGAACTCCTTTTCATGATGTCTGAACCATGAAGGTGACACTCCTGGCAACAATAAATTCCTGCTTTTCAGCCTTGATCCGAGTAACTCAGCAGCATCTTTGGGAAGATTCAAGTCTGTTACCAAATCATTCATCTCCTCCTGGGAAAACAATTTTGGTCTTGTATCATCTTCAAAGTCAGAACTTGATTCGTCATCTGGTTCAGGTATGATTTCACCTTCATCGGAGCTAGGTATCTCTTCCAAGATAGCAGGGGGCTTGGGTACTGGTATATCTGTGCCATGGGGGATGGGACGAATTGCTGAGTGAAGATTGGGGTATGAAATGGAATGCTTCCATTTGGAATTAAACCCTTTCACATCGCATGAACAAAAGTAACAGTCATCACTGTGGTTCTTTTACTCTCGCCATATAGGAATCCCATAACATAAAGATTTTTTCTTACCCTTTAATCAGTTTCGGAGGTCCTCATATACGTTTGCCCATTTTATGAGGCGCCCAAACTTTATCTTGATCTCCAATTTTTAGTCCAAAGTTGCAAAGTATATTTTTTTCACAAAGTCTGTAATATTCTGCTGTTGCTTCAACACTGTATATTCGCCACAGATGAAACAGAAACTGTCTGGTGAATTAATACACTTTTGTGGAGACATAACATAACAGATGAAGAATGACGAGCTAAAATGAATTGCGATGAAAAAGTGTGAACAGCCTAGAACCAAGAACCTGATGATGATTCATGCACAAGTGTGGCATGCAGGAGAGAGCAGCTCTGTGTCTGTACACGAGACATCACAGTGCTGGCCACGCCCACTGCACTGACCGGAGATGCTGCTATCTTGCCCTGTGTCTCCCTCCCACTGGATTCTTCAGGAAAGATTAATCCCTTCTACCATTAGAAGCACAGACTTAAAAGTTGCTTAGCTTATGTACATATTGCTAACCATCAGATTTACAGTGCTATATTTTTTTTACATAACTCGGACAAACCCTTTAAGGGTTTTTTGGCATTTTATATCTTAAATGTACTTATGTGAATTAATTAATAGTAATTTGGACTTTAAATTTGTTTAAAAACCCGTAATATAAAAAAATACCAAAAATTTAAAAAATGGATAAATTTGAAGAGAATTTGGCACGTTGTGGCAAATCATGACGTCTAGGAGTTATTTTCAATATTTTGTTTTCAGCACACCAAAATACATGGAAATTAGATAACAATATCAAACAGCTTTTTAGTCGCAGACCTGTGTAATGATTTAACTCCGAGGCTCCCCTCCTCCCAATTGAATGGCAGTAGGGATCTGACATGCTGCCTGTCAGCCTCTGTTTTGCTGCTTGTTTTCGGCTGCCATTGAAACTGGAAGGAGGTGACATTGTTTGTGGGTGGGGAAGTGTCAGCACAGGATACACAGAATAAAGGGAGGTGTTCTCACCATCTACTGCGCATGCTGAAGATAAAAGATTGCTGCCCAGACCAACTGTCCGGCATACCAGCCTGATGTTTTTTGAAGATGTCTCCCACATGTTACCTGTGGGGTGTACTGATTGGACTATGGACTAAGGTTACCAGGGGGAGGGGGTTGGGTCACATATTGATATCTATGATTACGTGTGCCTTTGCCTCAGACCTCACTTTGCTTAGCTACTATCTACTCATGACCAGTAAAAGTACTCTTAATTCTGCAAAATGGAGTTGAGTGGTATCTTTCTTGGTTACTGAGTGAAGCAGCCATTGACATTAAGCGAGGTCTCAGACAAGCACTCATCCCGGAGCTGATAACTACCGAGGGGAGTGCAGCCAATTCCTACACCCCCCCACCCCCCGGAACATGTCCCAGCAAGGCAGCGACCAGGGGGAGAATGAGGAGAGCCTCGTGAAACAAATTGCAGAGGCTTGGAAAAGGAAACATTCCAGTTGTGACCCTGGAAAAGAAGCGGACAGATTTCTCTGCCTGAGAGAGGCCGGGGGACAATCAAACGATTTATGGTCCTTCCTCAGGCAGCTGTGGAATTTCATGCAACAGTTTGGACACGTATTTTTCATTGAAGAAGGCAAGGTAAGAAAACTTGCTATGCCTTGGGGAAGTAAGGCAGCCGTTGGGATGTAGGCCCCGCATGATGCTGAACCCTCCCCCTACCGAGAGACTATAAAAGATTTATGGCTGCTTTGAATAAATACTTTGATGATCCGCTCACGGGACTACCCCACCAAAATCCCCGCAAGGAGCTCCAAATGAAGGGAAAAGTGGCACTGCAAGCAAACCCAGTTTTCTCATCCCCAAACTGAGCCCAAAGCCCTCTATTAGGGGGGAGAGGAGGCCAGAGAAACCGCCTGGGGGGAAAGAGGGAGACGGCCATGAAGGCATTGGAGGTTCGTCCCAAATCCCACCCTGCCCCAGGGGGAGAGGAATCACCCTCTTCGTCGGAGGAAGGTGAAACTGAAACACATGGCAATCGTCTAGTAAGCTCTCGATCGGGGCCCATGACTATCCCAGTGAAACTTAAAGTGCCCTCTACTGGAGCGCAAGAAAATATGCTGGCTCTTTTAGATTCGGGTTGCACATATTGCATCGGGGGCACTGAGGGCACTAGCAGCCAGGGGGCAAGAAAAAATTGAAGGGGAGGAGAAAATCCCAAAAGAATATTGGGACCTGAAAGCTGTTTTCAGTGAAAAATCATCTGATAAATTGCCCTCCCATTGTGCCACTGATTGCAGCATTGATATCCTTCCTGGAGTCAAACTTCCGAAACCTCAGATTTATTCAATAACCCCTCGTGAAATGGATGAGTTAAGAAAGTTTATTGACAAAAATTTGCAGAGAGGTTTCATTGAGCCTGCTAGGCCCCGGGTGGCTGCCCCTGTTATGTTCAGAGAAAAGAAAGATGTCTCCTTCCGCTTGGTGGTCAATTATAAAAATCTGAATGCTATCTCTATTCAGAATCTCTACCCATTGCCACTAATGAAGGACATGCTAGCCCAGTTGGGTAAAGGAAGAATTTTCACGAAATTAGACCTCCTGGAAGCCTATTACATAATCAGAATTAAGGAGGGTGATGAGTGGAAGACTGCATTCAACTGCCCTCTTGGTTGTTTTCAATTCTGGGTACTGCCATTTGGCCTACAGGGGGCACCAGCTGTTTTCATGCAATTGATTAATGACGTTTTGCATGACCACCTCTACAAAGGCATGATGGTCTATCTTGATGACATCCTTGTTTACACAGAAACATGTGAAGAACATGTGAAGAACATGTGAAACTGGTCCGCTCAGTGCTAAACTCCGGGCAGCAGAGCTATATGCGAAATTGTCTAAGTGTGAATTTCATCAGGAAAAAATTGACTACCTTGGATATCACATCTCCCATGATGGCATCGAGATGGACCCCGCAAAGGTCCAAGCTGTCACTGAGTGGGCACCCCCCCCCCGCACCCACAAACAGTTGCAAAGTTTTGGGGGATTTGCAAATTTTTATCGTCAATTTATTCCCTCGTTCGCCAGCATCGCCCTCCCTATTACAAACCTCCTGAAATCAAAAGGGGAGGCCAAACCTAAACCAGGAAAGCCCTTAAATTGGACTATGGAGTGTCAAGCCGCATTTGAAAAACTTAAATGACTATTTGCAGCTGAACCTGTTTTGAAACACCCAGACATGGATTCGCCATTTGTGGTCCAGGCGGATGCAAGTGACGTTGCAGTGGGGGCAGTATTGCTACAAACAAATGCTGATGGAAAGCTACAACCTTGCGCTTAACACCTCTCGAAAGCTGACTGAGACAGAGACACGATGGGCTATATGGGAAAAGGAGACTTTTGTAGTCAGGTGGGCTTTGATGACCTGGCGACATTTCTTGGAGGGAGCAAAACACCCTTTTGAGGTGTGGAGTGACCATAAGAATTTGGAGGCGTTAAAAACTCCCCGAAAATTATCCCCCAAACAGATGAGATGGGCACAACACTTCAACAGGTTCGATTTCACTTTAAAGTATATCCCAGAGGGGAAGAACTTTATGGCAGATGCTCTATCTAGACTCCCTCAATAGAACAGCTCAAAGCTCAGTGTGGTTCACCCAGTCATCCCAGCAAAGAATCTTGCTGGTCCGGTGGTCACCAGAAGCCAGAGCAGCTATCATTTTGAGATCACAATGAACCTCGTCTCCAAACTCAAGGAAAACCTTGAGTCCGATGAGTGGTTTAAACAGCATTCCATTGAGTGTACCATGAAAGATGGTCTACCTTGGGTAGGGCCTAAATTGTATGTTCCTGCTGCCATTAGAACTTTGGTTCTGCAACGGGCCCATGACTCACGCACGGCAGGCCATTTTGGATTTGTGAAAACTCGGCATCTCATTAAAAGAACATTTTGGTGGCCGTCATTGAAAAAGGACATTGAGTCCTATGTGGCCAGTTGCCCCACATGTGCTGCTGCGAAGCGCCTACCAGGGAAACCCCAGGGCCTCCTCCAGGGCGTGGCCCGTCCGGAGGCACCGTGGAAAGAAATATCTATGGATTTCATTGTTGAATTACCTGAAAGTCAAGGAAATACTGTGATTTGGGTCGTTACAGACTTGTTTTCCAAACAAGTTCATTTTGTTCCGTGTTCCAAAATCCCGTCGGCTAAATCCTTGGCTAAAATGTTTACTACACATGTATATTCCCTGCATGGTGTACTAGACCGCATTATCTCTGATAGGGGGGGTTCAGTTCACCTCCTTATTTTGGAAGGAGTTTTTAAAGTTGATTGGCTCCGCCCAGGGGCTAAGCTCCGCCCACCATCCGCAGAGTATCCAAGCCGTGAAAGGACTAATTCTGTTTTGGAACAGTACCTCCGATGTTTCATTAATTATCAGCAAGATAATTGGGTTGAGTTGTTACCTCATGCTGAAGTGGCCTACAACAACTCGATGCACAGCAGTACGGGTTTTACACCGTTTAAAGTAGTGTTTGGCCATGATTTTATATCTATTCCGGTAGTGCCACGAGAAAAACCACAAGTCCTATCCCTTTCAGAATGGAGTGACCAACTCTGCAAAATCTGGCCTTTGTCTTAGAAGGCATTGGATGCTGCTCATCGGGCACACAAGAAACAAGCTGACAAGAAGAGGACTAAGCAAAGGAAATACAAGATTGGAGACCATGTGTATTTGTCTACCAAATGTCTCCAAACCACCCAGAAGTCTAAGAAACTGGGTCCTAAGTATGTTGGTCCATTTCCTATTGTAAAGATTATCAACCCTGTCTCGATGCGACTGGAACTGCCAAAATACCTTCACCGTGTTTACCCAGTGTTTCATGTCAACCTTTTGAAGCCGGAACACACTTCCTCTCTGTGAGTTCCTCTACCTGCACCACCTGCCTCTCTTCTCATTGAGGGAGAGCAACATTTTGAGGTGAAGGAGATATTGGCCTCTTGGAAACATAGAAATTGAATTCAGTAACTCGTTTCCTAGAAGCATTTCCCCCCCTCTCATGCTGAATGGGTCGATATGTCCCACGTGAGGGCTCCTCGACTTTTGCGGAAATTCTACTCTGCCTTTCCCAACAAGCCTTGACCTGGATTGGCGTGGGCATTTTTCACCTTCCCTTGTTCCTGTTTTCTGTTGTTTGTATGTTTGTTTGTTCTTTTTCTGCAGGGATGATTTCCTTTCCTGATGGAGGGCCGGATGTCAGCCTCTGTTTTGCTGCTTGTTTTCGGCTGCCATTGAAACAGGGAGGAGGGGGCATTGTTTGTGGGAGGGAAGTGTCAGCACTGGAGAGACTGAATAAAGGGAGGTGTTCTCACCATCTACTGTGCATGCTGCAAATAAAAGATTGCCGCCCAGACCAACTGTCCGGCATACCAGCCTGATGATGTTTTTTGAAGATGTCTCCCACATGATACCTGTGGGGTGTACTGATTGGACTATGGACTAAGGTTACCAGGGGGGAGGGGGTTGGGTCACATATTGGTATCTATGATTATACACACTTTTGCCTCAGACCTCGCTTTGCTTAGCTACTATCTACTCATGACCAGTAAAAGTACTCTTAATTCTACAAAATGGAGTTGAGTGGTTTCTTTCTTGGTTACTTAGTGAAGCAGCCATTGTCACTGCCGTTCTTTAGAAAAAGGAGAAATTCACCTGTGAAAAAATAGGAAAAGAAATTGCATCATAGTATTTTAACAAGGTTTGTCAGGGTATTGAGTGAAATTTTTTCAATAGGGCAGGTGCCCTAACGTGGTGTTTCTCTACCCATTTATTTTGGGCTGAAGATAAATGCTTTCAAGCAACTAAGTATTGGGTTTTCCCCCTATGGACCTAGAGTCCAGGATTTCCTTAATTTCAAAATGTTGTTCGCCTTCTATCATGATCGGAATAGGAGGTATAGGTCTATGTGGTCTGAGTTGTGAGATTATTTCTCGTTTGAGTAAACTAATGTGAAACACTGGATGAACTTTCCTGAGTGTCTTTGGCAGGAGTAATTCTACTGTTACTGGGTTGATAACTTTGGTGATTGGGAAAGGTCTGATGAAATGTGGCCCTAATTTCTTCGATGGTTGCAATGACTTCAGGAATTTTGTCGATAGGTATACTCTATCTCCAACATGGAAGTGTTTGCAATCTACTCTTTTTTTGTCAGCTTGAGTTTTGAAGCCTCTCTAGCTTTCTGTAATGCTAATCTAACACTGGCCATGTGTTTCGTAGATTGTCTATCCATTCTTTTAGTGAGGGAATGGTGGGTTCCTCTGTGGGTAGTTCAGGCATGGGATTGAAATCCTGGCCTGTTGCTACTCTAAAAGGGGTGAACCCAGTGCTTGAGTGCACAGCCTTATTGAAGGCCACTTCTGCAAAAGGTAAAAGATCAACCCAGTTGTCCTGTTGAAAATTAATAAAACATCTTAGGTATTGTTCTAGAACCATGTTCCAATTTTCAATTTGACCATTGGTGCATGGATGGTGTTTGGAGCTCAGGCCTTGGGTGGTGCCCTGTAAGTTTAAGAATGCCCCCCCAAAATTTTGAGGTGAATTGGACCCCTCTGTCAGAGATGATTCTCTGCGGGGCTCCATGAAGGTGATAAATGTATATCAGGAATAATTTGGCTAGACTTTTGGCAGTTGGGATCCTTTGGCACGGTATAAAATGTGTCTGTTTTGAATACAAGTCTGTTATGACCCAAATGACAATATTTCTTGCACTTTCTGGTAGTTCAACAATAAAATCCATAGCTATCTCCTTCCAGGGTCCTGAGGGCTCGGCTACCATCTGTAACAGTCCTGGCATTTTGCCTTGGTGTCTTTTGGCTGCTGCACAAATTGGACAGCTGGCTACATAGCTCTCTATGTCCTTTTTTTAGTGATGGCCACCAAAATTGCCTTTTAATTAGATGTAAAGTTTTTACAAAACCAAAGTGTCCTGTTAGTTTGGAGTCGTGGCACCTTTCCATTAAGTACAGTCTTTGGCTGGCTGGAACATACAACTTCTCTGCCACTCAAGCTACGTTATCTTTCATCAGACAGCTGTCTTTGTGGCTTCAAAACCATTCGTCGGTGGTTAAAGCTTGTTTAAACCTTTGGGTGGTGTCATTGTCCTCCAGAGTGTCTCATTTTCCCTGGGATCAGTTGGTTACTCTAGCGGCTAGTTGATTGTCTTGTATCATGGGTTTGATTATGTTTGGCATCATACTATTGTATTGCGGTTTCCTGGATAGTGCATCTGCCAGGAAATTCCCCCCCCCCCCGCGGGAGGTATCTGAGTATAAATTCAAACCTTTTAAAGTACTGAGCCCATTGTACTTGTTTTGGAGAGTTTCCTTGGGGTCTTTAGGTCTTCTAACTTTTTATGATCTGTCCAGACTTCAAAAGGGATCATACTCTCCTCCAGGAAATGTATCCAGGTTAAAAGAGCCCATCGAACTGCATAAGCCTCTTTCTCCCAAATGGGCCACCTTTGCTCAGATTCATTCAATTTTTTGGATGTGTAAATGCATGGTTGTAAGTGGTCTTCTTCATTTTTCTGAAGTAAGACGGCTCCTATTGCCACATTGCTAGCATCTGCTTGTATGACAAACGGTTTCTCTGTGTCCGGGTGCTTTAGAATCGGTTCTGCTGAAAACAGCCTTTTATGTTTTTCAAATGCCACTTGGCATTCCATTGTCCAGTTCAAAGGCTGCTTCGGTTTCGGGTTTCCCTCCCCCTTCGTTTTTAAGAGCTTGGTGATGGGGAGAGCAATTTGGGTGAAAGCGGGAATAAACTGCCGGTGAAAGTTTGCAAATCCCAGGAAGCTTTGCAATTGTTTGCATGTTCTGGGTGGTTCCCAGTCAAGTACTGATTGCACTTTTGAAGGATCCATTTCTATGCCCTGGTGTGAAATGCGGTATCCTAAGTAATCATTTTTTTCTTGGTGGAATTTGCATTTGGAGAGTTTAGCATAAAGTTTTGCAGAGCAAAGTTTGTTCAGAACCTCCCGGACTAGTTTTTCATGTTCTGCCTTGGTCTCAGAATATAATAAAATGTCATCAATATAGACTATGCAGCCCTTTTATAGATGCTCCCGCAACACTTCGTTTATTAATTGCATAAATACTGCAGGGGCCCCTTGTAGCCCAAATGGTAGCACTTTGAATTGATAGCATCCAAGAGAGGTGTTAAATGCCGTTTTCCATTCATCTCTCGCCTTAATCCTGATACGGTAGTCAGCCTCCCTTAAATCCAGCTTTGAAAAACTCTCCTTTTGGCTAGGTACATTTGCCATACTGATTGAATTTAAATTTCTAAAATCAACACATAAGCATTTGGGGCCATCTTTTTTCTCTCTAAACAACACTGGGGCTGCAACTTTTGGTCGGGCTGGTTCAATTCTTGCTAGTTTTTTTTTCAATGAATGCCCTCAGTTCTTCCAGCTCCCTTGGAAACATGCTATACATCCTGGATTTAGGGAGTTTGGTTTCGGGTAGGATTTCTATCGCACAGTCAGTGGAGCAGTGGGGTGGAAGCTCATCAGATGCTTTTTCATTAAAAACCTCAGCCAAGTCCTTATATTCTTTGGGTATGCCCTGGGTTGGCATAGTATAAGCAGGCATTGCTGTTTCTAGGTGGTCTGCCCCCTCAGTTTCTTTGTCTGGATTCTCAGCAAAAGTCACATACACCTGCACTCTTATGGTGCCTTGCTTCCAATTAATTTTGGGTTCCATTTTTTCAGCCATGCAAGACCCAGAACTAGTGGCCATTCCATGCCAGACACCACTATATAAATGGAAACATTTCCTTGTGGCTTCTGATGCCTATCTGTAGAGGCTCAGTGGCAAATAAAGCTGGCTCCCCTCCTATTGACCCATCTAGTTGGCAAAAAGCTATGGGGCTTTCCAGTTTCCTTACATTAATCCTCAACTTTCTTACCAGGGTTGGGCTGATCAAACAGTGAGTGCACCCCAAGTCCAGTAAAGCTGAGATTTTCATCCCCCTCTCCCAGTTGGGGATAAATAGTCTCAGGGGCAAGGTAAGCGGTTTAATTGGTTTGCTTACCAGTGGTTCATCCTCTGGATCGCTTCCAGATGAGTATGGTTCCTCCTTCTGCGAAGCCAGGGTTTCCTCCTCAAGAAGGGAGGAGATGGAAATTCTACGGTCTCCCTGCTCCTCAGGGCCATCTCTTTTCCGCGTTGGCCAGGTCTCGTAGTTTTCCCCCCAATGGCCAATCTGGCTTCTTAGCCAGTGCCTGAGAACGGCATTCTGCAGCTCGGTGCCCCTCTTTTCCACACTTGAAACAGACTAAGGATTTCGGAAGTGTCATTTGCGGTTTAAAAGCTTCTTGTTTCCATTGGGGTGGGGATTTCTTCCACATTCGTCCTGCCCATTACTGACTTCTGGCCATGTTGATCTCTGCCTCTTCAGCAATAAGATACCACTCATGTAGATGGGTTGGGGCATCTCGGGCCACACAAGTATTGTAGAGTTCATCACTCAACCCATCCTTGAAGCAGCTTACCAGGATATTGTCTGGCCAGTTCACATGACATGCCAGGTCTCGGAATTCTTCGGTATACTCTGCCACTGGCCGGCATCCCTGCTTCACAACTTTAATGTGGTTGTGTGCTTTGCAGTCTGCGAGGGGGTCCTCGAACTGTCATCACAGGTCCATCATGAACCGATCAAAGTCCAGCAGTTCTGTTGCATCGGCATCATGTAAAGTCACCATCCATCTGGCAGCGGCTCCTTCCAGGGCTAGGGTGACCACTCGCACTCGGGCTCCTTGGGTTCAAAAATCACACCCATATTCTTGCATGTAGGTGAGCACATGTGCCACAAAGAATCCCATTTTTTTCGAGTTCCCGTCAAATTTTATCCCCAGGGAAGAAGTTTTCCTTTCTAACTGCAGGTTTCAGCCTTGGTTTGGAGTGGCCCCCAACCCATGCACCAACTGGGGGGGGGTAGGGTTTTCTGGGTTCTTAGCTGTTGCTGCTATGCCGTCAGCTTGATCAGGAGGGACCAGAGGGGGGTTAGTTCCCCTTGTGTCACTCCCGTTCTCCATAGTGAGGGGGGAGGAGTATCCAGAATGGGTTGACCTTGTCCTCTCATGATTGGATGATTCAGATAAGCTCTTTGGGCAACGCCCCCTGGCCACCAGGTATTCCCCATTATTTGACTCATCCACTCACTGGAAAGGTACCACTCTGGACCACCAGTAATTTACAAAGGATTAAGGAAAATAAGCTGGACCCGGCGAATCCTGCCTCCCTACATCGTGCACAGCCTCCTCCTGCAAGGACTGGACTGCCACAAGCCCCTGAGTCGGCACGCTGCCCTGGCCGCTGAGTGAGACGGAGTCACTCAGTGAGGACATTTGCCGGGCAAGCAGGAGGACAGGGCATAAGCTTCCTAGAGGCAAGCTCTTGCCGCAGAGGCTTCTTAGGAGCAGGAGCGCTCCCCTGCTCCCCTCAGGGGTTGAGCCACAAACCACGGCTTGTTAAAATGCCCGGGAGAGCTTGCGCTGGCAGCGATCACCAGTGAACAAGGTGAGAGCCGGAGAGGATCAGAAAGAGCTGGGGGAGGCGAGAGAGAGAGCCTCCAGCAGCAGCGGCAGCCGCATGGCAGCCTGCAAAGGCACAAGCCATTTCCATGTGCTCCAGCAAAGATGAGCTTTTTGAATTTGGAGCCGGGGGCCATGTTGAAGCACATGGTCCAGGATGGTGGCCTCCAGCAGCTCAGAGGAGGCTGGCAGGAGCCCAGCTCTCAGCCCTGCAGCAACAACCACCACCAGAGGCTCTGAGGAGCCCTTAAAAAGGTTAGAGACCATTGCAGAGGCATTAGCCAAGGGTGGGGGAGCAGGCAACAGCCAAAAGGAGGCATATCTCCATCAAGGAGGTTAAAAAGGCAGGCGGTGGATCAATCCCCCTCAGCCTAACTCCAAATAGGAAAGGCAGAGGCAGCTGCTACCCACCCCCCCAACCTGAGAACTCCTCCCCTCAGGGGAGGATCCCCTTCGGCTTGTCATCCGGTGTTACAGCAACCTTGCCTCACAATTTATGCAAGCCCTTTTCTGTCCCTGATTGACGAGTAACAGGAGAATTCCAGAGGCTTCTCCTTTAAGAACACTCTCCTTTAAGTAGGAGAAAGGGGGGGGGGGTCGAGAAGGCTCTCAGCAGGAGGCCGCAGCTCTTAGTAGCACAAGCTGTGTTTTTTGTTGCTAATTCTTGAGGGCAGGGCTATGGTATTTGCCCCACAGAGTCATTTGGGGAGAAGGGGGAGGAGAGGCCCCACGTGGCCCAAGATGGCAGTCCCCTGCAGCTGGGAGGACAAGCAAGAATCAAGTCCTCGCAGCTCCACTGGAGGGACAGAAGAGCCTCCAATCAGGTTAGAGATTACCCCTGAAGGCCCATCCAAGGGTGGGGGTGGAGGGCAGAACACATATCAGGGGTGGAGAACATCAGAGCCGACTGGCTCAGCCGGACCAAGGTGGACAATTTGGAGGGAGGCTGCAGCCAGCAATCTCCGAGGAGCTGGCGGAGTGCTTCGGATGCCTGGAGGTCAACTTATTCACCATGTCCCTCAACGCTCAGCTCCCGAGGTTCTTCTCCAGGTACCAGACAGGGGGGGGCAGAAAGGGTGGACGCTCTGCGAAGCCCCTGGCCCAGGGGTCTTCTGTATGGCTTTCCGCCCTTACCCCTGATCCCCAGGGTCATACAGAAAATCCTTCGGGAGGGGGCGGAAGGGGTTCTGTTGGCTCCTCACTGGCCCCAGGGGCCATGGTTTGTAGATCTCCAGTTGCTTTCAGGGGAGAGCCCTGGAGAATCCCCCAGGAGAGGATATCCCTCAACCAGGGTTCGCTTGTCTCTCAATGGCTCCAGCTGACTGCTTAGCTCTTGAGCGGAGCATCCTGGGGAAAGACCTCTTCTCCCCAGGGTGATACAGGCTATCCAGACTGCCCGCACAACCTCCACAGAGCTTATCTATGGCTCCGTGTGGCGGGCCTTTGCCTCATGGTGTAACTCCCTGGGGTACAATCTTATCCAGGCCTCAGTGCCACAGATTCTGGACTTCCTCCAGACAGGCCTGGACAGAAGGTTAGCTCCTAACACGATTAGGAGACAGGTTTCAGCCATCTCATCAGTTCTCCTGCTTGGCAGGAACCAGAGCTTGACTCACCATCCTGTGGTCAGGCAATTCTTCAAGGGGGCTTCCAACCCCAAACCGCCCACGGTATTCAGGTACCCTTCCTGGGTCTTAAACAGGGTAGGGGATGCTCTAACAGGCGCTCCATTTGAGCCTTTACGAACAGTTTCCCTTAAGTTCCTGACTCTTAAGGTGGCCTTTCTAGTGGCCATCATCTCCGCCAGGCGGATATCCGAACTGCAAGCTCTGTCCACCAGGGAGGATCTCTGCATCTTCCACCAAGACAGGGTGGGGTTACAACTGGATCCGTCCTTCATCACCAAGATGGGCCCCTGCTTCTATCGAGCCCAGGAACTGATTTGCCCAGCTTCTGTCCAGACCCTTCTCACCCGTTGGAGAAGAAGTAGCACACTCTGGGCGTAAGGAGGGCTCTTGAGGATTTCCTCAGGAGAACCAGGCCAAACAGGAAATCCGAAGCTCTGTTTGTCTCCTTCTAACCAGGGTCCTGGGTAACAAGGTAACTTCCACCACAATAGGCAGGTGGTTGCGAACCTGCATTGCTACTGCATACCAATCACAGGGCTTACAGACACCAATCATATCACAGCTCACTCCACATGGAGCGCAGCCACATCCACGGCCTGAGCCACGCAGGCATCCCTGGCCGCAATCTGCAGGGCAGCCACATGGGCTTCCCCCTCTCCCTTTGTTAGGAACTATAAACTGGACTCTTTTGTCCCGGCAGAAGCCTCTTTGGCCGCAGGGTGTTGCAGGCGGTTCACAGGGCAGGCCCGCGCCTCAACTGGCATGAGTGGAGGACATGGGGCATCAGGGGTCTCCCTCCCTAGGGACGTGCAGGCTTTGGTACGTCCCATTCTGGATCCTCCTCCCCCCTCACTATGGAGAAAGGGCATTGGTACTTACCTGATACGCCTCTTCTCATAGTGAGGGAAGGAGTATCCAGTTCTTCCCTGACTATGTTTGTACGACTAAGTGTTATGTTTATTGTTTATGAGGTTATATAAATAGTGATGTTGAAGACGATAAAAGCTAAGAACTGAATTAAGAGTCTGGGGTGAATGGTGCAACGAGACAGATAGAGCTCTTCGTCAAATAATGGAGAATACCTGGTGGCCAGGGGGCGTTGCCCAAAGAGATTATCTGACTCATCCAATCATGAGAGGACAAGGTCAACCCATTCTGGATACTCCTACCCCCAATATGAGAAGAGGCATATCAGGTAAGTACCAAACCCTTTTGCCGGCCTTTCCAACGCTTCTCAGTTGCCGGTCTGGCTCCCCTCGGATGTTGAGATTTTCCAAAATTTCCATCACCCACTGGGTTACATGCCTCTTCAGAGAATCCTCTCTCAGCGGGGCTTCATTTAGTTCCTTCTGTTCAGAGGGGGTTTCTAACTCCAATTCCTACCCTGGTTTTCTGCTACCTCAGGTAAGAGTGACTCCCCTGGTGTTTCCTTCCCAGCCATCTTTCGTCCCAATTCCGATTGACCAACGGGGCTTTTGGGGGTCATCCAAGCTCACTCTGTTCTTTCCGCCAGGATACAAGGATCAGGTCTCTGGTTGTGGAGGGGTTTCCATCTCCCTCCAGCACTCAGTTTCCCCTTGTTCACTGTTATGCTCAGACATGGTTTGCTTAGTCCCCTCGGTCGAGTAAAAATGTTCCTCTCCTGGTTGACCACTTTGCAGAGAGATGCTGCTTTATGTAATGGCTCCTCTCTTAACTTGAGAAAGTAACGACTCTTGAAACGGATTATTTCAAAAGGAACCTTTAATCAAGCAGGATGTAAACCATTAGAAGCAAAGCAGCATCTGAAAACCTTTAGGCCATGCAAATGGGATTAAGCTGATAATGACCCGTCCCCTTTGTCTGAATGCAGATTCTGACCAATACAGAAGTGTGAAGATGCGTCCTTACTCTTCTGCCCTGGGAGTCAATAAAGCACATGTTCCCATGGCTATCTCTAGTTAGACATCAAAGTTATATATCCCACATGGCTGTCATAAACATCCCTCCAGAGATATTGGACCTTCAGTCTCCCCGTGACAGGAAACCAATTGTAAAGTTGTAAAACTCAGTTGTTTCAGATGTAGCTAATGATTTAACTTCGAGGCTCCCCTCCTCCCAATTGAATGGCAGTATCACTTCAGGGATCTGACATGTTGCCGGTATGACCCTCAGGGTCTGGCCTAAGGCAGGGAGAAAGAGGATCTCATTCATTCATCTATAGGATCTCCTATAGAAACAGAGAGAATGGCAGGGCTCCAGTCAAGTCCAGATTGGCTAGCCTAGATGCAGTGACCAAGATCAAAGCTAAGGATTGGGCTCATAAAAAATCCTTCAGGGCTGAGGAAAAAGCAGCCAAGCAAAGGCAGAAGACCTTGGATTGGGAATTAATAGAGCCAGGAAAGAATCAGATTTGCCAGGACATTAGGAGGGAATCCAGCAGAACTTCTTAGGGTCTGTTCCCCTGATGCTCTTAGTGAGCAGTAAGAGTAGGAGCAATTGCCTAGGTCTAGGACTCAGTCAGACCCTCCAGCTCAGATGAGGCGAGAGCTCCAGGAATGAAAGTCCAGTAGGGGACACAGGCAGGTTTCAGAGGCAACATTCACCCCTACAGCAGTGGGACTCCATCTGGAAGGGTTTCAAAAACAGGACATTCACCCCTACAGCAGTGGGACTCTGTCTGGAAGGGTTTCAAGAACAGGAGCTGAGGTGGCGCAGTGGTTAAATGCAGCACTGCAGGCTACTTCAGCTGACTTCAGTTCTGCATTTTGGCTGTTCAAATCTCACCGGCTCAGGGTTGACTCAGCCTTCCATCCTTCCGAGGTGGGTAAAATGAGGACCTGGATTGTTGGGGGCAATATGCTGACTCTGTAAACCGTTTAGAGAGGGCTGAAAGCCTATGAAGCGCGGTATATAAGTCTAACTGCTATTGCTAGGACATGCCATCCCTTTTGAGACTTTGGATTTCTCATGCCATCAGACAGGAGATGGCTGAGATGCATCAGGGCCTGCAATTACCTTGATAGGTTGCCGACCAGGACAGGCATCTTGATGTCGGGTACCCTGCAGCGAAGCCCCCCCAATTACAAGGGCCGAGGCAAGGTCCTGATTCCCTGGAATCTCCGTCCACAGCCAGTCTTCTCTATCAGAAGGGAAAATCCTTGGCAAAGGGAAATTTTCCGAAGGTGAGGGGGGACAGCCTTGGTAGGCCAACCTTCAAGGGCCTATTCAATGCCTCCCTCTTTAAATCACTTCTATCTAAAGCTCGAAGCACTGCTCTCCTGGAAAGAACTCAAGTGCTCCAGAGCCAGCCCAGGGTTTGGTCGAACAGGAGGACTTCCTTTTCACAGAGCACACTACAGAGGTGGATGCCATCCCTACTCCAGGGATATTCTTGGATGTTATAAAGAGACATTGGCTTCTCCAGCTGTATTTCTAGACCCAGTGGACTTGGTCCAGGTGCCAAAGGTTGATACTCCAGTGGCTGCCTTAACGTCACCCTCGGTACTTCCACTGAACGCGGAAGATGCCTGAAGGCGGAAGAGAGAAAGGAAGAGATGGCTCTTCACTAGGATCTCAGCAAGGTGATGGTGGCGGCTGAATTTACTGCATATGCATCTTTAAACATAGCTAAGTTCTCCCCTAGAGCCAGTGCCTCTTCGGTGACGCTCGTCATATGTTATAACTGGACATTGGCACATGGACGCCAAGAATAAGTGGAAGCTGGCATCCACTCCCTTTGGGAGAGGAAATCTCTTTGGGACATCTCTGGATCCATTCTAGTAGAAAGGAAGGTCCTTCCGTCCCAGGGCAGGCGGGCAGATTTCCTTGCCACCCTATATTTCAGGCAGCTCTCCTTTCGGCAGGAGGAGGCAGGCAACTACTTTCCCTACCAACAACGGCCTTTCTGCCCAGAACCAGATACCACAATGATAGGTCAGGCTTTGGCAACAGAGGCAGGCAACAGTCGCAGGGCAGACAACCCATTTGAGGCAGTAGCAATAGACCATTCAGATGCCAGAAGTCATATGGGGACAACACTCCCCATAGGGAGTCATCTTGGTTTTTTCTCAGATTGTTGGGAGGAGATCATGACAGACTCGGTAAAGGAGACCGTAAGATCAGGGCTGTCCCTAGAATTCCTATCCACTCCTCCAAGATTCTTCCTCCGCTGCCCATTTCCAGAGACTGGGCAAGACGAGAACTCATGAAATCGGCGATCCAACATTTGTTCCATATTCAGGCCATCCAGCCGGTTCCGGTGGAGCAGCAGGGGCTCGGATTTTATTCAATCTTGTTTTGTCATTCTAAAGGCCTCGCGGGGTGGGGGTGGAGAGAAATTTGAACCTCAAGGAACTAAACAAGCATCTGGTTTAAAGAAGGTTCAAGAGTGAATTGAATTGAATTGAATTTATTGAATTTCTATGCCGCCCTTTTCCCCGAAGGGGACTCAGGGCGCTCACAACCAAGTCAAAGGGGAAGGGTACAATAAGGAATAAAAAGACAGACAAAACAATACCATAGTTTAAAAGCACACAACAACCATACCATTCGAGGGGGGGGGGGACAGACTCATTAGCCCAGGCCTGTTGGAATAGCCAGGTTTTAAGGGCTTTGTGGAAGGCCTGGAGGGTGGTGAGGGTTCGAATCTCCATGGGGAGCTCGTTCCAAAGGGCCGGAGCAGCCACAGAGAAGGCCCTCCTCCGGGTGGGTTGCCAGATGGCATTGACCAGCGGATGGATACGGAGGAGGCCTAATCTGTGGGATCTAATCGGTCTATTGGAGGTGATCGGCAGCAGGCGGTCTCTCAAGTACCCAGGTCCAATACCATGAAGGGCTTTATAAGTGACGACTAGCGCCTTGAAGCGTATCCGAAGACCAATAGGCAGCCAGTGCAGCTCGCGGAGGATAGGTGTAACGTGGGTGAACCGAGGTGCACCCACAATCGCTCGCGCAGCTGCATTCTGGACAAGCTGAAGTCTCCGAATGCTCTTCAAGGGCTGCCCCATGTAGAGCATGTTGCAGTAGTCTTGAGGTCACAAGGGCACGAGTGGTTCAGGTTCAGGTAGGGACGCAAATGGTGCACCAGGCGAACCTGGGCAAATGCCCCCCTGGTCACAGCTGACAAGTGGTGTTCAAAAGTCAGCTGTGGGTCCAGGAGGGACTCCCAAGTTGCGAACCCTGTCTGAGGGGCGTACTGTTTGACCCCCAGCCTGAGAGATGGAAAACTTGGCCAATTAGTGGGAGGGAAACACACCAGCCACTCGGTCTTATCCGGATTGAGTGCAAGCTTGTTAACCTCCATCCAGACCCTAACAGCCTCGAGGCACTGACACATCACATCAACCGCTTCACTGAGTTGGCACAGGGCGGACAGATACAGCTGTGTATCGTCCGCATACTGATGGTATTTATCCCGTGCCATCGAATGATCTCACCCAGCGGCTTCATGTAGATATTAAACAGGACGGGGGACAGGACCAAACCCTGCGGCATCCCATAATTCAGGGGCCTAGGTGGTCGATCTCTGCCCTCCGACCAACACCAACTGCGACCTGTCTGAGAGGTAGGAGGAGAACCACTGTAGGACAGTGCCTCCCACCCCCACCTCCCGCAGTCGTCGCAGAAGGATACCATAGTGATGGTATCGAAGGCCGCTGAGAGGTCAAGGAGCACTAGGATGGAGGCATGACCCCCATCCCTGGCTCTCCAGAGATCATTGGTCAGCGCGACCAAGGCGGTTTCCGTGCTGTATCCAGGCCTAAATCCCGACCTGAAAGGGATCTAGATAAGCGGTTTTCCTCCAGGACCGCCGGAGCTGAAAGGCCATCACTTTCTCAACAACCTTCCCCACAAAGTGGGAGGTTGGAGACTGGACGATAGTTATTTAAAATGGCTGGATCCAAAGATGGCTTCTTCAGAAGGGGTCTCACCACCGCCGCTTTTAAAGCGGGGGGAAAGAACCCTCCCTAAGGGAGGCGATAACAACCACCTGGATCCAGCCCCGTGTCACCTCCCTGCTGTTAACAACCAGCCAGGAGGGGCACGGGTCCAGCACACATGTGGAGGCACTTACAGCTCCCATGGCCTTGTCCACTTCCTCAGGGGTAACAGCTTGAAAATCAAGATGCACTTTCTTCAGTCCATCCTGCCAGAATTTGGGAGGGGGACTTCTTAACTTCTGTAGATTTGACGGCGGTTTACCTCCACATCCCTATCTGTCCATGTTGCAGGCAATTTCTGAGGTTTTGCTATGCAGGGCTTCTGTTGGCCTAGCATTGGCCCCAAGGACTTTCACCAACATTATAGTACACCTGGCCGCAATACCTCAGGGCCTTACCAATTCAGACTCAATGTTATCTGGAAGATCCTCTTAATTCAGGCATCGTCCCTCTAGGAGGCAGAAAGGAATCTACGCACTACTATACAGGTCCTGAGGGATCACAGTTTCTCAATAACTTGGACAAATGCCATCTGTTTCCCACAATAAGGCTTGTCCATTTGGGGGGCATTCCTAGACATGATATCTGGACAGGTTTTTCTATCCCAGAAGACGCAGGATAGCATCAGGGCCTTGATAGCCCAGATTTGGGTGGACAGAATAGCACCGTTGGCCTTGCTGTCCCAACTTCTGGGAAAGCCTGCATTTCCTTAGTGCCCTGGGCAAGGTTCTGCGCCAAGCCCCTCCAGTGGTTATGCTTCCCTACCAGAGGACAGGGCACAGTATCTCAAAGTCAACGGTGTGGGTGCCGCGGAGGGTATTTAAATCATTAAATACCCTCTGGTGAGGGTCCAGTGCCATCTGCAGGGGCTATACCTTCAAGGAAGTGGACAGGTGGACAATAAGATCTGATGCCAGCCTTTTTGGTTGGGGGGGCACTTCGAGTCTCAGATGGCCCAGGGGCAGTGGACACCGCAGAAGTTATGCCACAGTATCAACTGGCTGGAGCTCAGGGTGGCCCGCCTGGCTGTCAGGCATTCCAGCAGGAGATTTCTGAGTGCCATGTCTGCCTTCTGACAGACAATGTGGCAGCAAAGACCCACATCAATCAACCAGACCGAATGGGTGGCCAGCTGGGCTGTGCAGACTCTTAAGTAGGGCTTATTTGGAGGTAGGGCTTAGGCACATGCATAAAAACACGATAGGGCTTATTTTTGGGATAGACCTTATTTTGGGGGAAATTGTATTAAAGCAAGTAAGCACTAACTTTTCAATTAATGTTATATTTCTTGTGCATGGAAATTATGCGGTTTATGACTACTCTGTTTATCACTCATGAATATTCTGAACAACCCTCGCATCCTTGCAACTGTACATAATGTACTCTCAATTTATAGTTTTCATTTAGCAGTTATTACTGTTAAGTATAAGTTGAAATTATGGAGATGATTCAATATTTTTGTATAATTGCAAAAATAAATGTACTTATCTGGTTTCAAAGAAATGGAATAGAAAGTTTCCTATATAATATTTGCATTAGAGAGAAATGAATCCATTTTCTGTTTTTTTAAATATGTTCTGATGTAAAGTTGGTAATTTCAATGAGCACGTAATCATTGGGGTTGTTTTTTCTCAGCCCAAGGCATTAATGGCTGAAGTTTACTTTGAAGATCTAAATTGTGAGAACAATCCAGACATTAGCCTGTACAATGAAATTGCCCTGTGAGGAGAATATTTAGTTACTGTATATATTATCTCTGAAAAGTCCTCTTTCAGTTCCTTGTGTTTCCTTGCCTAATTTAAAGCTGCTTGGAAACTAAATAAATAAGTTATGACACAACTCCTTTATGTGTTCTTTTTATACACAGTAAGGTCCATTTATCCATAATAGTGCAATAGTGAGCAAAATATAGCATCAATTCAGACATTATCCACATCATTATTAGAAAGATCAATTATAGTTATTAAATGACAAATAAGACTATGAGAGCATGAATTGAAATGTTTTTTTTAATATATTATCTTTATATTAACTATATTAACTATGATTAGCCATGATGTACAAATTTGGGAAGCATGAAGGTAGGAGAGTTAAGAAGATGGCATTTGAGATCGCAGATGTTCCTGTTGATTGTTATTTAAAGGTACTTTTTCTAGTACCATAATTTATTTACAGTTCAGGTCATTTGGCTTGTACTTTTTAGCAGAGCGCAGTGAGTCACAGAATAAGATTAAATGAGGCAAACAATGATAATAATTTAAACATACTTTCAGGAGGTTTTGTAGGAGAAGGAGTGGCAGAACCTGGGGTGGAGTCAAAGATTAATCAGTCTAATAGTTTCTCTGTAGCCACAAATGGATTAAGTCCAACCCTCCTGAATTCCATTTACCTTTATCTAGTGCCAAAGTAATGTTAACCATTTGTTGAGTAGATTTCTATGCATAGGCATCAATAGTAATAAGTCAGTTTAATTGGAATTAAACTTATTTCTGGCCTTTTGCTCTTGATAGTTTTTATGATATTCATTGAGTTTTTCCCCTTCGAATTCCTATTCATCTAATGGAAAATATGCATTTGTTACATTCATAATTTGCAAATGTGTTCTCAAACTATGACATGAAAGGCAAATGACATTGATGGGAGCTTTTCTTCCTGAATAAATAATGCTATAGCTTTTTATAGCTTATTTAATAGCAAAGAATGAAAAATTCATTCACTTTGTAATTTGGAGCACCATGTATTGCTCCAAATGTTCACTGGCCTTCTTATAATTTGTATCTTATTAGTCAAATGATGAGTGAATTCAGTTTTAGTTAGAGAATTTGATAGCTGAGATCTTTTGGTCGGACACTTATAAAACTGTTCCTTACTGCTTCTTGCTTGTTTTAATTAGTCAGAAGAGATTTGCTGTATTAAGCAAGGGCTTCAAATATCTTTCTTCTAGAAATACTCCTAAGTTGCTTTTAAAATGACATATTCTGGCCACTAGCAGAATTAAAGTGTTCCAATTATTTTAAAGTCAATTTTAAATTTTATTTTTTTACGTAATAATTTGGTAGATAGTAAAATATGTATGTATACTAACTTTAAAATTAATTTCTAAAATTAATGTCTCTTACCATCTAGAGGAGGTTTTCTATGTACTGTAGTATTTACTTGTTTCAGATGTTAATATTGGTAATGATTTTTTACTTAACATTATTTAAGACAGAGGTGGCAAAGACTCATTCTTTTTCTGGTCAAAATTTGCCGAAGCAGTTTGACAACTCTGTGAAACTTAACAAAAAATAAATTTATTGGGTGCTTACATTTCGCAGAGGCCTCTCCTTCCAGTGGCCCTGTGTGGACTCTGCCAGGCCTCTTGATAAGTGTTGGAGTGATGTGAGAACTTGACTCCTATTTTGACTTAACTACTTCCTTGCAGAAGTGGTAAGAGACTCGGTTGGCCCTATTTCCATTTATAGAGCACCGTTGGCCCTATTTCCATTTTATAGAGCACCTGGCTTGGTTAGCAGATTATCAGCAGTCAACAACTTTGGCCAGTGTTATTCTGATTCCATGCTTAGGCATGAATCCTGATTGAAGGAGTTTACATAATTTACATTTTAGAGGATTCTGTAATTTCTACATTTGAGGGGTAAGATTGAGTTCAAGTGGTAGTGTCAATTTTTTAGGGAGGTAATGGTTTCATGAGGCATCATAGTGTTGCAGTGATGGTCCTTTTTGTTTGGGTAGTTCCAGTCGATGTTCAACTGGAAGTCAAGCCAGAGTCCCCTACCTGGGATGCCTCAGGGCTTGACACTCTCACCCTTTATGTTTAACATCTCTATAAAACCATTTGGAAAGTCTTTTGTCAGTTTGGTAGCTGGTATCATCACAATGCACAATGGTATATCTTCTATCAGTGTTAAGAGGCTGAGCGGTCTGAAGGAGGAGAAGTTTACTCAGGGTCAACCCTGGCAAGGTCAGACAGCTGTGGGTATTCAGCAGCCCTAAAATTTCAGTCCTTGATGAAATACTAGTTAAAGAGCAAATATTAATTAATTATTTATTTATTTATTAGACTTATATACCGCTTCATAGGGCTTTCAGCCCTCTCTAAGCGGTTTACAGATTTTTTAGCAAATTGAGTCAGCAACTTGCCCCCACAGTCTGGGTCCTCATTTCACCCACCTCGGAAGGATGGAAGGCTGAGTCGACCTTGAGCCGGTGAGATTTGAACCGCTGAACTGCAGATCACAGTCAGCTGAAGTGGCTGCAGTACTGCAACCCTAACCACTGCGCCACCTCGGCTCTTTAAATAAATAAAAAATAAAAGCTGTGGCCAAGAAAGCTGTGCACTGATCCATCTAGGACACTTTTTTAAAAAAAAAGATTTTATTAATAAACATGTAAAATACACACACACAAAATTTAGACGTGCATCACATTATACAATACAATACGAACAGGAACTTCCTGTTCTTTATAATAGCAATTATCAATTGATACCACTCACCTTATATTATTTCCCCTTCTATTGTATTTCATTTGGATTTCACCATTCTTAACCCTCTTATTTTACTCATAACTATTATTTTTTGAGTTTTGTTATATTCGTTCATTGATTTTTGTTTCTTTCCTCCATCCACCTATACCATTATCCCATATCTGGTAGAATTCTGATTCTTCTTTTCTCTGGATTTCTTTAGCTAGTTTGTCCATTTCGGCACAGTCCATAACCTTTCTTATTATTTCATCTTCGCTTGGAATTAATTTGTTTTTCCAGTTCTGGGCAAAGGCAATCCTTGCCGCCGTAATTATATGTAGTATTAAATTCTGGATTTATTTTTTGTATTTTGCAGACATTATTCCTAATAAAAAAACTTCAGGTTTCCATTCTATTTTAACCCCTGTTATTGCCTCCAGCCAATTTTTGATCCTTTTCCAAATTTTTTAGCCTCCTCACAGGTCCACCATAAATGGTAATATGTTCCGTGTATTGATTCGCATTTCCAACATTTTGGGGAGGTCTTTGTTAAGATTTTAGCTAACCTTGTTGGTGCCAGGTGCCATCTGTAAACCATTTTGTACTGGTTTTCCTTGTATGCAACTGATAGTATCATTTTTAAGTTATTCCCCCAAATTTTTCCCATTTGTATAATTCAATATTATAGCCAAAGTTCTGCGCCCATTTTATCATTTGTTCTATCACAATTTCCTCTTCCATTTATACTTCAGGAGGAATTTATATATTCTCCCTATCATCTTTCTATCTGAGCCTTTGAATAATTTTATCCAATTCATGTGGTTCTGTTTCAATGTCATATAATTAGTATCTTTATTGTAATTAGTTTTGATTTGGAGGTAAGTTAGCCAGTCAACTTTCATGTTCTGATCTGCAATTCTTCAATTGTTTTTAATTTCCCTGTCTATCAATTAAGTCTTAGGATTTGTTCCAATCTGTACAATTTGGGTGAGTCGTCCTTTCTGTCGGTGATAGCCAATTCAGGAGTTTCACATAGTGGATTTTTTTGATTTGAGCCATTTATGCAATAACGCTCTTCTGATTAAATGATTTTGAAAGTATTTGTCCATTTTATTTTATCATCCCACAGGAATGTATGCTAGCCTGCTTGCAGATCATGGCCTTCTAAGGTCAAAATTCTTTTATTCTTTAGCTCTATCCAATCCTTCACCAATGTTATTGTTACTGCTGATGCGTATAAATCCCAATTTGGTAAGGCTAAGCCTCCCCTCTCCTTGCTGTCTTGCATTGACTTTAGTTAATCCTTGGTTTTCGTCCCTGCCAATTGAACCTAGCGGTTATTTTATTTAATTCTTGAAAGAATTTTTTACCTGGATTAATAGGTGCAGCTTGCAATAGGAATAGGATTCTTGGTAAAATATTCATTTTAATTGTCGCTATACATCCCATGAGTGATAACTGAATATTTTTCCAATTTTCCTAAATCTTCTTTATTTGTATCACTAATTATTATGATTATCGTCTTTAATTGTGGAACATTTTCCAACACTTCCCCAAGTATTTCACTTTCTTAGTTGTTTGCATTCTGGTTGCTACTTCCAGTTCCTCTTCTTGCTTTTTGTCATGTTCTTGGTTATCATTTTTGTTTGTCTTTATTGATCTTTAGTCCTGCCACTTCGCCATATTCTTCTAATTTTTGAATTAATTTCAGGCTGGATTCTAATGGGTCCTCTAGAACAAATACTAAGTCATCAGCATGGGCTTGGGTCTTATATTCTTCATTTTTGAGTCTTAAACCTTTTATTCCCTGGTCTTTCCGAATTTCATTTAGTAAAATTTCCAAAGTTAATATAAAGAGCAAAGGAGAAAGGAGGCATCCTGTCTGACTCCTTTTTAATTTCAATCTTTTCTGTTAGATCTCCATCAGAACTTTGGCTGTCTAAGTGTTATAAAATTCTTCCATCATTTTTATAAATTTTTCTCTGAATTTCATCTCGTTCAATAGTGTTATAAATTTCCAGATTACGTTGTCAAATGCTTTTTGTGCATCAAATAAAACCAGTACCATTTGCTTTTCTGGATGCACCTCGTAATACTCTATTATGTCTAAGATGATTCTCGTATTATTTTTAATGTGTTTGTGGGGTAGAAATCCATTTTGGTCCGGATGTATTCGTTCATTTAAAACCTGTTTAATTATTCCTGCCATAATTGCTGCAAATATTTTATAATCAGAGTTTATAATGAAATTGGCCTGTAATTTTGAATTTCATCTAGGACACTTTTAATGTGCAACCATCTCACAATATAGTGTTGCAGTGTGCTCTGAGTGAGGTTGCTCTTGAACACTAGAAGTTAAAACTGTTCAGACTGCAACAACACAGGCAGTAATGCCTCAATGTGCCCAAATAACTCTTGCTTACCATTTGGCTTCTGGGTGCATATTAGAATGCTAGTTGCCATTTATAAAGCTGTTCATGGCATTGAACTACTTATCTGAGTGACTGTCTACATTTCTGCATGTCCTGTACAATTAGACAGAAAGGATGCCTTTGGAGTCCTATTAATTTGAACAATGCCATTTGTTGGGACCATTTCCTATAACAGAAACTTGCCCCATTCTCCAAGTTGTAAGGTTTCCACTCTGAAAATTCTTGAAAGTCCTTGAATTTCGCTGAGGGTTTGGATAGGCATTGAGTCCCTTTTAGGGTTCTGTTTGCTAACATGAACTTTTTTTACTGGACATATACTCATCTTGCTTGTTTTATTAGTCCCGCTATCAGAATTCCAACTCCCACCCATGTCACCAGGATCTTGGATGGGAGTTGGGAGGTCTTCTAAATTTAATAAATAGATTGATAGATACATTTTAAAATTAAAATAATTAATTCTCACATTGTACTTCATTAAAACCCCAATCAGTTTATCTGTTCTGCAGTATTACAGCTGCAAGATAAAAAACAGGTTTCAAAGACTATTCAAGAATTACTTTGTCGGGTGTATATGTCCTCTAGGCCATATGCTTGTTCTCAGTAGATTTAAAAACTGTATTTACAATAGCAAAAAAACAAAAACAATTTCTCTCTTATCAATGCTCAATGTAAAAACCAGACAATTACACTTCTGCTTCTTCTTACCAAACTAATATACTTCAGTTTATTTCAAGGGTGAGGTAATTGGTAATTATTGAAATTAAATCTGAACATTCAAATTGCTAACCTTCAGCTATGGCAAGATGATTCAGAAACCTCAGACCATAGGTTTGACTATAGTTTAGTATAATTACAGATGTAGACTGGTGATTTTTTTTATCTTTAATCTGATTATTGTATTGCAAATACTTTTCAGCATTGAAGTATTTTTGTCAAATGTGATATTTGATTTCACTTTGAAGATAGGCAGCTTATTTTTCATATGAAAATTTTGTCATAAGGCAGACAGTATTCAGTTTAGTGCTCACAAAGCAAATAGATGATAGAGCAGTATAAGGTGTTCACATATTTTAATCTGTGCGGTAATGCTTCTTCAGGCATTTGCTTCTTTGTTTTCTTAGATGTAACTGTTGATATTGCCAGCTTATTTTCTTCAAGCCTAGGTCCCACAGTTTTAATACAAAGGATTGATATCTACAGCATTTTCCCCTATTTTCCATATATTTATGGAAAAATCACCTTTATTGCTTTTAATCAAATATAAGATGCATGCAAGAAAATACAAAACCAACAACAATAATAACAACTGGTCAGTGATCTGAATAAATTTGCCCAAAAAGCATACTAGAAAGAAAGAAAGAAAGAAGAAAGAAAGAAAGAAAGAAAGAAAGAAAGAAAAGAAAGAAAGAAGAAAGAAAGCCAAGTGAATGCCATTGTAAATTTTGCTTCATGCCCATATTATTATAGCATTTTTTTCTTGCAAACAAAAATGTTTCCTAATTAATAAGGTACATACAATGTAACATATTCTATAATTAGCAAATGGAGGTAGAATATTCAGAATGTAGACTTAGGAATGCTACTGCACAGAAATACTGATGTTTTTTCCTCCCAATTCTTTGTTCTTCATTCTCATCTAATTTTTTACAAATTTGAATGGCAAATGAACCTAATTACAATATTTTACCAAGCTGTTTTTCTTACAGTTTTTGATATGGCTTATAAAAAGATACCTTTCAGGTACATGGATCTGAAGCTAGTTTATTTAAAAATCATTTTTTCTAGTTTCATAAAATATGTTATGCCAGAACGGTGTGGTATTTAATGCTAAAATAAGATTTACTCCTTCATTTATAATTTCTGCTACAGCAGAATTGTTCTTATAGACAAGTGACTAATACCTTAATGTATTAAACTAAACTATCATCTTAATATTTAATAATTATTGAAAGATATATGATTAGGTTATTTTATTCAGAATGAAAATTATGCAAATTAAACAATTGTATCATCATAGCAGTAAAATAAGGACATATGCATTTCCCTAAAATAAAAACTAATATTATGTAAGATGGCAAAATATTGGATTGCTTCTTAGCTTTGCAACAAAAGTCAATTTTAAAGTATATATATTATCAATAGTATATTTCTAAAGAATATCCTTTTTTTTTCCAGGCTGTTGGCTGCTATGAATCGTTAATATTAAAAGCAGAAGGAAAAGTTGAATCAGATTTCTTTTGCCAGTTAGGTCACTTCAACCTTTTATTGGAAGATTATCCAAAAGGTAAGTCTATTATAATTTATTTAGTATTTTCCACTCAGAATCCTAGATCAGTACTACATATATAGTACAGTACTTACATTTCCCCCCCTTTTTTTGGAGAGGCAACATTATACAAAATACATAGAAAAGTAATAACAGGGAAAAGAAATTAAAGGAAGGAGATAAAATAAAACCCAACCAAATTCATTTTAAACCAGTACCATTCATTGTTCTTCTCTACATCTTTCTATCCATGCAAACCATTCTTGCTTCTATCATGTCCATTTACATACTAACTTTTTTTCCAATAATCCCCTAAACCGCAACTTTCTCAATCTTTCATTTCTCTGAACTCATTTCCTCTTCATTTATTTTTAGTGATCAGTTATTCCTTATAGGTGTAGATCAAATAACCTTATTTCTTTTCTACCGGTTACTTGTTTTCTATCTCTATTTGTTCATATCTAGTCATTGATATTTTAATCTTTAAATTAATCTGTTCCTTTCTGTATTTCTCTTGACATATCTGTCTCTGTTAATGAAGTAGGGAGAAGCATAATCAATTTTTGTTTGTTTCAACATTCATTCCTTGCCATAGACTATGTAGCATCAACTACATTTCTAACAGTATTTGCATATCTTACATTTTTTTCCCATTCATTTTATGATCTAAAAATTCAACTAGGACAAGCAAATTTATCTATTTCCTCTAATTTTTGTCATACATGTATAACTTGCAATACTTAGTGCCTTAAAATTTCAAATGCATACTCCTCACTCTATCATACAGTCTAATACAGGTAATCCCTGGGTTACAAGGGTTCCCTTAGCGAATGTTCGAAGTTATGTGATCAGTGCCCCCTAGCGTTTCCAAACAAGGACCAAAACTATGAATCTTGCAGCACCATGGCAGTTGTTTGCCCTTACGAACAACTGCAGAGACTCTGCAACATTTGTCCTCATGTTTCTGGCCAAAATGGAGCTTCTGAGGGGCAGATCCACCCCTCAGAAGCTCCGTTCGGGTGTCCAGACGCCTCGCCTGACACTTGCTGGCTGAAATGGAGCTTCTAAGGGGTGGATTTACCCCTCAGAAATCCTATTCAACTTTCCAGAGGCCTCCCCTGGCCCGTTGCAGGCCAAAATGGAGCCTCCGGGGGGGCCAGATCCGAGCCTTCTTGGGCCGGATCTTGTCCACTGAGGCTCCATTCGGCCCTCTGTGGGCTTCCCCGGACTGTTGCAGGCCAAAATGGAGCTTCCAGGGCCCAGCCCCCAGAGGCTCCAGTTCACTTTGTAACGGGCCAGGAGAAGCCCACGGAAGGCTGAATGGCATTGGTGGATGGCATCCGGCCCCTGGAGGCTCCATTTAAGCCTGCAACAAGCTGGGGGAGGACCGTGGAGGGCTGAATGGAGCCTTGAAGGGGCAGACCACCCCCCCTCAGCTCTATTTTGGCCATGCTGGGGCGAGGCATGCGGAGGCCCAAACGGAACTGCAGAAAGGCACATGAGGCTGGAGAGAAGACTGTTTGCTAGATCTTCACAAGGTAAGGAGCCCCTGTGTGGCAGGTGGTATGGGGAAGCAATTGTGGGCAGTGTGAGGTATTTCAATGGATCGGGGAGTCCTTGGGTACTCTTAGGCAGGTGGCCTGTTCCATTGGTAGGCTCCCCTATGACCTTCCCCACCCTGAAATATCTCATGTGCACTTAATGACGGCAGTGATCCCTTTAAAGGTACGAGATTCATTCCCTTGAATCCTCGGTTTACGAATGGAATGGAGTCTGCCCATTCCATTCGTAAACCGAGGATTACTTGTACTTGATGCAAATTATATGAGCTTTTTTAACAACAACCTATTGTCTACATGCAGAATTATATGTATTTTTATATCTCCAACACGCATATTTTTAATGTTACCATGGGCATTCCTTACATATAAATACATTGAACCAGTCAAGGACACATTGTTACCAGCACTCATTCATTCCATTTCAGCTATCATTTCTCCTTTCACATTGCCTCTTCTCCTTTGTTTCCACCCAAAGATTCATTTCTGGTATTACCCAAAATGCTATGTCTCAAATTCAGAATCTCTCATCATCACTGTTTCTTTCATAATAAACAATCGGTTCTATTGTGCTTTTAGGTATATTCCTTTGCCATGTGTTTGCGTGTAGGTTAATGCTTAAACTGACATAAACATTTTTAAAGCAGCTACTCACCAAAAAAAATCACATGCTAGAATCTTCGAATGGCCAATTACTCTGTATATTCCATTCATATCACTTAGAAAAATAATTTTTCTTTCGAGATTGCACTCATTTAAAAGTTTTTCTTCAAGCCCATCCCTTGGTTCTTTCATAATTAGCAACTATTGCTAACATATGGATATAGAGAACAAGCTAGATGACACAATTCATGCTTTCTGATATACATTTTAATAGTTTCATATGTAATTAAACATATATCTTATCTATGCTTATGTTATTTTATGTAAATTACATTTCCTAATCTAAAAGCTACCTCTGAAATCTCTCAATCTGCTGCTAATTAGAAAATACTGGATTGTCATTTAATAATGCTGTCGATAATTCTACTTTCTACCTTGGAATTATATTGATAGGAGGGCCATAAAATATTATAATGATTCTAGAAAAACTGACCATGTATTAACTGTGCAGCATAAAGCAAGTGACAAAACATTTTTGGTATCCTGCTGTTACTAAAGTATGATTGTGTCAAACTCAAGGCCCTTGGGATGGATTAGCCCACAGGGTGCTTAGATCTGGCCCGCGGCGACACCCTGGAAACAGTAAAGAACTGGCCCGCGCTACCTTTGCCACGCGAAAATGGAGCTCCGTTTTTGCTGCTGAGGGTTTGCAGGAGGCTGTTGCAGATGAAACGGAGCTCAGAAGCCTGTTTCCTCTGAGAAGAGCGCTCAAAGCCTGTTTTCTCATGAAGAAGCACATGTGGCTTCGACACAAGTGACGTCAGTGTTGGTCTCAGAAATCCATCACAGTAGGTATCCAAAATGTCTGTCGGCCTTACGCAGAGTTTATTTGGCTTTATACAGTTTTACACGAGCAAAGCAAGAGCATAGATAGCAACAGCATCTTATGGACTTATTCTCCTTGTCAATCTCTAAGAACATCCCAGCCAAGGTAAAGGCTCACATAACACAATAGTTCCTGGCATTGACTGTTCTACTAATAGGTGAGGTCATAGATGTTGAGGTAACCGGTTACTGAGATCATGGCAGTTTGCTGCACATGTCTGTACATAACTTTGTATAACCTCTACCTCTCACTCTTTTTTTATTTTGTTAGACAAGGCATCATAAGAGGGGTTAATAAAAGAATCATAATCAAAAGAAGAACATCCTTACAATAGCTTATACAGGGCATATACTTGACCTTGAGGCAGTGTGGAAGGGGGTTTTAGACAAAAAGCTCTGATACATATATATTTCAAAGGGAGGGAAGACCCAAATGATGATTAAATAACGTAGGATGTTTCCCAATAAGTCTGTGGGCAACCAAGCCCAAAGCTTTCCCACTAAGATCCTAAAGTATCAATTTTCAATCAGAGGCCAAATTGTGTAAAATATTGAGCTGTTGCTGGATGGTTGTTTTTTTTTTTTTTTAAGATTTTTATCAACAAACGTAAAATACACACACAAAAGTTAGGACGTACACCACATTTATACAATACAGTACAAACAGGAACTTCCTGTTTTTTATAATAGAAAATCATAAATCGATACCGATCACCTTATATTATTTTCCCTTCTATTGTATGTCATTTGGATTTCACCATTCTTAACCCTCTTATTTTACACATAACTATTCTTTTGAGTTTTGTTATATTCTTTCAATTGATTTTTGTTTTTTTCCTCCATCCACCTATATCATTTAGCCTATATCTGGTAGAATTCTGATTTTTCCTTTCCCTGGATTTCTTTAGTTAATTTATCCACTTCGGCACAGTCCAAATCTTTCTATTATTTCATCTTCTTCTTGGGATTAATTTGTTTTCCAAAGGCAATTGTTTTTGGCAAAGGCAATCTTGTCGCCGTAATTATATTAGTATTAAATACTGGATTTCTTTTTTGTATTTCACAGACATATTCCTAATAAAAAACTTCAGGCTTCCATTCTATTTTAACCCTGTTATTGCCTCCAGCCAATTTTTGATCCTTTCCAAAAATTTTTTGCCTCCTCACAGGTCCACCATAAATGGTAATATGTTCCGTGTATTGATTCGCATTTCCAGCATTTTGGGAGGTATTTGTTAAAATTTAGCTAACCTTGTTGGTGCCCGGTGCCATCTGTAAAACGTTTTGTACTGGTTTTCCTTGTATGCAACTGATAGTTTTGATTTGGGGTAAGTTAGCCAGTCAGCTTTCCATGTACTGATCTGCCAATTCTTCAATTGGTTTTAAATTTCCCTGTCTATCAATTAAGTCTCTGTATCTTAGGATTTTGTTCCAATCTGTAAAATTTGGGTGAGTCGTTCCTTTCTGTCGGTGATAGCCAATTGGGATTTTCACATAGTGGATTTTTTTGATTTTGAGCTATTTTTGCAATAACGCTCTTCTGATTAAATGATTTTGAAAGTATTTGTGCGTTTATTTTTATCATCCCATAGGAATGTATGCCAGCCTGTCTGCAGGTCATGGCCTTCTAAGGTCAAAATTCTTTTTTTCTTTAGCTCTATCCAGTCTTCACCAATGTTATTGTACTGCTGATGTATATAAATCCCAATTTGGTATGCTAAGCCTCCCCTCTCCTTGCTTGTCTTGCATTGACTTTAGTTTAATCCTTCTTGATTCATCTGAAAGATTAAAAACAACACATTAATTACTAAAATAGCTAAAAAAAGTAGCAGTAATTGTTTTTGCCAAATTACATGCAACAGCATTAATATTAAAATAAGCACGAGCAACAAGCCCTCGCACACCCACTATAAATATAGCCAATGCTACATATTCTACTTTATTAAAAGCTATCTCAGTGTCACAAATGCTGTCTAGTGTGACTCCGTGTCGAGAACGGCTTGAATGAAGTTGCTGTTTGGAAAGCAAAACAGGAATTAACCAGCTGAAACAACACTGTGCTTCACTAATATTAGCAGGAATATAATTAAAAGTTTCTTGAACATATGTAAAGAACCATCCTTATGGGATGAAGAAGTCTGCTCAAAAGCTGTACAATTTAAAGCAGGTGAACTAATATGAACAGTGAGGTTTTTTACTTGAAAGATGTACAATTAATTACTTTTGCACACGTTATATTCTCAAGAACTGTTACTATCAGGATATACAAAGCAATTGCATCAGGGGGTGTGTTCTGACCCCCCTCCGTACGGTGAGTCACCACGGACACGATTACTGTTAGCCACGCTTTATTCACAGTAATACTCTGTGACTTGGCAGCAACCAGACTCCCACAGATTCCCACAGATAAGAGATACACACAAGAGAGCTTCTCCAGCTTAGTAAAATGGTTGTGTCCTGCAAAAGGTCTCCTCCCAAAATCTCTTCTTATTTAGTCTCTTGGGAGGAGCCTAATCACAACCACCTGGGCCTGATTATCTTCTATGTCTCCGTAATTGCTGCCTGCGCTTCTCCGCCCTTCTTTGCCTGGCGTCCGGGACCAACTCCCTTTGCTCCTCCCACTGCTCCAGGGCCTGACATCTTCACCACTGCTCCAGTGCCTGACATCAGGGACAAACTCCCTTTGGCTTTCACCGCTGTTCCATGCTCAGGTGCCTCTGGTGGCCAACCAGCCTCTCTAGTCCTTGCTCGGAGTCTGAACCCTGC
Organism: Thamnophis elegans; assembly: GCF_009769535.1. Taxonomy (NCBI): domain Eukaryota; kingdom Metazoa; phylum Chordata; class Lepidosauria; order Squamata; family Natricidae; genus Thamnophis; species Thamnophis elegans. The sequence continues at coordinate 58,446,025 of NC_045546.1, read as the reverse complement.
CCACGGTCCTCCACATCTTCCAGAGCTGTCTCATAGGGTCCCTCGCTATCGGAGTCTGTCGGCAGCTCCAACGGCTCCTGCTGGGCCACAACAGGGTGGATCATAGGCAATCAACCCCCAACTAGATATAGCCTTATAGTTAAAGTTTTCATTCAATAGCAATCTACTCAAACCAGTGAAGTTTTGAATTACTGCAGAGAGGATACAAACAGGAACCAAACATATAGAAAACAAATTTTCTATGTCATATAATTCAAATAAGCAAAAGCATCAGTTTGTGCGATATTAGCTAGCTGCATCCATAGGTTTTGCTTCAATCGCTGTTCAAGTGAATGTTGGGTGAGATGACAGCCACTGTTGCTAAATGGCAGCAATTAACGATAACATAAACAAATGATGACTAAGGAAGTGACAGTTAAAACTGCAAAGATGGTAGCACATAAGTTCTCAGAGATTTGTTCCATGTGTTGCGCTTTGGTGGTCAGGTTTTTCACATCACTGGGTGGCTGGTCCAACAAGATTGTATTGGCCGCTGTGCTGTCTGTAGAGTCGTCTTGGCCATTTCTGGAACCGGATTTGGGGACTGGTACCATGACATCCTTAGCTGGACTAACACAATGTGCTAGAATCCACAAAGATCCTGTAGAAGCAAGCACAGCATATCCTCATCCCACTAGACTCCCTTTGCTCCTCCCCACTGCTCCAGGGCCTGACGTCTTCACTAGAGGGTGAGGCAAAACTTTTTTTACCCTGTTGTGTTACCCATGCCAAATTGAACAAATTGAACAAATTGATTGATTGGGTACCCGAGAGCCCAAGAGCCCTCCTTTTTTATTTATTTGGGAAAACAGTCCGTAAAGGATCGATTAGCACGTTCCACAATGGCTTGACCTGTGGAATTATAGGATAACCCATGAATTAGAACAATGTTCCAAGTGGGAGGAAGAAGGCGGGGCTTAGCAGTGAGAAGATGGAGTTTCAGGCTATTCCTGAAATTCCTCTATACCGAAGGATTTTTGGACGGGTTTTTGAACCCTAGCTGTCCCGGAGACGACAGTGAAAGGTGAGGGGAGACCCAGTGACCTCAGAGACGTTCGCAAAGTCTCTGGGGGGGGGTATTAACCCCTCTTGCCAATTTCTTTCTGGATTAGCTGCGTGCTAAATGAAACTGCAGGTTGCCCCTAAGAATGGCAGAAGTGATGTCATCTGGTAAGCTGATTTTATTATTCAAGAGAGACTGTCCGCACTAAAAGCCTAAGCTAATTGAAACCAAAGAATAGAAGAATCTAGCGGCGAATTGGTCTCTTTTTTATGGATTTATGGCTGGTGGCTACTTTATTTCTTAAACGCTTCAAGGAACTCTTCGACATCCCCCCCCTCTGATTCTCTCTAAGTGGATCGTAAAGTTTACTCTCTACTAATTAGCCCTTCACGATTTGACATTTTTATTACTTGGCTGTGTTTACGATCAGATAAGATTGCACAGTTTCCAGCGTGTTTTTGCTTGTAATTTTTAACTGCGACACATCATGGCGTCTAAGGTTTCACTCCAGATTCTTTTTTCCACATGTTGAGAGCTTTTTGACTCTTTTCAGAGATTGGAAAGAAAATTGGATCATCTGACTTTAAAATATGAAGGAAAAACTGAGATTGTTGAATGTTTGAATGTTCCTGAAATACAAATGGAAAATGTGAGAAATAGCGTCTGGTCTATCTCAGAGGAAGAAAGGAGGGGGGGAGCTATAAAGAAGATTCATTTACAGAGTGTAAGAGAAATGAAAACTCCACCCCTGAGAATTAAAGTCAATTTGAAAAGTTTTACAAGCCCGGGACAACATTATTATTTCATCACCGACATTCAGAGCCAAAAGGTGCGAAGATATCTTTGTTTGGACTTGCTTATAAAAACATTTGGTAAATTTATCCAACGCGTGGCAATTGGTTTGAGAAGATTTTGCTATTGGAGAGACACAGGCTGACAGATGGAAGAACGCAATTTAAAATTAGCTAAATCTGATTACCTTAATTTGTAATAGATATAGCTGAATAATGACTGATATGGATAGTAATGTATATAATTTGGAACTGGCTGATAGATTGAAGCATACAATTGAAAACTAGCTAAACCTAATTGCTCTTTTTTGTAACAGATATAGCTGAATAATAATTGATATTGATAGTAATGTATATAATGTGGAGTTGATATGATAAATAACAATTGGATATGAGAAAACATTTTTGGATTATACATAAAGAGTATTAATTACAATAATTATCACTATTAAAAAACTAAATAAAATACATACAATCAAATGTTAATCAATACTGGGAAAATGTTATGATATATGATATAATTAAATATTATGGATGTTCAGCTAAAATAGGACATGAGGATTTGATGATAATAGAGGATTTTACAAGTAAGTAAATGAAATGTCAGCATGTGTTATGGATTAATTCTTTGGCATAGCTAAGGATGAAGGATGTTTAAATAACCATAGGTAATTAAAACTAGAGGTATAATGATGTTGATATGGTAAATATTTGAGTTAAGATATTTGAATTAATATGAGTTAATGGAAGAGAAGCACCAAAGCATGTTGTAACCAGTTGATATACTTCTTCTTTTTTATAATAGATACCTGTGTTTTGTTTTGTTTTCCTGCCTTGTCCCTTGTCGTTTTTGTCTTTTTTTTGTATTATTTTTATTTTATTTTATTTTGCCTTTTCTTTTTGATTTTTTCTTTTCCCACCGGTGTGGGCAGGTATTGTTCAAGATTATTACTTTTATTAATATCTCTAAATAATAATTACAGTTAAATGAAAATGGATATATAATAATGCTTGAGTTAATATGAGTTATGTTGGTTGACTGTGGAGGAGATGTACCAAAATTTATCTGTAATTGATTGACACATTTTCTACAGATGTAAAGAAAGATGCTGTACCTGTTTCAAATTAAAATTAAAAAAACATTTATTTAAAAAAAAAAAAAGAACAATGTTCCAAGTGGTACAAAATTGCAAAAAGGCCAATGAAAAATAGGCTATTGTCAGTTTTTAAAGAGGAAGGTTTGCCTAAGGCAGTAATGGCTGAAAAAAGATGAGAAATAACATAATTAACTGTTTATCCTGGTTGAGATGTGGCCCAAAGCACTCCTGAATAGGTAACAATAGATAAATGAATATACTTCCAGGGAGCCAGAGTGGGAACATAGGTGACATCCATTTGCCATAGGGATTAGAGGCCAAACCAGGGGGATTAACTCTGCTTGGTCTGGTCGAGTGGAATATGGCAAGCTTGTGTCAGCCCCCTGGCATTCTGGTGAAAAAAAAAGTACCGTATTTATCGGCGTATAACACGCAGTTTTAAAACTAAAATTGTAAGCTGAAACCCTGCCTGCGTGTTATACGCCGATACTGCGCGTTATACGCCGGGTCCACTGTTCCCTCTAAGGTGCGCGGCCGCAAGAAACCCCCGCGCAGAGGTTTCTAACTCCCGCGCAGAGGTTTCTTTCAAAGCAAACGTGGGGAAGTCCTTTGCAGGCAGCTAGAACTGGCTGCCTGCAAAGGACCTTCCCAAACTTGTTTCAGCGGCAGCTCTCAGCCTGGCGGCAGCGTCACACAGACTGTGGAAGGAGGGGGAGGAGGAGGGAACTAAAGAGAGCTTTTACCGAGTCTGCGCCCCACAGCCAGGACTGTCCTTGCGCCCCTCAAGCCGCGTTTCTTCCCCGCAAAGCCCTTCGGGCAACCCGAGAGTTCCGCTTGACGCCAGAAGGGCTTTGCAGGAAGAAACGCCGCGTTTCTTCCTGCAAAGCCCTTCTGGCGTCAAGCGGAACTCTCGGGTTGCCCGAAGGGCTTTGCGGGGAAGAAACGCGGCTTGAGGGGCGCCAGGACAGTCCTGGCTGTGGGGCGCAGACTCGGTAAAAGCTCTCTTTAGTTCCCTCCTCCTCCTCCTCCTCCTCCTCCTCCTCCTCCTTCTTTCTGGAGCCCCTTCCTCAAAGATTTGGTACCAAAGCAATGGCGGTGAGGAAGTTGTGTCTTTTGGATTTTGCACTGTTGTCTTTTCAATGGTTCTCAGACTGGTTGAACCTTTAGCAGCTGGGGTGATATTCTTTACTGTTAAGGTTACAATTGGATGTGTTGGACAAATCTTAAAAGATGAAACTTTTATTAAAACGTTTGACTTAACTAAAAACGTCTTCCTTTTTCTTCTTCTTCTTAAATATGATTTATTTATTTATTTTTACTTCAGAAGTTTGATGACCATTGTACAAACTAATCCAACCTAAATGTAGAGGAGGAGAAGAAGGGGGGGGGATTTAAAAAGAGCAGAGGAAAAAGAAAGAAAGCATGAAGAAAACATAAAGAAAGGGATGGGAGGGAGGGAAGGAAGGAAGGCACTTTATGTTGAGGAGTTAATGTTATAATTCATGTTCTAATGTTATAAATTTTAATCCAACATTAAGTTCCGAGCTTCCAAGTCATTTATTTTTAATGAAAAAAATTTTTACTCAAATTTTTGTGTTAAAATGGGGGATGCGTGTTATACGCCGGTGCGTGTTATACGCCGATAAATACGGTAGTTAAAAAATGGATCTGAAAAGAGAGTAGGTAAAACTTAAGATAGCAGCATCTGCTTGAATGGTACCTTCAGAGAGCGGTCCAGGAAGAAACAAATAACTACATATATGAGAAACAAAATATAAATGCTTTCGGTCTTATAATAATTGCTGCAAAATTAAGAACAAAGCCATAAGATTAGAATCAATCCTGGGTGTGATGTAAGCACCTGGAAGATTAAAAATAAGTTAAAAAGCCGTGTTAAGAAAAGGTTTAGCAAGTTAAAATAGCAGCAAACAATTCTGAGCGTTGCAGGGACAGCTGTATTGCAGGGTAGGAAACTTTCCAGGTATTATCATGAGAGTCCTTGTAAACAATTGCTCCTCTTGTTCGCCCTCCATCTGAAAAAACAATAAAAGCTTGCAAAAGCAGAGAAAATGAAAGTAATAGATGAACAGGTAAAGAAGAAATCATTAAACACGCAAGCTGAAGATATTTAGGCAAATGATATGCAATACAACCCACAAAGTCAGTTAAAGCACACTGAAGAGATAAGTTATTTTGAAAATAAAATTGAAAATCAGATTTTGGAATAGGAAGAATAATATTAATCAAATCAGTCCAATTCTACAACAAGCTTGGGTACGTCCCAAGGTTAAAACATTTTGGGATAGGGTCTTTTTGTCTTCTAATACAGATAACACTCCTGTAAGCAATTTAGAAAACATCAAAAGAGTTAGCTAACAGTCTCTAAAAGAAATACGGTCTACAAACTAAATGCTCAAAACATCATTAATTTTCTCAACTGTAGCAAGCACAGAAGGAATCAAATCTTTGGGCTTATATCCTTTGGTCAGTAAATCAAATAAAAAACTAAGTATACATGCTGGCAAAGGAAAATACGCATGACCCTAAGTAAGGGTCCCCAGCAACTGCCGTAAATTAATTAGCAAAATACTTTCTTTTACAGTTAAAGAAAAAACGGGGCAAAAAAAGATTGCAACATTTTATGCAGTTGTATTTTTCTGGATCAATTTATAATCCATAGACACTTAAATCATTTTGCATTTCTGAAAGCCAATTAGGTTGTATCTTTGGGGCTCCAATTAAAATATTCATATAATGATTTAACGAAGTGGATGGATAACCCTTATGAAAAGGATTCAATTCTGCAACATAAATCTGACACAAAGAACTAAGTAAATGTGTAAATCAACCAACGAAATAACTTTGTGGACATTTTGCTTTTGCTTTTGACCCTTGATGGAAAGGCCTGTGAGAGACTGCAAACATACCCCCCCCCCCGCCAGATTTTGACATTTCCTTTTAAAATGAGAAGGTGTACCACAGTTATAAAACTTTCCTTGAGGCTTGCTGCCTTGCAATAAAGCAGCCGCCAATAAATTAGTTTCACAAGAGGCTGTTCCTATATCTTGACATGCTTTAATCATCTGCCAAATCAGAATTGTTCCCAAGACCAATGATTGCCCTTCGTCATTTGAAAGTAGCATTTTCCTTTGCTAATTTCATCAACAACTTCATCTGAGCCTCAGAATTGTCTATCATCTTAAAGCATCCTGCAGTCTGTTAATAAAATCAGGATACAGCTCAGTAGCCTTCTGCCTGATATTAGAGGAGGCTTGCTGAGGCTTGCCAGAAACAGGCACAGTATAAACAAACTTTTCCTAATCGGGGGGCAGAGAGGGATAGAAGAAGAACAATCCTTTAAGCCAATTATTTCCTGAACTTGTGCATTAGATGAACAGACAGAAAACATATATCTTATATCCCCCTCCTCTATTGCTAATTGTTCTCTGACCGTGGAGAAGCAGAAGAATTAACCTCTCCATGAGCTGAAAGTCCAATTAAAGATGATTTGGGGGGAATAATTTTGATCTGATCATAATCAGGCAAAGGTTTTGTGGTCAATTGTTGTCCTGCCAAAACTTTAGAGCCAAATTTTTCCACTGCATGATGGCACTGAAACCATAGCTGTAATATCTGTACTGGAGCCCTGGGTTCAAGAAGTAAAGTTTTTCCTATGTTTTCCCAGTCATGTAAACGAAGCTTGTTCGGGATACCAAAGACAATGTTTCCCTATCTCACCAACCAGCTTCCTTATCTCTGTCTCAGGTGTTGCACCACTTGACTTCTGTAACAAGAAGCTAAGTTTTTGTACATGTAATTGCTGCTGGCGAGACAGATTGCAACCCATATTTACCTCTGAGGGGCCCCGTAGGACGATTGATGCACCTTGGGGTCTGTTCCAGATAGGAGGTAAGTATATTGGTGGTTGCTCCCCCGTAGGGTGTCCTTGTCCTTGCTTCGGGTGTTGGTCTCAGAAATCCATCACAGCAGGTATCCAAAATGTCTGTCTGCCTTATGCAGAGTTTATTTGGCTTTTGTACAGTTTTAACAAGCAAAGCAAGAGCATAGATAGCAACAGCATCTTATTGACTTATTCTCCTTGTCAATTTCTAAGAACATCCCAGCCAAGGTAAAGGCTTCACATAGCACAATAGTTCCTGGCATTGACTGGTTCTACTAATTAGGTGAGGTCATAGATGTTGAGGTAACCGGTTACTGAGATCATGCCAGTTCGCTGCACATGTCTGTACATAACCTTTGTATAACCTCTACAGTCAAGTGGACCACACCAACCGTGGCCAGCCGCCCACCTGAGGTCAAACGCAACCCTGATGTGGCCCTCGGTGAAATCGAGTTTGACACTCCTGAGCTAGGCTATCTGATACGAGATTCCAATAATAAAATAGACAATATGTTTCATTTTACCTAATGAAACTTAGGTTGTTAAAACGTTAAATCAGAAACAATATATCCTTTTAATATTATAAATAGTTAATAAACAAAAATGTATTAAATATAAATGTATAAAAACATATGTAGTCTTTCACACATATGCACACACACACACACACACACACACACAATCACAAAATAAATACCTTATCAGGTTTGTACTGCATATGTGAAGCCCATTGTGCAAAACGTGAAGTTTTAGATTTAACAACTGGCAACACCTCTTTTAATAGTAAGAAAACAAATGTTTACTGTACCTTCTGATTAATCCTGCATATTAGCTTGGAGACATTGGTTTAAATTCATTGACTCTCGAACTTTCTTTTATGAACTTCTCACTTCAGTTGACATTGTAACATTTCACTTTGGGTAAGGCTAGAACTTTAACTCAATTGTTCTAAAATGCACAATTCTTTTGAATTGTGAATATATATTGTAGAATGAAAGTGAGGTATTTAGTTATACTAGATGAAAAATCTGAGATGGTAAATATTATTCGAGGATGTGGATGTTAAAACACCTGTAACCAAACGACATGCTATATGTAATGATGGTTTTTTTTCTTTTTGTTTTTTTCTTTTGTGTGTGTGTGTGTGTGTGTTTTAATTATTGTGTGTATTAAATATATATATAACAGAGAGATACGGTGTGTGTGTGGGGGGAAATGTAGTTGAGATGGATTGCCACAGGTAGGGGAATAAGAAATGATACTAAATTATAACCTATTAAATGAAATAATTAATGTATAAGAATGATAAATGTTAAAACACCTGTAACCAAACGACATGCTGTAGGTGATGATGGTTTTTTTTTGTTTTGTGTGTTTTTTTTCTTCTTTTTTTTGTTTTTGTTTCTCTATTGTGTGTATATGTTGTCTATGTAACAAAAATAAAAAATCTTTATTAAAAAATTCTTTTGTTTCAGTCATTTTACTGTAATATTATCTGAATAATTTTATGCTATATCACCAGATTCATTTAAGTTTCAGCTTAATTCAATTCAGTTGTTAACACAATTAATTCACTTGTTCCGATAACTATTGCAAGCCATTTCTCCTGATGCTTGAAGAGCAGTCCCAAACCATGATATATCCATCACTACATTTCATAATTGGGATTTTTTTTTGGTTGAAATGCATCATTTCATTCTCTATAAAGATAATGTTTCTCATCAATGCCAGAAAGATAATTTTTCAACCAATCTGTCCAGAATTTGGTTTCAGAAGTCTGATCAAAGTGGTCTTTAGCAAATTTGAGATAGGTAGCAATCTGAAGAGCAGTAGTTTCTTCATTGGTACCTTACCTCTCTTACAGTATTTTGTATAAATTGAAGCTTGAATGTTGACTTGTTTGGAGTCTTTTTTTAAAAAATAATATGGGGCTTTTACTCTTTAATATTTCTAAAACTTCTATTACAGAAAAATAAAAAAGCCTACAAAAGTATTGAATATGGGCTGTTTATGTTCCCCTGTTTCCCCTCAACTTTTAAAAATCTCTTTAGTCCTACTTTTCTTGTGTTCTTTAGTTTTGGAGCTGTCTCACAGCTTTTCCTTTGCTTCTGATTTCTACTTTTTTACTTTTCCTGGGCTACGTTCCCTCAATATTCCTGTATAATATTTCCCACCCTACTTTCCCCACTTCCTTTTCCTCCAATTCTTTATCTTTACTTTCACATTTTCTCTTTCCTCTGTCTAGTTCCCAAGTACTAGTTTCCTACAACATCCTGCTCCTTCCCAGCCTATCTTTCCTATTATTTCATCCATTAATTTTTTTTGCCACCCAGCTTGCCACCCAGATGATTGTATTCCTCTGCTGCTTCTGTCTGTGTCCATTCAGGCTTTTCAAAAAAGCACTGCAATTTTACAAAATTGCTATTAAAATATTTAATAGCATTTTAAGGTGAATAAATACGTATGGGTCTCTGGTATTACCCATTTGGTATGTCTCTTAACATAAAAAGTGTGGCTTTTTTAATCACAAAAAATGTTCTTACATGAATACTTTGGTGTATGAGTTAAAAATTTCATAATTTATATGAACCTATGAGACTTTTGACTATTAGGCAAATGTATACTCACTAAGATCACATATTGTTTAAATAAAATTGGTAAATGCATGTGAGTATGAATAAGTGCACATAAATTATATCCATAACAATTTTGCTGAAATTCTATATAAATTGTTATATGATTTTATTTCTGTTTCTCCCATGCAGTAACTTCATTTATATAGTCAGAATATTTTTTATTAAATATATTGACCAGTTAAGGTGAGGCATGATGCTATACTTCCTATAGTTTGTATTGTTTTCTCATAAATATTTTTTTCTATTTCAGCATTATCTGCATACCAGAGGTACTACAGTTTACAATCTGACTACTGGAAGGTCTGTATAGATTTAAATTATCAGCAATTTTTATTTTATTTTATAAATGAATATTTAATATTTATATTATTATTTCCACAGTGGTTATTGTTAATTATTGTTTACACTGATATTTATCATGGCTAAAATTTCCATGTTAAGAAGATAGCAACATCACTACTAGATTCCAGTTTAGTTCAGCATCCTGTTTCTCATAGTCGCCAAGCAGATACTTGAGTGTACAGGTAGTCATCAACTTACAACAGTTCATTTAGAGATTGAAAATCACTGAAAAAGCACTGAAAATAATGACATATGACAGTTTTTCACATTACCATTGCAGTATCTGCATGATCATATGATTTACATTTGGATGCTTGACAACTGACTCATATTTATGATGGTTGCAGTTCCTGGAGTCATGTGATCCACTTTTGCAACCTTATGACAAGCAAAGTCAATGGGGAAACCAGATTCACTTAACAACCATGTTACTAATTTAACAACTACAGTGATTCACTTAACAAATGTGGCAAGAAAAGTTGTAAAAGCTGGGGCAAAAAAGTTAAATAAATTTCTCACTTAGCAACATAAATTTTGGGCTCAATTGTGGTGTAAGTTGAGGATTGCCTGTATTAATCTTTTCCTGCAGTGTTCTCTAGTAATTATCAATAATGACACTGTATTTGAATACAAAAGCAGTTACATGCTTATTGTTAGTTTAGTTTTCCATGAATTTGTCTAACTATTCCAAGTCTCCTAAAACATCAGTATTGACAAATTGTGGAGATGATTGACTTAGTTTAGCTTGGTATGATATTGATAGTGTTTGTCATTTCAATTTTATTGAAAAACCAAGTGTGATTTCACACACAGAAAATTTGTGTTCAACACAGAAAGTTCTCAGTGTACATGCAAAGCAACAACAACAATAATAACGATACTAATAAGAGGGGGTAGTAAAGAAGATGGAAAGAATAATAATGCTACTACAGCCATACATTATGGTAAATATACTTAGACATGTCAGTACTCTGAGTATTAGGTGTTCAGCAGAGTGATGGCATGAAGGAAAAGATTCTATGTTTCCCCGAAAATAAGCCCTTGCCTAATTTTTCATGCTGCTTGCAATATAAGCCCCCCCGAAATGAGCCCTAGTTAAGAGCAGCAGGGAGGTGGGGCAGTGGGCATGGCCAGTTGACGTTGATCGCAGTGGGGGTGCCTATGGGGAGGAAGAAGATTTCTTCATGCCCCATACCTTCTTTTCTCTCCAAGCAATTGCCACTTGGCTCTTTTGATGAATGTAGAAGGTGCCAGAGACTTGGTCCGTTGTGGCCGCAGGGCAATGGAGAGGATGGGGCCAGCGGTAGCAGCGCTCCCACTCCTATCGCCCCTCCCCCACTTGCTGCCTTCTGTATTGAAAAAAATAAAACACCCTCCAAAATAAGCCTGTGTGCTTATTTTGGAGGTCAAAAGAAAATAAAACTGAGTCATATTTTGGGGGAAACACAGTAGTTGTTTTGGCATGCAATGCCCTACAGCGGCACCTCAAAGGGAGAAATTGTGAAACAGTTTATATCCAGGGTGTATGGGGTCTGCAGATTTTTTCTGTATATGTTTCTTGGATTTCAAACACTCCCTCCTATTTCCTAGCTCTTTTTGCTATTTTAACACCTATTTTTGTTATTTGGGGGTTGCATATGAACTATTCGAAAACTGCTTTTCTTTTTATCTAAAAATTTGGGCCTTTTCTCTGGTGACTGGAATTTTGATACTTTATGAACAGGTTAATAAGTAATGACTCACTGCAGATTCCTAGATATCCATAGGATAACTGTGTGATTCACTTTTGCAGATAAATATATTTATGATATTAACAATTTGATTTTTTTCTATTATATGAACATTTACCCTTATTTTCTTGATTGTTTTAATAATAATTAATAATACATTTTAATAATAATTTTAATAAGATACACTCTTGATGTGGTGAGTGACACCACTTCCAATATCCCATTCTATATTATTGCTATCCAGAAAGAAACGCATCATACTCATCTCTTTTCCAATACATCCCAATATTACCAACCAACAAGTTCCCCCACACTTTTCAACTTATCTGCAATTGCTTGTCCTGTGTTTTTTACATATTATATTTGTATTCTGTTATTCATTGTGTTGCTCTTTTTGATTTCAATTCTAAAATGTTTAACAGAAGATACCCTGTTGTCCTTGGGTTTACCTAGAGAGCTTTCATCCATGATTTTTTGATTCTGCTTTTACATTCTTGTGGATTATTTTATATTAAATTAGCGCTTCCTTTATAAATAGAAATCAACAATTTTTTTAATGAGAATTTTAAAAAACAAACTTTTACAAATATTAGGTAGAATATTCATTTTCACTGCTGCTATTCTTCCCAGCAAAGATAACTGTAGTTTCTCCCATTTTTTCATCTTTGTCTGTATACTATGCCATAGTGGTTCATAATTGTTCTTGTATAACTTCCCATTTGAGGTTGAAATATAAACTCCTAAATATTTGACTTTTTTAACTATTTCACATCCTGTCATTCCTTCTAGTTCATCCCTTTGTTTAATGTTCATATTTGTAACTAGTATCTTTTCCCCCCTAAGTTTATTTTAAATCCTGACACTTGGCCTTATTGATTATTCATTAAAACCTTGCTAGATTCCTGTGGTTGGGTTAATGTTATAACCAAATCATCCGCAAACGCCCGTACTCGATATTCTTGCTGCCTAATCTTGATTCCCTGTAAGTCCTCTGAACCCCGTATTTTATTCAACAATAGTTTCAAAGTTATGATAAACAATAATGGGGATAAGGGACAACCCTGTCTTGTACCTTTCTCAATTTTAAATGAATCTGTTAGACTTCCATTAACTATGATTTGAGCTGTTTGTTCCTGATATATTGCTTTAATTGATTGTAAAAAGTGCTCTCCTATTTGCATTTTTTGCAATATTTTCAGCAGGAATTGCCAATTCACTCGATCAAAGGCTTTCTCAGCATCTAAAAATATAAGCGCAGCAGGGATTTGGTTTTTCTTTCCCAGGTATTCTAGTGTATTGACAATTAGTCTTACATTACTTCTCATTTGTCTCCCTTGAATAAAACCTGTTTGATCATTATGAATCAATTGCTGAATAACCAACATTAACCTATTCGCTAGTATTTTAGTAAAAATTTTATAATCTATATTGAGTAATGATGTAGGTCTATAATTTTTTGGTTGAGTAAAATCTTGATCTTTAGGTATTAGGGATATGAAGGCTGTCTTCCAAGATGGGGAACCTTCCCTTCCGCTTGGATCTTATTAAATAATTCCTTAAGAGGTTCTACCATTTCTAATTGTAAATAAGCCACCGTCAAGCCATCTGTACCCGGTGCTTTCCCTGCCTTTAGGTGTTTAATTACTTGGAGAATTTCCCCTGAAGTTATTGGTTGATTCAGTCTTTCCCTCTGCTCGTCTTTACCTATGGGTATTTTTTCTTTATCCAGGTATCTATCTATATCTAAGCCTTGAATTTTATCATTCGTGTACAATCCTATAAAGAATTCACGAAAAACCCTTGGAATCCCATCCTGTTGGTACACTTCCTTCCCTTTATAATGTAATTTTGAAATATTGTGAGATTTCTGTTTTTTCCTAATCAAATATGCTAACCATCTACCAGATTTATTTGTATTACAGAAGGTGTTGTGTTTTGCATATAGCAAGTTGGTAGCCACCTGGTCTGACATCAGCATATTAAATTGCTCTCTTAATCAGGTGATTGCTTCTTTAATCTTTTTGTCTCCTGGTTTTAAGATTAACTCCTGCTCTCTCTTCCTGATTTCATCTTCAAGTTCAATTCTCTTTCCCCCCTGTTTGCGTCTATGTAATCTATTTAAATTTATCAAAACTCCTCTCATATACGCTTTACTTGCATCCCATACCATTTCCATAGATGTACCCTTATTCATGTTAAAAACAAAGTATTCTCTTAACAATTTTTTATATTCATTAATATTTTTCTCATATCTAAATAGATTTTCATTCAGTCTCCAAGTCCTTCTTGCTTGGATCCCAACTTCATCCAAACTGGGTTATGATCTGATAAGGCTCTGGAACATATCTTCATCTTCTTTACCCTAGAAAGCAAATCATTGGTTGTTAGTATAAAGTCAATCCTAGAAAAGGATTGATGTCTATCAGAAAAAAAGGTAAAGTCATATTCTTCTACATTCCTTTCTCGCCAGATATCTCTCAATTCAAAATCATCTATCATGTCGAAAAAGGATCCCAACTCCATCCAAACTGGGTTATGATCTGATAAGGCTCTGGAACATATCTTCATCTTCTTTACCCTAGAAAGCAAATCATTGGTTGTTAGTATAAAGTCAATCCTAGAAAAGGATTGATCTCTATCAGAAAAAAAGGTAAAGTCATATTCTTCTACATTCCTTTCTCGCCAGATATCTCTCAATTCAAAATCATCTATCATGTCGAAAAAGGACTTAGGTAGTTTTGCTTGCATTTAGGTATTTTGCCAGAAAGCCTTCTTAGCTTTCTTGGTATCGATAACACCATTCCAATCACTCAATAATATGCAGGATATATAGTCCCAATGTACTAACTTAGCATGAAGCATTTTATAAAATTTGTCTTGTTGTTGATTGGGAGCATATATTCCCAATAGCAGTATCTTTTTCCCTTCTAATACCAGATCTATTGAAATATATCTTCCATGGGAGTCTGCTTCAATTAATTCAGCTTTCATATCCTTTCTTAAGTAGATAACTATACCATTTTTCTTCTCTGTGGCAGAAGCTATAAAGTGTTGTCCAAATCTTGTATTAATCAAGTATTATTGATCAGTTGATCTAATATGAGTCTCTTGCAAGCAAATTATATCGTTCTTGAATTGTTTAAGACTAAGACCTGTAGCTTCTTGAACGGTGTTTGAACGTTGGATGTGTTTGTTGTGATTGTTGCTTTTTTAATTCTTGTTCCATTTGCCTGGTAATCACATGGGTTTGTCTTTGTTCCTTGGCTCCTTGTACCTCTGAGAGAGGAAGTTCATCCAACCTTGTTGATACTTGAGTGATTTGCTATCTATCCTGTCCTTCTTGTTCTCTTTCTCTGGGTCCAGGAGGGGGGGGGATGTCTGGCATTCAATATATTAATGTAGAAATCTCAGGCCTTCCATACTGAATTAAGACGGTATCTTTGCCCCTGATAGGTGAGTGCAAGTCCGGCTGGCGCTTCCCATCTAAACTGTAACTGACGATTTTTAAGCTCTTTGACTAAAAAAGCATAGTCTTTTCTAGATCTCAACATTTTAGGTGTTATCTCCTTCAAAACAGTCATCTCCTGACCCCCAATTTGAAGGTTAGTTTTGTAAGACTCTTTCAGTATCGTATTCCTCATATCTCTAGTAGCAAAGTATACCACAATGTCTCTTGGTAGTTGCTTTTGTCTTGCAAGCCAGGAGTTGACACGATAAACCTTTTCAATTTGCCATACATAATTTCCTCCTGGCCTTCCCATCAGTTGGTCAAAGGCTTCAGAGAGAATCTGCAGAAATGGGGTGGGAGGGGGAGTAGTAACTGTAATTTAATAGTGGGAGCCGGCGAGCTGCGAGCACTTTTTGACGTATTGGGGGGGGGGGGAGACGGACTTTTGCTTAGAAGCCATTCCAGGTTTAATCTTCTTTAGCCAATTAGTAAGTCCAGGCAAGCCGATTATACAGCAATTGCTATTTAGTTGGATAATAAATCACTTCCTGATCTTTAAATGTTCTGAGCTCCATAAAAATGTCATCAAAGCCCAAAGCGCAAAGCTGCTCGGCGCCATTTTGTGTGGCTTTCAGCAAGTAATTGTCAGAAGGAATTCTTTAAAAATGAAGCTAAGGATTTATACATACAATTAGGAGTTTGCGAGTATTAGTTCAGCTCATCTTGGAGTCAGCAATAAATCAATCTTTGTGCTGAGGATGAGCGAAGGCCTTCATTCTGCAGCAAAAGGCAGAATAAATTCTTGACGCGGAGGTACTATGCTACCGGGTGCCCCCCCCCCTCATCCCAGATTTAGAGTCTAGGAGGGTTAATTAGAGCGCTGCCAAGCATAGTTTGCTTGCCTTCTCTTTCTCAGCCCAAAGAAGAGGTAATCAAACTGCTAAACAGTTGATTGATGCTGTTTAGACAGTTTAACGCAGCCAAGATTCCGGAGCTGTTAAAGGCAACAACTCCTGTCAGGTCAGTTCAGTTCAGTTCAGTTTATTATATTTATATGCTGCCCTTTTCCCCCGAAGGGGAATCAGGGCGGCTCACAACTCGAACCAGGGAAGGGGGATACAGACAAAAAAATTTAAAAAACAAAGCATGGCAATGCATAATTTAAAACACACAACAGTCATACCATTCGAGACAGGGGCAACAGCTCTTTAGCCCCAGGCCTGTTGGAACAGCCAGGTTTTAAGGGCTTTGCGGAAGGCCTGGAGGGTGGTGAGGGTTCGAATCTCCACGGGGAGTTCATTCCAGAGGGTCGGAGCAGCCACAGAGAAGGCTCTCCTCCAGGTAGTCACCAGTCGACACTGGCCGGCGGATGGAATTCGGAGGAGGCCTAATCTGTGGGATCTAATCGGTCTAGTGGAGGTAATTGGCAGCAGGCGGTCTCTCAAGTACCCAGGTCCAATACCATGAAGGGCTTTATAAGTGACAACTACCGCCTTGAAGCGTATCCGGAGACCAATAGGCAGCCAGTGCAGCTCGCGGAGGATAGGTGTTACGTGGGTGAACCGAGGTACACCCACGATCGCTCGCGCGGCTGCATTCTGGACAAGCTGAAGTCTCCGAATACTCTTCAAGGACTGCCCCATGTAGAGCACATTGTAGTAGTCCAGTCTAGAGGTCACAAGGGCGTGAGTGACTGTTGTGAGGGCCTCCCGGTTCAGGTAGGGACGCAACTGGTGCACCAGGCGAACCTGGGCAAATACCCCCTGGTCACAGCCGACAAGTGGTGTTCAAAAGTCAGCTGTGGGTCCAGGAGAACTCCCAAATTGCGAACCCTGTCTGAGGGGCGTACTGTTTGACCCCCCAGCCTGAGAGATGGAACACTTGGCCAATTAGTAGGAGGGAAACACACCAGCCACTCGGTCTTATCTGGATTGAGTACAAGCTTGTTAAGCCCCATCCAGTCCCTAACAGCCTCGAGGCACTGGCACATCACGTCAACCGCTTCACTGAGTTGGCACGGGGCGGACAGATACAGATGCGTATCGTCCACATACTGATGGTATTTTATCCCGTGCCGTCGAATGATCTCACCCAGCGGCTTCATGTAGATATTAAACAGGAGGGGGGACAGGACCGAACCCTGCGGCACCCCATAATTCAGGGGCCTAGGGGTCGATCTCTGCCCTCCGACCAACACCGACTGCGACCTGTCCGAGAGGTAAGAGGAGAACCACCGTAGGACAGTGCCTCCCACCCCCACCTCCCGCAGTCGTCGCAGAAGGATACCATGGTCCATGGTATCGAAGGCCGCTGAGAGGTCAAGGAGCACTAGGACGGAAACATAACCTCCATCCCTGGCTCTCCAGAGATCATCAATCAATGCGACCAAAGCGGTTTCCGTGCTGTAGCCAGGCCTAAATCCCTACTGGAAGGGATCTAGATAATCGGTTTCCTCCAAGGACCGCCGGAGCTGAAAGGCTACCACTTTCTCAACAACCTTCCCCACAAAGGGGAGGTTGGAGACTGGACGATAGTTGTTTAAGACGGCTGGATCCAAAGATGACTTCTTCAGAAGGGGTCTGACTCGGTCTGACTCAGACTTACTGGATCTCCATCGTTGCTCTAGGCGTCTCTTTCGGCGCTTCATCTCCTGGAGTTCCTCAGTAAACCAAGGAGCCCTCCTGGATCCACTGCCTCGGATCGGCCGTAAAGGCGCAATCCGGTTAAGAGCCCCTGCCGCTGCTGAATTCCAAGCAGCAACCAGAGTCTCCGCCGGACTGCGGGCGAGGGTATCAGGAACAACACCAAGCTCCGTCTGAAAGCCCAAAGGGTCCATAAGTCGCCTGGGGTGGAACCACCTAATTGGTTCCTCCTCCCTACGGTGGGGGTTTGGTCTCCGAAAGTCAAGCCTCAGTAGGTAGTGGTCCGACCATGACAGGGGTAAGATCTCGCTGCCCCTCAAACCAAGATCACAACTCCACTTCTCCGAGAGGAATACGAGGTCGAGCATGTGACCCGCCGAGTGAGTCGGGCCCCGAATTATTTGGGTCAAGCCCATGGCTGTCATGGAAGCCATGAACTCCTGCGCTCCATCAGAGTGTTCGCCGAGCGAAGGCAAATTGAAATCCCCCAGAACCATAAGCCTGGGAAACTCAATTGCCAGCTCAGCTATTGACTTGAGGAGCGAGGGGAGGGCTGCTGCAACGCTGTTGGGAGGCAGGTACGTTAACAGCAAGCCCACTTGACCCTTGAGGTCCAACTTCACCAGCAAGGACTCACACCCGACAAGCTCCGGAGTAGGGATCCTACGAGGTACTAGAGACTCTCGGATAACAATAGCCACACCCCCACCCCTTTATCTGGGATCGCGGCTGATGAAGCACCTGAAAACCCTCTGGGCACATCTCTACGAGGGGGACTCCTCTCTCCGGGCCCAGCCAGGTTTCAGTAATACATGCCAGGTCTGCCCTCTCGTCTAAGATTAAGTCCCGGACGAGGGGAGCCTTGTGAACTACAGACCTGGCATTTAGCGACAGCAGCCTGAGACCAAGGTCCTGATAACTCGCGCCATCTGGCCTTGGAGTAGGACTCATAGGGCCGGAAGGAGGGATCTCTGTAATGTAGCGAGCCCTCCTTCCCCGGTAATGGCCAGCCCTAAAGTCTCCACCATATCTGCCCCTCCCTGTTAAGACCGTAATGCTCCAGCCCGCTCCCGTGTCCATAGTCCCTCCACCCACCCCTATAGCCCTCGCGTTTCCCGACAGGCCCTTCGAATCAGTCATCCTCTCACACAAATACAGCCACTCATCCATGCATTCCCCACATAAGTCAATTAAAACACAAAAAATACAACAGTAATAAAGTTAAAAAAGTGGGTACAGTCATCAATCAGACATACCATTCACACCGCATTCCTAAAAAAATTTTGCGCACTGCGCAAGAGAGGAAGTCTTAGTGTTCTTAATCTTCTCCTCTGCGGAGTCCAGCAAAGAAGGGCAAGGCCCAAAAGTTTGAAATGGCTGGAGGGTTAATGTCGGTTGGGGGGAGGTGCTGAGCAGGCTCCCTGCCCATGTCCTGTTCGTCCCCTGCTTTCTCTTTCTGCAAAGATTGAGGCGCAGAATAGTATGCGGGATAGTATATGGGACTCTCAGCGAGGCCGGAGGTGGATTCAAGTATCCCAGCTCACTCCAGAATGTTGGTCCTGAGGACGAAGGCAGGGGCGGGGACGGTTGGAAGGCGAAGACAGTCAGGCGTCTGAAAGGGGGGCTCCTAAAGCAACCATGGATAGCAGCGGCAACAGCAACAGGAGCCGAGAGGCCGGCCATGATAGTCAAAAAGCTGGGATTTCAACAGTCGGTCCACAGCAGTGATAATATATGGAACAAAAAGAGTTGCGATGGAAGGGAGGGGGGGATGCGTTTGGGTTGGCAGCGGTAACGGCAAGAAGCCTAATCCTCAGACCCACGGCACCCCAGGTCCCGCCCACCGGAAACCCCATCAGAAATCAACAATTTTTAACACCATTTGATACTGTTGTCCCTAATAAAGGCAGCATAAAGGGAGTACTTTTCTACTAAATGACATAGGACAACACATTAATTGAGCATTGACTTTGCTTCCCTAAATTCAGCTTACTTCTCTACCAGATACTATTTTATACTATCCAGTAACTAATATCTCAAGAAGCTGCCTAGATCAGGGGTCCCCAAACCCTGGGCCGTGGCTCACTACCAGGCTGTGGCCTATTGAATTGGGCTGCGTGAATGGCTGGCCAGTGTGTGTGTATGCAGTTCATATTGAGGAGTAACAGGCTGGTAGGCATTCAAGCACCTTGTCCACCAGTCTGTCACTCGTGCAAGTTGAACTACAAACATGCATGACAGCCCACCACTCATACAAGGGCTGCATGTGCATGCATGACAGCCCACCACTCACATGGCCCAGTTCCCCTCTGCCTTCTCCCAGCCAAGCCATCAAGCCTCAAAGGTTTTGGGCCGCTGACCTAGATTGTGCTTAACAAGGTAATTGAACTGGAGTTAGCCACAGTTCTCATCACTTTTCCTATTGTAACTGTAGTCCAATTCTTTGGGAATGACTGGGAAGCCAATATTGATGTCAATAATTCCTGCATTTATTTGTACCAATGAGCACATAAGAGGAATGTTCAAGCCTGAGTTGGTTTTTTCAAAAGAAAACTTGCACGGATAGAAACTGATGGAGGTAATGAAAGATGACAATATTAGCAAAATTGCTAAAGTAAAAATAATTTGTATAGGTTAGATATTGTTAACCAAAGAGTTCTTAAGCGATTTTGATATGAAATTACTAATCTTTTCACAAAAATATACAACTTCTCTTTAATAATGGCATCTATTCTTAAGGATTAAAGAACTAGTCAGTGTTATCCCAGTTTTTGAAAAGGGATTGAGGGATGATAAAAGATGCCATAGATTAATCAAGTTTATAGATACTTTGTTTCCGTAAAAGTACGTCCCAGTCTTATTTTTTTGGGTGGGGGGCTCTGAAATAAGCACTAGGGCTTATTTTCAGGGGATGTCTTTTTTCTTTTGAATGCTGCAAAGCGGGGAGTGGGAACTGTCTCATACACCCTCTACAGGCTTACCTCAGGGTCCCCACAGCCAGGCCATCCACACCCCGACACCCGCCTTACGGTGCCAGCTCACTTCTAGCACTGGTGCAGCACCGGACCAGAAGACTGAGCAATGCCGGAGTGCTGCAGCTGTGTGGCAAGGCAGTTGTTGGGGTATGGATTGCCAGGCCATGGGGGCCCTAAGGTAAGCCAATGTGGTGCGTGTGGGGCAGCTTACCTCATGGCTGCGGCAACAGCTCATCACTTGGCCTCCTGCTCTGGTGCTGGGATAAGAAATGGGCCAGCTGCCACATGGGCTTCTGCTGCACATGGCTGCTGGTGCTGCCATTGCGAGGCAGTTCTCGGGGAGCCCTGATGTAATCCAGTATGTGCGGGGGGCAGCTCCACTGCCTCTCGCCTCGCCTCACCTTGTGTAAATGGCACCCTGAGCAACCAGACGGAATGAGCAGGTGGCAAGCTGCGCAGGCACTTACATGGGGCTTATTTGGGGGGTAGGGCTTATATTGGGCGCACATACAGAAAACATGCGGTAATTTTGGGGGTAGGTATTATTTTTTGGAAACACTGTACTGAAGCAGTTGCAAGGATTGTTAAAGAAAAATAAGTGAATACATAGAATAAGCTTTTAGAGGATTTCAATAAGCATTTTAAAAAGCTTACCTGATGGATGATGTTCAAATGGACTTTCAAAAAGTCTTTGACAAAATCGCTCACAAAAAAATTGGATCTAACTCACCTATGGTGATATAAGAGGACAGGTAATTTTATAGACTAGCAACTAGTCAAAATAGCATGAGACAGAGTAAACAGGAATAAGAAAGCAAATGTGCAAAGATACTGTGTTGGGACCACTGTTTCTTTAACTTGTAAATAAAAGAATGGCATTAGGGGTTGCTGGCTTGGCAGTAATTGTCCAGGAAAATTTTTTTTGAGTCACAGGGTAATTTGTTGAAAATGTCATTTTAGGGTACCTCTGCTTTTTTTAAAAGTAAATTCTACACTCTGGAGTTATAAGAGGAATACTATTACACCAACTGTTATGTTGTTCTATTCAGGTTTTGTTGTACAATTCAGCTTAAAAGTTGTTACTATTACTATGATTTGTTGTACCATCAGGCAGATGTTTAGACTGGATTTGGCATTTTTGTCCACCTATCAAGTCCTTTCTAAAGATCTAGGATAGGCAGATGAGGAAGTTTGATAGTTTTAAATGTATAATCACAGATGTAAACTGTTCTAAGCAAAGCTCCCTTTGGCAATTGACTGGTTTTGTTATTGCTGATGGTGTTCAAATAGTGCTCCAATTTTTTGGGATTACATTCAAGTTACCTAATAGTAGTTACCTACTATTGGTGTACTACCTTTACTTTTTTTTCCCCCATAGTCATTCTATTTCTATTTACTTCTTTGTATTTTTTTATCTTCTCTAGTTCTTTCTGTTCTCTTCTGCTATCTCCAACTACTGCCACATCCACTATCCATATTTTTTTGTCTTTCTTATTGGATTATGTGGCATGGGCCTGTCTGTTTGAATTCTGAAGTCCCAGAGCACTTTAGTTTCTTCATTTTCTATTACTTTCTCTATTTTTATGGTTCCATCAGTTCTTCCTTGCAGGCAAATAGTATTTCTTGCATATCTTCCAATGCACCATTGTTGCTAATTTGTCATATCATCATTTATATTCAGTCTGTGCAACCTTCTTGCAGGAGCTAACTAAGTGATCCACTGTTTCTTCAGCTTTTTTGCACGGTGGCACTTGTTATCTATTACTTCTCAATTATGGTTTTGTATGCATTTGTTCTTAAGGCTTGGTGTTGTGTAGCCAGAATTACCCTCTCTATCTCTTTCTTCAACTTTATTATGGTTCATTGCACAATCTGCCAGAAGTTTAGACTGGATTATTATGAGTATGAAACTGGCATATGTAGGCATTCATGATAGTTGAAAGGAGACATAATGTAAAAAAAACCTCTCCATTTTCAAGAGCCTAGACCAAAAGGTATAGTGTTATATACTGGTTTTTCTTCACCACAATGAGACCTCCTTGAACATAAACACTTATTTGGAAGTAAAAAAAAACATATTTTGAATAATAAAAAAATGGATGGATCAGTATGTGCCATTGACAACCCATTGCTTAATATAGGAATTCAAATTAAAATAATGTTAACTATATAACCACTACCTGAATACTTCCAATTGGGGAATCTATTATCTCTTTGTGTAATTGATTTCCACTGTCAAACTGTCTTAATATTTAAATGATTTTTCTGATTTTCGATTTAAATTTATCTTCTGGAACTTTGAATTCCCTGACCTTTCTTACTATCTAAACAGAATGATTTAATTCCTCAAAAGTTCTTACATTTGAACAAAATACTTTCAGGTAGTCCTCAATGTTAAGCGGTGCAGTTGTCAGATGACGCATCAAATAATTGCAACCAATTTTATTACTTTTTTGCCATGGTTGTTAAGCGGGGTATGATTGAAATTTGCAAACTTCCCTCCCAGTTTCCTGATCGACTTTGTCAGAAGTCAGCTGGGAGGGTCACAAATGGCAATTACATGACCCTGCAATTCTGCAACTATTGTAAATGTGATCTGGTTGCCATGTCTGTGGGGATACTGAAAGGTTGTAGATGGTCATCAGGACGACTGGTCATCAGTGCCATTGTAAATTCCAATGGTCGCTAAGTGAATGCTTGTAAGTTGAGGATTGCATGTATATGACATTGATTGATTGATGGGATTTATTCCACAACAGTTGAAGACTTACTTGATATGGAAAAGTTAATTAGAACATCTCTAGTACATCCAACTTAATAAATATACTGTGCGCAATTGTTAGGCAAGTGAGTATTTTGATCATACCATCATTTTTATGCATATTTTCCACCTGTGAGTTGTATAAACTTGAATGCTTAGTGGATATAAGCAGATCAGGTAGTATGTATTTTTGTAATGAAGGAGGGTGTGGTCTAAGGAGATCAAGGTGTGCATAATTATTCTTTTCCTCAGGCAAAATGTGCAAAAAAGAAATGTAACTGTCAGGTGCCTCTTCATTTAATAATCAAGAAAAAAACCACTCAACTCCATGTTTCAGAATTAAGTGTACTTTTACTGATTACAAACGATGAGAAGCAAAGCAAAGCTGAGTCTGAGTAAAAAGGCGCGAAAGCAATATATATCATGTATGATTCAATCCCCTCCCCTTGGCACCCCAGTTCATAGTCCAATCATAATTCACCCAACGTCAGGTGGGGGATGTCTTCAAAAATCATCATCAGGTTGGAATGCTGGACAGTTGGCCTCAGCGGGAAACTCCCTTCTTCCACATGCGCAGAGAGATGGTCAGAATAACGCCTAATAACAATCCTCCAGTATATAATGATTCCCCTCCCAAACACCATGCCCCCCCTCCCTGTTTCAATGGCAGCCGAAAAGCAGCAGCGAAGCAGAGGCTGACATCTGGCCCTCCTCCAGAAAAGGACGATCACACCTGCAGAAACAAAAGAACACAGACAAACAAACGAACAACATGACATAGAAGAGAAATGGGAAAGGGGGAAATTAGAAATCCACAGAGAGGTCAGGGTTTATCTGGGTAAGTAGAGTAGAATTTGCGGAGCAGACGAGGAGCTCGCACATGGGATTTATCAACCCATTCACTGTGAGAAGGGGGAAAATATTTCCAAGCCACAAGATACTGAATACGGTTTCTCCGTTTACGAGAGTCCAAAATTTCCCGGACTTCAAAATGCTGCACACCCTCAACCAAAAGCGGGGCGGGTGGAGGTGGAAAAGGAGCCCTCAATGGAGAAGTACTTTCCGGTTTCGGGAGATTAACATGAAAAACAGGTTAAACCCGGTTGAGATGCTTAGGTAATTGGAGACGGACGGAGACAGGGTTGATCACTTTGATAATCGGAAACGGGCCAACGTATTTGGGACCCAATTTCTTAGACTTTTGAGTTATCTGAAGAAACTTAGTGGATAAATAGACACGATCACCAACTTTATAGTCATTAGGTTTTGCCCTTTTCCTATCTGCCTGTTTCTTGGGCGCACGGTGTGCAGCATCCAGCGCCCGGTACGTCAAAGGCCACATCTCTCGAAGGTGATCACTCCACTCGGAGAGGGGCAACACCTGTGGTTTCTCACGATGAATCTCGGGAATGGGCACAAAATCATGTCCGTAAACAACCCGGAAAGGGGTAAAGCCCGTGCTACTGTGCACTGAATTGTTGTATGCTACCTCAGCATGAGGCAACAATTCCACCCAATTATCTTGCTAGTAGTTGATGAAACAACGAAGATATTGTTCCAGCACAGAGTTAGTCCTCTCGCAGGCCCCATTAGTCTGAGGATGGTGGGAGGAGCTTAAGCCCTGGGCGGAGCCAATCAGTTTCAGGAATTCTTTCCAAAATAGTGAGGTGAACTGAACCCCCCCTATCAGAAATGATGCGGTCCGGAACCCCATGCAAGCCATAGATATGTGTGATGAACAACTTAGCCAGTGATTTGGCGGATGGGATCCTGGAGCAAGGAATAAAATGAACTTGCTTGGAGAATAAGTCAGTGACAACCCAGATCACTGTATTTCCCTGACTCTCCAGAAGTTCAACAATGAAATCCATAGAGATCTCCTTCCATGGGGCTTCCCGGTGGGCTACCGCCTGGAGCAACCCCTGGGGTTTACCCGGCGGGCGTTTTGCAGCGGCACAAGTGGTGCAACTATCCACATAAGATTCAATGTCTTTTTTCAATGAAGGCCACCAAAATTGCCTCTTAACAAAATGCAGGGTTTTGACGAACCCAAAGTGTCTGGCCATGTGGGAGTCATGAGCATGTTGAAGGACCGTGGATCTAATGGATGTAGGGACGTATAATTTAGCACCAATCCAAGCCAGTCCATCTTTCATGGTGCACTCATTCTTATGTTGCTGTGTTTCCGTGTAAATAAGGATATCATCTAGATAGACCATCACGTCTTTGTAAAGATGGTCATGTAAAACTTCATTAATTAATTGCATGAAAACCACTGGCGCCCCCTGGAGGCCAAACGGCATTAATCAAAATTGGAAGCAACCAAGAGGGCAATTGAATGCAGTTTTCCACTCGTCCCCCTCCTTAATTCTGACCCGATAGGTCCAATTTAGTGAAGATCCTCCCCTTCCCTAGTTGTGCCAGCATGTCCTTCATCAGTGGTAAAGGGTAGAGATTTTGGGCAGAAATGCACTTAAGGTTTTTAAAATTCACACATAAACGAAAGGAGCCATCCTTCTCTCTGAACAACACTGGGGCTGCTACTTTGGGTCTAGCTGGTTCAATGAAGCCCCTTTCCAATTTTTTATCAATGAATTTTCTCATTTCGTCCATCTCCCTAGGGGTCATTGAATAAAGTTGGGGTTTCGGGAGCTTCACTCCAGGTAGAATATCAATGGTGCAATCGGTGGGCCTGTGAGGGGGCAACTTATCAGAAGATTTTTCACTGAAAACATCTTTCAGGTCCCAGTATTCCTTCAGGATTCTTTCCTCCCCCTCAATTCTTTCTTGCCCTTTGGCTGCCAGTTTGGGGCCAGCCATATCTGACTCTGGACCCTCCATCCTCCCCTCAGGGGTGTGGCCGACCAAATTTGTAACCACCCATCTCTCCAGTTTATGCGTGGGTTTTATTTATGGAGCTAGGAGAGTCCTAATGTAAGGGACCGGTCCATTCCTGGGGCTACAATAAAAGTTATCATCTCTTGATGGGTTCCCAACCACATTTCGATGGGTTCAGTAGCAAAATGAGCAGGACTTCCCCCCGCAATAGAGCCATCTAATTGGCAAAATGCAATTGGGATTTTCGAAGTTTTCAACTTCAACCCCATTTTTTCAACTACATCTGGGCTTATAATGCAACGTGAGCAACCAGAGTCTAAAAGAGCCAGTTTCTCTTGCGTGCCAGAAGAGGGCACTCTAAGTTCAACTGGGATAAGCATGGGCCCCGAACGGGAACTTACCCAGCGGTCCCTGTTCTCAGAGTCACTGTCGTCAGACGAACTGGGGCTTCCACTCCCTCCTTCCTCCAGCCCAAAGCGTCAAGAAATCTCCTCCCCCGTCAAAACAGGTTCCCTTTTCTTGCTAGGAGGCTTCTCAGGCTTTTTCTCTCTCCAGGGGAGCAGAGCGATGTGGGTCATCTTGACTTCGCAATTCACAGAACGGTGCCCCTCCTTCCCACAGCGGAAGCAGACGGGAGGCTTGGGTTTGCCTGTGAATCCTCCCCTTCCTCCTTTTTGCACCTTTGGGAGGGGGGATTTGGTGGGAGGCGGGGAATCCTCAACTTCTCCTTCTCCCTTGTAATGAAGCCTGGCTAAATCAATTTCAACATCTGCTGCTGCCTCATATCAAGGTTCTAAACGGCGGAGGAGTCTTCTGTTTACACAGTTCTGGTAAACGTCTTTGTTCAAGCCATCCGCGAAACAATCTAACAAGACCTCTTCAGACCATCCTCTCATATAAGGTGACAATTCCTGGAATTTCTGTACATACTCAGGCACAATCATTTTGCAGTAAGGGTCGTAAATTTAATTCTAGCCCGGCACTCGGTGAGAGGGTCATCAAAGCATCTTCTCAGGGCTGCCATAAAGCTGTTAAAGTTTCTTAGGAGAGGGGAATCACTATTATGTAATCCAACCATCCATTCAGCTGCCGCCTTCTCCAGAGCCATTAATACTATTCTTACTTTAGCTTCATCTGAATTCAGGTCAGGTCCATATATTTGCCTATAATTCCAAACCTGAATTAAAAACAACCCCAGTTCTCTGGGCTCTCCAGCATACTTTACACTTACCTTAGCCATTCGTTGTCGCCTGCCACCCCCCGCTCTCGGAATGTGTCTAGCTGCAGGGAGTGAGGTCGGTGCTGGGTCTTCTTGTGCACATTCCCCTTCAGCCCCCCCCGCCTCTCTTAAACTATGCAACGGGTACCTTTTCTTTAGTTCCTCCTCAGGTCCTCTTTCCACACCACTCTCTCGAGCCCGGCGTTTTTCCCACGCTCCTTCGAGAAGTTTTATGGCTTGGGACATCATGAAGTCTTCCTCTTCAGGTCTATGCCAATCAGCAGCTGGTTTTCTGGGCCTCCTTATTGTGACTCCAGTTACCGGTTCTTCAGGTTCCTCTTTCTGTCCCACTCCCCAAGTCCACTTGGGTCGAACAGTAGGTTCCTCCACTTGCAGGTCAGCCAACATTTCCATTAATGATGGTGCTGCAGCTGCTGCCATATCCTCCTCTTGGTCCCTGCCATGGAAGGACATTTTTTTCCATTGAGTGCACCCCCCTCGGAAGGTATTCGCTCCGGGCTGGGTGCGAGGTGAGACTCAGCTTAATGTCAGATGTCTTCAAAAATCATCATCAGGTTGGAATGCTGGACAGTTGGCCTCAGCGGTAAACTCCTTTCTTCCACACACACAGAGAGATGGTCAGAATAACTCCTAATAACAATCCTCCAGCAGAGGCTGACAGTAACTGACTCTGAAAAGTCAAAAATTGTGAAAAGTCTTTCAGCGGGATTCTGCACTCCTGAAATTGCCAAGATATTGGGGTGTGATCACAGGCCCATCAAACATTTGGTTGCAAATAATCGACAGGGTCGCAAAAGAAACATGTTGAGGAGAAAAGACACACATTAACTGCCAAAGATTTGAGAAGAATCAGACATGAAACTACCAGAAACCCATTATTTTCCAGTAGAGTCAAGGGAGGGGTCACGTGTGGGGTTTAACACAGCTTGATTGGTCCATCAGACTGAGAGAAAACTTCTTAGCCTTCTGCCCTTTCTATTGGCTCCCAGTTTCCTCTCAGACTCTTGGTCCAAGCACTGTGTAATTTGGCTCTCTAGGTAGGAAACTTTCAAAATTATTAGTTAGTTGGATTTTTCTACTTAATTTGATCAATTGGCTTTATTAAATTCTAAATTGGTGGCTGCACCCAGGCGGACAGTCCTCTGTCCTAGGCGGGGGGAAGGCCCCATGAGGCAATCTATCTCATTCCCCCTCCACGGGCCAGGTGCTCTGTACATATTCCCGGGCTTGTGGGGGTGACGGGCATCCACTGCAGCCTCTGAATCCTTGTAGTGCCACCCGCAGTGCTCCTCAGAAGATCGGCCAGCGAGGAGATCAGAGAAACCGGCTCTAGCTGTCTCGTGTGCCAAGGGAGACCTGCCTTAAACAACTCTGGGGCTTACCGGCAGAACTTTTGCAGCTCTTTAGAAGCCTTGGAGGCGTGTGGGTGAGCCACGGCAACCTAAAATCAAGCCGCGACTGCCTGAAGAGGACAGTTGGGCGGACGCAAAGCTCCAGCGGCCATATTGGGAGCCTCCATGTGCGAGAGATCTTAGCGACTGCGTGGTCACTCTCGGACTCAGAGCGGGGGAGAGAGACACTCGGAGCCCCAGGACTCCACTGCTGCCTCAGCCCCACACGTGGAGTGCAGTCAAGCCGCCTGGCACCGTGGCCCGACAAAACCGCGCTCGTCAAAATAGTGGCGACAAAACCACGTCGCTAAAGCCGCGACGTCATCACCACGGCGTCATCACCGCGGCAACAACAGCGCGGCGACAAAAAGCCGATTTAAATTAAGGTAAGGGTTAGGATTAGGTTTAGGGGTTTGGTTTAAGGGCTCTTTAAAACAGCGCGGCGGCAGAAAGCCGATTTAAATTAAGGTAAGGGTTAGGATTAGGTTTAGGGGTTTGGTTTAGGGTTAGGGTTAGGGTGCTGAGTGCTTCGGATTTGCCCTCCGCGATTATGTCGTCGCTCTAGGCTCGCCTTTTTCCTTAGCGCTTCGGACGGCGCGGATTTGCCCTCCGCACTTATGTCAGCGCGGATAAGGGCTTTGCAGTTTTGTCGGTGAAGTGGCTGGCACAGCTTCTCCAGGGCCTCTTCGACCAGTTCCTGAGCTGTTGGGAAGGCCTTACAACTGACGCGTGAGTGACAAAATGGCGGCGCAAGCTGACTCACACCAGGCCGAGGCTATCTTTCCCCCTGAGGGCAGGGAGGGCCACCCTGAACAACCTAAGGCCAGGTCCTCCGATGTTAAGCCCCCAGCTCCCCAGAGACCCTCTAGAGTGGCTGAGAAAGATGAGCTGAGGTGACAAAAGGCCTTAGAAAAGACCATCACCAGGGCAGAGAAGCAGGCCCAATCAGTTAGTCCCAGGTCCAGGTCGCCCATGGAGCCTACCCTGGGTCACTCCCCCTCGCCACGTAGAGGTTTCAGCCTCTCTTCTCCATCTGAGTCCCCTTCCAGATCATATAGGAGCTCCAGGAGGGTGGGGTCCCCTTCCTTTCCAGGATCCCCTGAACCAATGGGGAACGAAGCTGAGGATCCTTTGGGGTGCTCCTCCAGGTCCTTCCATTCCAGGGTCCTGGCCCCTCAAGGCCCAGACCCATATCAGGATGAAATGGAGGACCTTGAGCACCTTCCCGAGAGCATTAAAAGGCTGATCTCGGCTGCCATTTCGCATGGCATTGCCCAAAGGGATAGGGCACCTCACTATAGCAGATCCCATCCCTACCATAGGTCCCGACCTAGGGCTCCTTCTCCCTTCCTAGTCAGCGAGGGGTCTACCCGCGGGGAGGACAACTGCAATTACATTGGATTTTTGGAGGATGAGGACTCCTCTCCTCCAGACTCCCCCACTTCCTCTAGCCTCCTTCCTCCCGCTATTTTTAAGCCCTTGCTGCACAAGGTGCGGAAGACTACAAAGATAGGAGCCGGGGACCCTACAGTTCCACCACCTAGGGACCCTGACATCACCATGTTCTCCAATACTGCCACCACCAAGGAGGAGATCCCTGCTCCCCCTCTGTTCTTAGAGGTAGTTAAAAATCAGTGATCCCGGCCTCCTAACTTTTCCACGCCGGGCAGCAATGATCGTCTTGCCTACAATGTGGAGCAAACATTCTCCCAGGCCCTCCAGCTTCCCGCTATCGATACCCCAATATCAGCTCTTGTCTCCTCCTCCCCTGTTGCGTTGGGGACGCAGCAGACAAGATGAAACTGGAGGATAAACAAGCAGAACTCACTCTCCGTAAAAACTTCAATGCCTCTGCTTGGGCCATCAAGGCAGTAGCCTCAGCATACTATTTTAACCGAACAACGGTGATGTGGCTGCGCCAACTCCAGGATCGTGTCCCAATCCAGGATGAACACCTTCATCAGGACATCACAAAAATTATGGTGGCCTCACAATATTCGGCAGACGCAACCCTAGATGCGGTCAGGTTTGCCTCCAGTGCCCTTGCTACCTCTGTCACTTCCCGCCGTCTCCTGTGGCTATGAAGTTGGCAGATGGATATTAAAGCAAACTGGAACTTGGCCGCAGCCCCCTATACAGGTCCCAACCTTTTTGGGGAAGCTCTGGATCCCATCTTGGTGGAAAAACAAACATAAAAAGAAGGTGTTGCCTTCCACGGCCAAGAAATCAGATTCCTGTTCCCACCCTTACCGTAGGCCCTCATTCAGGGCACCAGACCACGACAATCGTTACCAGTCCTTCAGACAGGATAGGCAATTCCTGTGGTCATCCTACCAGGACCACAGTAGATTCCATCCACAGTCAAAACGGCCCTTTTTTTGGGGGGGGCCTTCCGCAGAGGGAAGTGACTCAAACCCGAGTCCTTCCATTGGCGGCCATCTAGCAATCTATGCGGACCAGTGGGACAGAGTCACCACAGACACTTGGGTCAGGGCCACAGTTCGGCATGGACTGAGGCTGGAGTTCCTCTCCACCCCACCCCCTCCGAGACTCTTCAGAACCTTTCCTCCATCCAGGAACCCAGAATGCCACCACCTGATGGATCTTGCGGTAACTAACCTCCTCGAGATCAGGGCAGTGGAGGAGGTTCTGATCTCGGAACGCGGACAGGGTCACTACTCAAACCTGTTCGTGGTGCCGAAGAGCTCGGGGGGTTGGAGGGCCATTCTGGACCTCAAACATCTGAATCAGTTCCTGGTTTACAGGCGCTTCAGAATGTCGTCCATCCTCCAGGGCATCCGTCGGGGGGATTTCCTGGCCTTGGGGGACCTAGCAGAGGCTTGCCTCCACATTCCAATCGTCCAGTCCCACTGGAAATGCCTGCGGTTCTTCCACTGAGACAGTCATTATCAGTACCGGGCCCTTCCCTTCAGCCTGGCATTGGCCCCCCGCCCCTTCACAAAGGTCCTGGCAGCATTGGCGGCTCACTTGCGCTCATTGCCAGTGAGACTCCAATGCTACCTAGATAACGTGCTAGTTCAGGCAGGTTCCCTCCATCAGGCGAGGTCTAGTCTCCGGGTCATCATCCAATGTCTCCAGTCCCTGGGGTTCTCTGTCAACTTTCCAAAGAGTCACCTGTCCCCATCCACTCAGATCCTTCATCTAGGGACGGTCATAAACTCAGCGATAGGGATAGTACAGCTCTCCCCGGAATGTCTAGCCAGCCTCCGCCAACTAGTAGCCTCGGCCTGCAGAAGACGTTCCGTTTCCATCCTGACCTTGTCTCAGCTACTTCGCAAGATGGTCTTGTGTATAGGGATAGTCCCCTGGTCCCGACTTCATCTACGAACGTTCCAGTGGGCCCTGATTCCCTTCAGAAGAGGAAGCTGAGCAACTCCCTCTGATCGTTCCGGCTCCCGCCAGACATAAGATCGTCCCTCCTGTGGTGGTTGTCCCTGGAAGTACAGCGGGGAGGCTCATTTTGGGAACCGGACAGAGCAACCGTGATGACAGACGCAAGCCTCTTTGGATGGGGAGCAGTGATGGGCTCCAACATGGCCCAGGGCCAATGGACTGCTGCGGACCTCGGCCACAATATAAATTGGCTGGAGCTGAAGGCTGCACGGCTGGCCCTTCGAAATTTCAGACAACATCTACAAGGTCAGCATGTTCTGCTTCTGACGGACAACGTTGCCACAAAGGCCCACGTGAACTGTCAGGAGGGAACCCACTCCCGGGCTCTTTGGCAGCAGACCCTGAAACTGGGCTCGTGGGCGGAGAGACACCTGTCCTTGCTGGTGGTGGAGCGCATCTTGGGGGAGACCAATCATCAGGCAAACTAGCTGAGCCGGGCGACTCTGGACAATGGTGAATAGCAGCTTCTCCCTGTACTGTTCCAGAGGATCTGCCGGATGTTCGGCACTCTGTTGGTGGACTTGTTTGCCATGCCTACAAATACTCAACTGCCACGGTTCTTCTCCTGGTTCCGGTCCCGTGGAGCGGAGGGCACGGATGCCCTCAGAAGCAGATGGCCTTCGGGCCTACTTTATGCCTTCCCTCCCATTCCCCTCATCCCGGGGACCATCAGGAAGATAGTAATAGAGAGGGCTCATGTCATCTTACTCGGCCCATACTGGCCCAGGAGACCGTAGTTCGCGGATCTAGTTCAGCTATCGGTGTCCCCTCCGTGGAGGTTCTGGTACACCCGGAGCCTCAGTGGCTCCACTTGACCGCCTGGCACTTGAGCGGCACCTCCTAAGGGGAGCGAATCTCTCTTCCGGGATCATAGCTACCATTGAGGCTTCTAGGCAGCCTTCCACCACCAGAATTTATAATTCCACCTGGGCAATGTTTGTAAGATGGTGTATGCCTCGTGATCTTAATCCCTCCAGAGCCTCGGTGTCTGATGTGCTGGAGTTCTTGCAGAAGGGCTTGGAGGATGGCCTGTCCCATAATACCCTGCGTAGGCAAGTGGCAGCCTTGGCCACAGTGCTAGGGGGGGAGGGATCTCCCATTTGCCCCTCATAAAGCGCTTTCTCAAAGGGGCAGCTAATCTCCGGCCACCCCTGATCCATAGATTTCCGACCTGGAACCTCCCTCTGGTTCTCAGGGCCTTGACAGGGGAACTGTTGGAGCGTCTCAGGATGGTTCATATGCGTCTGGTCACTCTTAAGGTGGCTTTTCTGGTAGCGGTAACCTCGGCCAGACGTATTTCAGAGCTGGGCGCCCTCTCTTCCCAGGACAACCTCTGTCTGTTTCATCAGGACAGGGTGGTCCTTCGTCTGGACCCCATGTTTCTCCCGAAGGTGAATACACCTTTCCATAGAGCGCAGGAGATTATTTTACCAAATTTTTGCCCGGACCCGTCTCACAAATGGGAGCGGCTCTGGCACAGACTAGATGTCTGCCATGCACTCCGCATTTATCTCAGGCGGACGGCAGGAGTCCGTAAGTCAGAGGCCCTTTTTGTTTCTTTTCAGCCAGGGTCTCTGGGGCTAGGGTGTCCTCTGCCACCATCGGAAGGTGGCTGAGGCAGGCTATTGTGACAGCTTATGAGGCATCTGGTCAAGTTCTCCCTGTGAGTATTACGGCCCATTCCACATGCAGTGCTGCTACTACTGCGGCCTGGGCTACTAGAGCGCCATTTGAGGACTCCCTTCATATGTCACTACTGCCTAGATGTCTACGTTTCAGCTGAGGCGTTGTTTGGTAGGAGGGTCCTACAGCAGGTGGCAGCTGTTCCTCCCCCGGGGCCCCAGTCTTCCCTCCCTGGGACGTAGCTTAGGTATGTCCCTTGCGTGACCCCTCCCTCGACTCCACTGGAAAAAGAACGTTGGTCTTATCTGAATGTGTCTTTTCAGTGGAGTAGAGAGGGGGGTCACATCCCGCCCTAGTTAGTTAGACAGGGCCCGTGGAAGAGCTGGAAGGTTTTTCCTGGGGATTTCTTGTGTGTTTGCAGATGCGGACGTTTTCGCCATAGAGGAAACTAGGAGCCAATAGGAAGGGCAGATGGCTAAGAAGTTTTCTCTCAGTCTAATGGACTAATCAAGCTCCTCACATGACCCCTCCCTCTACTCCACTGAAAAGACACGTTCAGGTAAGACCAGTGTTCTTTATCCAGTGCTGTCATTCCAGAATTGCAACCTATCTGTAGTGCCGTGAAGTACAAGGTGTGTTCAATGCTCAGAGACATGACCAAAGTAAGGAAGGCTGAAACCCAACCACCACTAAACAGGACACATAAGTTGAAATGGCAAGACTGGGCCAAGAAATATCTGAAGACAGATTTTTCAAAAGTTTTATGGAATGATGAGATGAGAATGACTCTTGACGGACCAGATGGATGGGCCCGTGTAATGGGATTAGCGCTCCACTCTGACTCAAGACGCCAGCAAGGTGGAGATAGGGTACTGGTAAGGGCTGGTATTATGAAATATGAGTTAATTGGACCTTTTTAGGTTGAAGATGGACTCAAATCAACTCCCAAACCTACTGTCATTTTTTAGAAGACACTTTCTTCAAGCAGTGGTACAGGAAAATGTCCATGATTTTTATGCAGAACATTGCTCAGTCGCTCATATGCATTGAAGTACTCCACTGCGTGACTAACCACTAAAGGCCTTAAAGATGAAAGAATAATGATATGCCCTTCCTCACCTGACCTAAACCCTATTGAGAACATGTGGGTCCTTCTTTAACAGGAGATTTATGGTGAAGGAAAACAGTATACCTCTTTAAACAGTGTCTGGGAGACTGGTTGCTGCTGCACAAAAAGTTGATTGTCAACAGATCAAGAAACTGACAGACTCCATGAATGGAAGGCTCATGCCTGTTATTGAAAAGAAGGGTAGCTGTATCGGTCACTGATTTATTTTTTTGAAATGTCATAAATGTTTATTTGCAAATTTTGAGTTATTTGTTTATTTTTACTTTAACAGATGCAAATAAATGAGTGGAATGGGCATTTTTTTGTTTTTCATTTAGTTGAATAATAATTCTGCATACTAATGAGTTGCCCAATAATTGTGCACACGTAGATATTCTCCCAAGAAAACCTCACTTTTCTTCTTTAAATATTCAGGTTTGAGATTTATTAACATTTTGGATTGACCGAGAGCACTGTAGTAGTTCAATAATAAAACTAATCCTCCAAAATAAAACTTGTATTGTTCACACAGTGTAATATATTCAGGTCATAAAATCATCTCAGCAATAGCAAAGAATAAAATATGAATCATGAGTGTTGTTGGAATGCTTTCTGAAATAGCTCAGTTTTTAATATCATCCTGAAAGCTATATTTCAGTCCTTGGCAAGAGTTGGCTTGTCTCAGTTCTTTTACATTTTTCTTAAGTTAGGTTTTATCTGTCAGTTTACTATCTTTATTTTTTATTTCTTCAACTGAGATTTAATACATTCTTGACCATAATAAAGTATATTCTATTCTAAATCCAGTATTATGTGACTTGCACCCTGAAGTGATAAAACTATCTTTCCTTTCTGCATGACATTCTTTTGAATATTTGGAGAGTACTATCTTATTCTCTTTCAGCCTGCTTGTATTAAACATGGTTGTTTCATGGTTCTCTTCATGGGTTTAATTTCTATTTCTCTGATCATCTGTCATTTCTGAATCTGTCTGAATCTTTCTTAAATTGTGATATTCACTATTGGACACAGTACGGGATGGGGGGGGACCGGGGGTATATCCAAAGCAGAACAAGGTGAAATGATTTCATTTTATTATACCGATTATTTTTCTTTTACTTTGAACATAATGAAATGTGTTCCTCCCCCTTTTTTTGTTCTTAGTCTTATTCTTTTGTTGTCTGACCTTTAACTTTCCTGTTCATCCTTACTGTTATGGGTTAACAATTTATAGTCTACTTAGTAATGTGGTCCTTTTTTCATCTCTGACATATATCCCTTTTTATTTTCAAGCTTTCTCGGTACCTGCAGTAGATATTTTTCTTCGCTAGCTTTCTTTTTTCTTCTTCTTCATTTGAATGGTATTTTATCTTTCTTTCTCTGTCCCTTCTCTTATACCCCCCCCCAACTTCTCCTCACATGGAATGATGTTTAACATTGTTCTGAATTTTTAAAAATTGTATTTTTGAAGTTCAAAGTATGGTGTTTAACCTCACTCTGATTTAAGATCTCAGTTGAATAATATTACATGGAGATTAACAGATTTTCTTTCATTTATACTTCTTTTACTAAATCTTCCTTATTGGTAACACCAATTGGTAAAAACAAAAGTAGTTGATCTTCTTTTGCCTTTCTCCACAATCTAGAAGAGAAAATCATCAACCAGACTAATCAGGCATTTCTTCAAAGAATTATGCTTGGCAGAGTTTGTCTTCCATAATTAAAGCTTTTTATCATTGCTGTAACAAACGCTTCAAAAGAGTTGCAATTTCTTTTTAGAACATTCTTTCTGTATATTTTCCTTGGTTGGGTGAGTTGCAATAAACACTGACAATAAATACATCAATATTTGAACTGTTAATCTAGATATCCTGTAAGATTTTCCTTGGATTCCTAAGCAGGGTGGTTACTTTATAGTGCAACCCGTTCCTCCTTTTTGTTGTTGTTTTTTTCTTTTTGAACTGTGTCCTACTGTATTCCACTAATGGAACTTACTCCATCAGAAACAATGTGGTTTTTTTTATTTATTCCTGCCACCACATAGTTTGACAACTGCAATTCACTCTGCTTGGGACTATTCTTGAAAACCACCCTGAGGTTTCAACTGGGCCAGTATACAGCCGTGCATGCAGTTATGAGCATGCCTCAATATGCTCATGTAACACCTATGTTGTATGAGCTACACTGGTTGCCAATTGGCTTCTGGATGTGATCTAGGGTGCTGATTGTCACCTATAAGCAGAAGTGGTATTCAGCAGGTTCTGACCAATTCTGGAGAACTGGTAATGGAAATTTTAAGTAGTTCTGAGAACCGGTAAATGCCACCTCTGACTGGCACCCCCATCTATTCTCTGCCTCCTGAGTCCCAGCTGATCGAGAGGAAATGGGGATTTTGCAGTAACCTTTCTCTGGAGTGGGGAGAGAATGGAGATTTTACAGTATCTTTCCCCTGCCACTCCCACCGAGCTATGCCATGCCATGCCCACCAAGCCACGCCCACAGTACTGGTAGTAACATTTTTTGAATCCCACCACTGCCTATAAGGCCTTACATGTGTTGGAAGAAATATCCACCTTGTTCAGTTCCAAGCCAGGAGAAAGACACTGGAAACACGGAGAAAGATGATTTGGAAAGATGATTTAATGATGAAGCAGAACCACATGGAGTTGAGATTGAGGGGGGTTTATACCTTCTCTTGGGCTTAGAGTTTCCTGTTTCTGTGCAAGAACATGTACTATATTGGTTGTTCTCAGACTCCCACAGGGCCATGTAGGGGTCATAGCTGGCTCTATAGGCAGAGTATAAATCCTAGGTATTTGAGCTAAGTTTGGTTGAGGTTTGGAGGGTGATTCAATGTCCTGAGGAGATTGTGCAATGTAGTGAGCTTTGCTGCTAAATAGTAGTGGGTTAATCCTATTGTGTCCTGAAGGATCATGTTTTAATCCCATCCTACCAAATATCTGTTGGGAGGAGAGAGAGCTGGAGCTCTGAGTTTCTATCTCCCTTAAGATTTTTTATTTCTCTTTTAGGGGGAATATTTTATCCTGCCTTTTTAAATGTTCCTCAAAATATTTCATTCTTCTGGGAGGGGGTGGATTCCCACACACGGCACAGGGTCTGGTTACTTGAAGGACCACCTATTGCAGATAATATCTTTTCAGCAGATTGACAGCATTGGTGCACTTGGGATTCTTTCAGCTAAGGAACACCAACTATTGGGACAGAAAACATGCTTACAGTATCGTAGCAACTGCTCTATGAAATGAAGAGCCAAAGAGCCCTCATACTGCTGATTTTTCAAAGGGACTTGAAGAACAGTTGTTTACCCAGGTCTTCGGTGGGGATGTCTTCTTTTAATTTAGGTTGTTTTTTGTTTTTTTTTTTAAATTTTTTTACCAAGTTTGTCAGTCTGCCATCTATCTATCTTTTTTATTCTTTTTCTTTTGATTGTCATGTTTTCATGCTTCAGTTACTTTGTAAACTGCCCAAAGATCACTGGGATCTGAACAGCATATACACTTAATTGACAATAGTGATGGTACTGTTTTTTCTCTACTAAAAATTCAAGCTCATTTTTATTTCCCATACTGTGAATATTAATATAAAGACAACAAAATTCATGAACTTTACGATCCAATCATCTAATTCCTATTATAGTTACAGCTTATCTGTAGTTTTATTTTAGAGCTTAAAAGCCATCCCAATTATACTCATGTTTGTTTTAATTTAAAGGATTAGGGCTAGGTTGTTGATAGATGGGAATTAAAGTCTGGGTGTAATTTCAAGGGCTCTAACTCCTTCTGGCAATGTATTTTGAAGTAAGGTTTTTTTCATAGTAGCTTCTGATTTTTCATTGATTACTGAAATCATCACCTTTGCACTTATAAGTGACCATGCTTTTAGACATTTGTTTGAAACTTCACTCACCAATAAATTGATTCATGATTCTTGGCTTATTTTGAATCCTAGAAAATGGGAGGAAGTGAATTTAGAGACATTATTTGCAGGCTCAAATAAACTTTCACTCTTAAAATGGGCAAATTTCAGAGTGTTATTGCTTTCTTGACTTATTGTATTCTATTCTAGGAATAACAGATCTATTTTAATGTAGTCGATTCAAGATTTGAAGGATGAAGTATACAATGTGAATAGTTGTTGATATTCAGATGCAAACAAATTTGGTTCAGTGAAAGATCAATCATTCAATATACTATACAGGCAATCCTTGACTTATGGCTTAATGGAGCCTGCCCATTACAGTTGCAAGTCATGATGGTCATAAAGTGAGTCACCACGTGACCAATCTGATTTTGCAACAATTTTTGCTGCTGTCATTAAGTGACCGCCATGGTCATTAAGCAAACCCATTGTTCACTATGGGGTATTTTTGCCAAAAACAAGAAATAAACGCCAGGTTTTGGAAACAATCTAAATCATGATCACATGACTGTGGGATGCTGCAATTGACTGAAAATGCAGTTGTCAATCATCTGAAATGCAGTCATGTGAGCCCAGTCATCGGAACTTCAGAACTGGGACCTTTTCTGAAGTATCTTTTGGGGGATCCATCATAACTGATTGGTTGCTAAGTGATTTGTTGAGGATTACTTGTAGTCAGGACTGATTTTTTTAAAAAATAATTTATTTGTTTTAACAAAATGGGATGAAAATATAGATTTGGAACAGTTTGTTACCCACTCTGGGTACTATCCAGAACATAGCTGTCTGAAATAAACTGCCCAAAGAATCTGGCAGTTCAGTATGGAAGAATGAAACATGCATAAAGACCCAAATTTGGAGAAGTTG
This sequence comes from Thamnophis elegans, assembly GCF_009769535.1. Lineage (NCBI taxonomy): Eukaryota > Metazoa > Chordata > Lepidosauria > Squamata > Natricidae > Thamnophis > Thamnophis elegans. Next base: position 58,406,240 of record NC_045546.1, on the reverse strand, counting down.
AATATTAAAATAATAATCATAATTAGCCAGAGATCTTAAGTAGTAATATTTCACAGTGGTAAAATCTTTATTGATTATGAAAAGAGTTGGATTTGGAATCAGAAAACATGGAATATGTGACTATTGCTCAGCAACGAAGAAATGTACAGAGATCATGTCTGCCCTTATACATATACATATGGAGTACCTACAGAGCGGGATTATATTATTTTCTGTAATAAAGTAATAGTTAGCACTTGGTTAGAGTTGATTAAGAGTTAATGCAATTTAAGGGGCATTGGACGTAGTTTACTTGTGGCTATTTAGAAATTCTAGGGTGATTCCTCCTTTCACTGTACCCCCAGATTTTTGCCATTCCTTCTCCTACATTTTCATGCCTTTTCTGAAGAGAGAAGTTCTACAGTAGTCAAAAGCAAAGCAACCTGAAAGGCGTTTCCACTGACTTCAGCTTTCCCACAATTTGCTCAAGTGGATGATATGAGGTAGCTAAAGCAGCTGTTTTGCAGACCATCAAGGGTAGCTCTTAATACCAGTAACTGCAGGGAACATAGCTTTGGAGCAGTGGTGGGTTCCGGATTCTGTTCCAACCGGTATGGTTGGAACTGGCCAGGCGATGTCCACATGGACATGTGCAGCACACGCATGTGTCTTACCGCCTCCGTGATGCTCCAGCTGCTCAGGGGAGCGTCGCACAGGCACTGTACGCGCCTTGAGCATGCGCGGAAGCACCGAAGACTTAAAAGAGCGGTAAAGAGGGTGGGCAGGTGGGCTCTCCGTAGTACCAGACGGTATCCCGTGCTCCGGGCAGACTCCAGTACGCCTGTACCAGGGCGTACTGCCTGCAACCCACCACTACTTTGGAGAGAGGCTTTTCTGGAAGTTTCATGCATGTATTACAAATGATTTTGTCATTATTTTTTTCTTTGTAAGCTAGTCTCTGTTAGATTTTATTGAACTCTTCTTGCATTATCCATTGATACTTTCTCTGTTATTATTCTATACAAAAATGGCACATTGGACATTATCACTTATTTTTTCCAGTAATATTAAAGTGGTGTGAACATAGAGAAAGAGAGGTAATTTTTCTTAGTCCTAGTGTAGAATTCTTGCCAATGCCTAATAGTGAGAGAATTCACACACCCTGCTATAACATAATATATAAATTCAACCATCTATTGCGATTCTCAGTTATCCAGATCATGGTTGTCCCAAACATGCTTTTTTCAAGAGGCAACCGGACTTCTGGTTTTTCTTTGAAGACATTTCATTTCTCATCCAACAAGTTTCTTCAGCTCTGACTGGATGGTGGGAAGTAATCCTTGCAGATAGCTGGTCATTTGCATTCTTTTAGAGAGTCGTTGAGGCCACCTAGACGTTTATCTGTGTTGTCAGGGGCACCTGAATAGTGCAAATGGGTGTGTAGGTTTCTTGGAACTGTAAATCCAACCATTGTGATTAATAAATTATGGCTTATACTATATTGAAGCTAATAGGTTATTCAGTAAATACAACATAATGTATGGCACAGTGTATTTCTGTTTTTTGGTAGCAGATTCAAATATTGATCCTTTACATTTAGAGTCGGCTATTGCAACATCATTTACAGTGCATTCAGAAACTATTCAGACTCCCTTCGTTTTTGTCAATTTGCTGCAACCTGATTCTACAATTGTTGAAAAATTCATTTTTTCGTCAATCTACACTCAGTACCCCATAATAACAAAGTGAAAACAGAATTTTAGAAATATCTGTAAATTGATTAAATAGAAAGAACTGAAATATCACATTGTATAAGTTCATGATGGCCGCAGGTTGCATGCAGAGCCATTTGTTAGGGCACCTGAGGCATTGCCCTGTCAGCTCCAGCGCATATGCACGTGCTGACCAGCTGACTTCGGCCTTCATTTTCAGCCATTTTTCGCCCTACGGAGGCTTCCCTGAAGCCTATGGAGGGCAAAAAACAACCCAATACACAAACTGGAAATTTGGGAACGGACTTCCAGTTTGAGCATTGGGTTGTGCTTTGCAACAAACAAGGATGGAAGATTTCACTCGGGAGCAATGCTGGTGAGGAAGGCGGCCGAGTCGGAGGGAGGCATAGCCAGAGCTCTCTGGGACTGGTAAACAAGTGTGGGGAGGTGAAGGGGAGAGAGAAGACAGAGTGCTGGCAGGAGCCACAGGAAGAGTAGGGCAGCGACTTTTTTTCTCCCCTTCCCGGAGAAGGATTCTCCCTGTGCAAGGACAATGAGAGAGGGAGACTCAAGGCGGCTCCATCCTAACCCAGAGGCGGCCAGGGTTGCTCTCGCCCTTGGGCAACAGCTCCGTCTCCTCTCCTCCTCAAGTCCGGCAAGGAAGCCCGGTCCCCCCATCAGATCCACCCAAGGAAGGAGAGAGAGCCTGATTTGGCTAAGGTGCCTCTCACCGATCCAGAAGAAGCAGCAAGCACCAGGCTACCACCCGTTCTGGGTTAGCCTTAAATTCCACCCCACAACTCCTGAGAAAAGGAGCTTTATTTTCTTGCTCCCGCTGGGGAGTGTTGTAGTCCCTGGCCCTTAACTGCTTCTTCTAGCTTGGGGAGAGGCAGCTCACCTGAGCTCGGCTCTCTCTCTCCTTCCATGGGTGGATCTGGTGGGAGGAGTGGGCTTACTTGCTGAACCTGAATGCGGGGAAGGCGGAACTGTTGCCCGAGGGCGAGAGCAACCCCCAACCATCTTTGGATGTGGACAGATGCTTCAGGAGGGCAGGAAATAAGCCAATCTTGGCAGAGACCAGAGAACCTGTGTGGGGAGAGAGGAGGCGGGCTGGCTTGAAAATGATAGGTTGGTTTGTGGCCAACGTGTCCTTTGCTTGTTGGGGTGCTCCCCTTTTTCCTTAGTGGCGGGAGGCACGTTTTCCCATTGTGGCACAGTGGAGGGCCGCAAGTTCCTTCATGCCCTGCCTGGCTTTCGGAAGAGCAGGCCGAGGGGCTCTGTTGGGCCGGTCACTGCCCAATGGGTCCCAGCCAAGGGGGCGAAGAGATCCTGGCTTGCACTCAGGAGCAAGGGTGCATTTAGGCATGCAGCTTTCTCAGTGCCACTGCAAACTGGGCAAGGACGATGCTCCCGATGCCCAGCTCCTTCCACCCACAGAAGCAGTGCCCGCTGCTCCCTGCCGCCTTCGGAGGCATGTACTTTTCTCGGTGGGTTTGCTGTGCTGGGCTGCTCCGGGCCCCAAGCCTCGCAACCACTCTGCCCAACCAAGCATGGCTGACCTGCACCAGGAGGCCCCTGGCAGCGCCTGGTCTCCTTGGTGATGAGCATTCAGTTGTGGGTGCTCCACCAGCTTGGGTGCAGCCAGAGCCCCACAGGCTGCTCCAGGAGCCCCGAAGCCTTGGCTTGAAGAAACGTGCCCAGGCTGGAGGAGTGCCTGCAACCAACCAGCCATCGCCAGGGAGACTGCTGTCACTGCCAGGTGCCTCCCGGTGCAGGTCAGCCACACTTGGCTGGTCGGGCTGGCCGCGAGGTTTGGGGCCCAGAGCAAGCAAGCATGGCCACCTAACCGAGAGGAGTGCTTGCCTCCAAAGGAGGTGGGGAGCAACGGGCACTGCTGCTGCAGGTGGAAGGCGCTGGGCATCTGGGGGCCCCGTAATTGTAATAGGCACTGCCATTGTAAAAGGTGCCATCCTTGCCCGGTTTACAGCGGCACTGAGAAAGCCGCAAGCCTAAAGACGCCCTCACTCCTGCGTGCAAACCGGGATCTCCTCGCCCCCTCGACTGGGATCCGCTGGGCGACGACCACCAAAAGCCAGGCGGGGATGAAGGCGCTGCGCTTGCCTCCGAAGGTGGCGGGGAGCAGCGGTGCTGCTGAAGCAAGCCTAAAGGTGCCTCGCAGGTGAGCCGCGCTTGGCCTGGTGGGGGGAGTGTCATAACGCTTCAGGCCAGGACCACACGAACCCGGCCGCCCCACCAAGAGGAATGGTTGCCTCTGTTGCCTTCGAAGGTGGTGGGGAGTGGCAGACACTGCTGCTGCAGGTGCAAGTGGAAGGCGCTTGGTCCATTGCCTCTTCCTTCCTGTGCTCCGCACCTGGGCAGATGGAGCGAGAGCCCAGGGCCAAGCCCATCGGGCACAGCTGCCATTTCCAAGAGCAGGCTGATCAGCTCGCCCCCAGCACAGTCCGGGAGACAGCAAAGAGCCTCGGGAGGTTCTCCAGGGGGGTGGGGGAGGCCATTTTCACCCTCCCCAAGCTCCTAGAAAGCCCCTGGAACCTGGGGAGGGCGAAAAGCGGGTCCATCGTGAGCCAAAACCAGGGGGGAGGGTGAGGGTCGTGCGCGACCCCCCTTGTGCTCCCCCCCACTTTTGGTACACGATGGCAAAAAGGTTATCCATCACTGATATAAGTATTCAGATCCTTCACTCAGTACTTTGTTGAAGCATCTTTGACAGCAATTACAGCTTCAAGTCTTTTGGGGTAAGATGCAACAAGCTTTGCACACCTGGATTGGGGAATCAAGCTTAGTCAGGTTGGATGGCAACCTTTGGTGGGTAGCCATTTTCAGGACCCTCCAGAGATGTTCAGTAGGGTTCTAGTCGGGGCTTTGGCTGAGCCCCTCTAGGACATTCACACAGTTGTCCCTAAGCAACTCCAGTATTGTCTTGGCTGTGTGCTTAGGATCATTATCATGTTGGAAAATGCAGCTTGGACCCAGTTTATGATCCTGAGCACTGTGGAACAGGTTTTCATTCAGGATATCCATTCAGCTTTCCCTTACACCTGACCAGTCTCCCAGTCCCTGCTGCTGAAAAACACGCCCACATCATGATGCTGCCACCGCCATGCTTCATTGTTGAGATGATATTGGCAGTCCAAACAATTCAATCTTGGTTTCATCAGAGCAGAGAATCTTGTTCCTCATAGTCTGAGTCCTTCAAGTAATTTTTTGCAAACTCCAAGTAGGCTTTCATGTGTTTGCATTGAGGAGAGGCTTCCCTCTAGCCAGTCTGCCATAAAGCTCAGATTGATGGAGGGCTGCAATGATGGTTGTCCTTCTGGAACTCTGTCCCATCTCCACACAGGATCTCTGAATCTCAGTCAAAGTGACCATTGGGTTCTTGGTCACCTCTCTTATTTAAATCCCTTCTCTTCTGATTGCTCAGTTTGACTGGGTGACCAGCTCTTGGAAGAGTCCTGGTTGTGTCAGACTTCTTCCATTTGATAATTATGGAGACCACTGTACTCTTAGGAAATTTCACTACAGCAGAAATTTTATTATAGCCTTCACCAGATTTGTGCCTTGCAATAATCCTGTCTCTGAGTCTGCAGGCAGTTCCTTTGACGTCATGGCTTTTGCTCTGCTACACTATGCATTGTCAGCTATGAGGCCTTCTATAGAGATGTGAGTGTTTTTCCAAATCATGTCCAATCAATTTAATTTGTGTCAGGTGGACTCCAATCAAGGTGTAGAAACATGCCAGCAAAAATAAAGAGAAATGAGAGGCACCAGAGCTAAATTTCACCTATTGTTGCAAAGCATCTGAATGTGATATTTCAGTTTTTTTCTTTTTAATAAATTTACAGACATTTCTAAACTTCTGTTTTCATTCTGTCATTATGGGGTACTGAGTGTAGCTCAATGAGAAAAAAAATTCAGCAACTGTAGAATCAGGTTAATTGACAAAATTGAAGGGTGTTTGAATACTTTCTGAATGTACCGTATATTAAAGTTGTGTGATTTTCCAACTTGTTATTCATCATTCCTAAAAGCAAGCCCATGTACTGAATGCACACCAAAAGAGGATGGGAGGGGAAAATGTAGTAAACACAGAAAGCACAGAAAACATTTAGCATGGTTGAGCAAGTAAGAAAACACAGTGTAACAAACCCCTGAACTCAAGAGTGTTAAATATATTTTTTCCTGGATTGCTTTATTTGTGATGCCACAAATAATGTTCTTTAACTCAGTCGCAGGCCAACAGCTGGATAATTATTTGATTTTTTTAATGTAATAAACATTTTTATGCAATATGTTAGCCATGTTCAATAAATTGCTGGCATAGTATTATTTGTTAGAATGCTATTGCTATTTATAATATGGAAAATATAATACTAATATGTTTAAAACTTTCTGAAATTTGTAAACCAGTTTGATTTACATTTGTAGTCTAAATTTCAGTAAATATGCTTGTTCCCTACTGTCATGTCTGAAATTGCATTTATTTTAGTTTTTTCATAAATTCATGTCCCTCCTATCTTTTTTCTGACCTCATGTCATAATTGCCTGAGTCTAAGAATAGAAGACACAGAATCAGAGCCTTTGAAGAATTTATATCCTAAATATATTCCCTAAATTAATTCCATTCTATTTTGTTTTTCTTGGCTTGTCTAATTGGCTCTTTCATTGTGTCATTAGGGTCCCAAGCCAATGATTGACAAAATAACATTGGTAAGCTTGAAGGCTTTTGTTACTGAGTGGTTTCTGAGTTCTTTATGAAGCTTTCTTATCCAATAGGAAAGGACAAAAAACAACACACCTTGTTGCAGCTCGTTGGTGCTAAATTTCTAAGTTTGAGGTATGGCTTTGTTAGAGTTCTTGGGTGTTTTCTCTTGAGAATATTGAGACTAGGATTTGTTTGGAACTAAGTGTATAGTCTGAAATATAAAGCTTTTCTACCCCTACTGATTATATTCTAACATAACTAGTCCTCCTTTTCCCTCCCACTTTTCACTTTGGTCTGATTTTTTTTAACGTTTTGCTGATTTGGATGGAGATTACTTGGAAACTGAAAAAAAGAAAAAGCTGATCTGGGGAATAGTTTTCTCCTACTTCCCAAAATTTTAAACCTGCATCATTGAACTATTCTCTTACATGCCTTTTTATTATAATTAATAGCAATATTAAATTATTAATATTTTAGTTGTATTATTTTTATGGTATTAAATTCCAGAATTGTTTGGAATTTAATGGAAAACTTGAAACATTTAATCAATTCTTAAGAAGTGTTTCTTTTCTTTTTTACAGAATGCTGCCTTTTTGTATGGCCTTGGCTTGGTCTACTTCCATTACAACGCATTTCAGTGGTATGTGCAAAAACAACAAAAATATGGGAATGTTTTTATTTTGCTAACTGTCTACAATCTAGTGGGCCTTGAAAGAATAAGTAGTATAGTTTTTAAAGAATTTTAACAACTTTTTAAAACTACAGTGTAGATTGCTTAACAGTAAGAATTAGGTTGGCATCTCTATATATCTTGTCCTCTGTAATACTGGTTCCATCATCCTTAGTTGGTGTGTCCACTGATTTGTTCAGCACAAAAGTATGGAATGTTAGTATTCTCAGCCTTGGCCAAAACAAAATATGAAGGAATATGAAATATTCAATGTTCCCTTTCTTCTTATCTGTCCTCATTTTCTCAAGTACCTTCATTATGATTCTTAGATGCTCTGACATCCTAGTCTGGCATATTTCCCCTCCCATCTGTTTTAAGTTCAGCAAGAAAGATATGTCACATTCTTAATGTTTTGGTCCATATTCAGAACAATGTGTCCTTATTTCATTCTATGTGTAGACCTAAACATTCCTTTCATAAGAAGAGATTTTTTTTTGGCGTGGTTATAGTTCAGCTTCAGATTTTTAAAATTATTTTTGAATCAATATTAATCCAATTTTTAAATTTATTTTGAGGCTCAAAATTCATAATTATTTTTCTTGCATTTATGAACAAATATTATTCTTTTAATTAGTTTTTATGAATTGGCAACAGTTTTAAATCTCTGGATCACTGATTTCTATATTGACTGCCTTATAAATATCGAGATTTATTTATAAAGAGACTCCCTGAAGAAGGGAAAGGCCTATCATTTTCTGCAGCAGATCATGTACTATACTTAGGGTGACCAGACGTCCCGCATCTGGCGGGACAGGCACGACTTTTCATAATTTTTCCCGCATCCCAGGCCGTTCTCAAAAAACCCTGCTTTATTTTGGCGCTCGCTGGCCCCCCCACCCATCATCAGCTGCCGCTAGCTTGCTCATTCCGTTCCCCCATCTATTCTATCTACACTAAAAATCTAAGCCAGCCCAGCCTGCCGCTCACTGATTGGCCTGGACTCCAGCCAATCAGTGAGCTGGCTTGGATGGAAAACTTTAAGCACGCACGCGGCTTTAAATTAAAAACTATAGGCCCATTTCACTTTTGAATGTGGATTATAAAATCTTTGCAGCTATATTGGCAGATAGACTCAAATTTTTCCTTAACAAATTTATACACCCTGATCAGAACGGCTTCCTACCGTCAAGGCATTTGAAAGACAATGTCAAAATTATTTTGGATGCCTTAGAATATTATGAAGCTCGGCCAGATAAACAAGTGGCCTTTATGTTTCTTGACGCACAAAAGGCTTTTGATCGGGTAAATTGGAATTTTATGTTGTCACAACTAGAAAACATGAAGTTTGGAGAAAGCTTTTTAAATGCAATTCGGGCAATTTATGTACGACAAACCGCGACAATATTGGTAAACGGAGAAGAGGCGGGTGACATTGTGATTGGTAAAGGCACAAGACAAGGATGCCCGCTATCCCCCCTACTGTTTATCCTCACATTAGAACCCCTTCTTAGAATAGTGAGAAGCGATACACAAATTAAAGGGTTACGAGCTAAAGCTCAGGAATTCAAGGTCCAGGCTTTCGCCGATGACCTTGTCTTTATCCTGGAGGACCCTACGGCGTCTGGGATACAACTTTGACGTAAAATAGAGGAGTACGGTAGGATAGCGGGGCTATGTATAAACAAAGAGAAGACAAAACTGTTAATTAAAAATATGACTCTGAACCAGAAAAGGGAAGTACAAAGCCTGTTAGGGATCAACATGGCCCACAAAGTACAATATTTGGGAATTTGGCTGACGGAGAGATGTTCCTCTATCAAGGTAGATAACTATATGAAATTGCTACAACAGGTATCCAAAGATATGACTAATTGGAGTAGCAAACAATTGTCTCTGATGGGCAGGATTGCGACAGTCAAGACATATGTATTACCAAAATTTTTGTTTTTGTTTCAAACGGCACCAACTAAATTGGACAATTTTTTTTTAAATCCTTGGAGACAATAGTGACACAGTTTATATGGCAAGGCAAGAAAGCACGAATCAAAGCCCAAACTTTGCAAAAACGCAGAGAACTGGGAGGCTTCGGAGTACCCAACTGGGAAGCATACTATAACGCAGCAATCATGACATGGGTGAAAGATTGGGTGATGTTGAATAGAAGGCGCCTATTGGCTATAGAGGGACATGACCTCCCCCAGGGATGGCATGCCTCCCACTGGCAAGAAAGAGACACCCCCCATAGGTACTTCATGGGACATTATATTCGGAAGATTTTGATGGGGGTCTGGGAAAAAATGAGGAAAAAATATTATCTTAGGGTTCCGTGTTGGTTGGCACCATTAGAGGCCTTAACGCATCCGAGTTTATTTAATTGGACAAGAAACATAACATATAAAGATATCATGACAGAAGAGGGCAACATGAAAACAAAGATGGAATTAGAGCAACAGGGCAGGAATTTGGAATGGTGGGAATATTTACAGGTTAGAAACAGGTTTAAAAGTGATAAGGCACGTTTCGGGATCTACCCAAACCCTCAGGGGCTAGATAAGATCTTGTTTGGTGGAGACAAGAAAATGTTATCGAAGATCTACCAATTTTTGACCTGCCAAGATACTAATGAAGAGATGGACAAAAGCCTTCTAATAGTATGGGAGAGAAACCTAGGTTATGAAATTGAAATGGGCAAATGGTGGGATCTATGGAGCAAGACCATTAAACTTACAACATCTACTGCATTCAAAGAAAACATATACAAGATGGTTTATAGGTGGCACTTCCCCCCAACGAGGTTAGCTAAGATGTTTCCTGGGTTATCTCCATTGTGTTGGAAATGTGGAAGAAAGGATGGCACATTCTACCATATTTGGTGGTCCTGTACTGAGGCCACGAAATATTGGAAAAGGATTAAAAAATGGTTAAAAGAGGTTACCGGGGCAAACATTGAATGGAGACCTGAGAACCTGTTACTAAGCATCAAACCAGATAACATAAGCAGTTCAATATGGCATTTGAGCCTGCATATAATTGTGGCCGCAAGAATAACCTATGCACAATTTTGGAAATCCACCACTATACCGCCGGAAGATGCTATAATTAAAAAGATCTACGAATGTGCAGAAATGGACAGAATGACGGGTTGGCTGAGGGACAAAGGAGAAACAGAACATTATCTTAGCTGCAACCTATGGTATATGTGGGCGACTAGGAGAACAGCAGGGACTTAAAATGGGGAAAATTAACATAGGTACCGTAATAGATCCCTGAATCTTGCAATGAGAAGATGTGGCTTAGAGACCTAATAATGAGGAAAGAAAGAAAAACTGGGCTGTGAATGACTGTCACCGTGGGGGGGGGGGGGTTGTATGTTTAAAACGGCATTTGTATCTGTATGTTTTACTTTATATTGTTATGTATGATTTGTCTTGCTTATGTCGTTGTATTTTTGTCGCTGTATTTTTCTTCCTGTTTTTTAAAGGTAATAATGTTTAATAAAAATTATATTTTTTTAAAAAAAAAATTTTTTTCCATCCCAGCCAGCTCACTGATTGGCTGGAGTCCGCTTAAGCACGCCGCACGAGTTGTGACTCTCACGAGTCTCCATTTCATTTCGCCTTCACCGTTTTCTTTTGCTGCACTGCCCTGGTGAGTAACTCCGGCAGTGCCGGTAGGAATCGGGAGGCTTCGCCGCTTCGGGTGGGCGGCGGTGGCCTTTAGCAAGGGAAGGGAAGGCCTTCCCTTGCGAGCTACTCATGAGAGGAACTGGGGGGATGGGGACCGAGAGAAGGGAAGAAGATCGTCCCTCCCCGCAACTCCCCAGATTTTGGAAGCTGGGTGTGTGTGGAAGGTGGGGGTGCGGGGGGAGGAAGGAAAATGCAGACACCGGCAGCGGAGAAACATTGGCATTGCTCTAGCGAAAACCCAGTCGCCAGCTCTGTTTGCTACAGCAATGTTGTTTCTCCGCTGCCGGTCTCTGCATTTTCCTTCCTCCCCCCGCACCCTTGCCTTCCACACACACCCAGCTTCCAAAATCTGGGGAGTTGCGGGGAGGGACGGGAGGTCGTGGGAAGTGCTGTTTATGAGGAAAGCGCTTGGCCGCCCCCGTTAGCCGCAGCCCCAGACGGAGGAACGGAGTCCGAGCTTTCATCGCTGTCCCCGCCAGTCGCAGCGGGGTGCGCCGAGTGACTCGCGCTGCGATGCCGGCAATCCCTGCCGCCCCCTCCCGGTTCTGCCACCCGGCCCAGTGCATAGCCGCCAGTTTCGCCTCCCGGCTGCCCAGGCAAAGCGAATTCCACATGTGGACGCGGAGATGGACCTCTCTAGGGAAGCCGCGGGCTGGCAGTAGCCACCGTGGGCTGGCTTCCCCCCACCCCGCCTCCTCCACAAGCCTTTGTCCCTCCACAGTAGGGTAGCTGGGGGGAGGAGATGGCCCTCCTCTCCTTCTCCCCCTTTGCAGAGTTGGGCGGGCCGCCCTGAGAAGGACTACCACTTTCTGAACTGTCTGCATCAGATTTAAATAGATTTTACCATCTTCTGCTCCCAAGCCTCTCAGAAATGTAATTTTAAAATGGACAGTGTGAGGAGCTCCCACTGCATGCTGGGAGATGTAGTTCTGCAAACGTCGAAGTCTCTGGACGGACGTCGTTTCCCGGCAGCCTTTTTGGCGCGCCCCACTCAAAACGGCGGCAGTTGGTTGAGTGCTCTTGTGCGGTAGCGGGCTAGTTTGCAGGCGTCTTGAGATTTCTTTGGCAGTTTAGTATGGATTCCAACATTTACAAGTGCCTTCAGCCTGGCTTATCGATTAATATTGAGCGCAGCAATGGTGAGTGCCGAGAGGAGAAAGGCGATTTGCTTCGGAGTGTCTTTTGCCTCCTTCCGTAGCCCTGGTGTTCTCTGGAGGCTCCACAAGATTAATGCTCAGTGTGTTATTATCACTTTCCTGTAATGCAGAAGGATGGTGGCCGGGCTAAATTCCAGACTCTTTTCTCCTGTTCTTCGGGACAGAAGAGTTGTCAAAGAAGCAAGTTAAAGTCGGGCTATTCTGCCCCTTTGCCTAATGTTACTCGCTGGGACTAGCTAGCGGGGCTGAGCGTGTGCTGAGCAGTACCTCCATGTGGTCTCGCTCCTTGATGCTTTTTTAGAACAGGAATGGGGAACTTTGGCCCTTTTAGCAGACTTGTTTTGATGAGCACGGAGTGACTGACGGTAGTTTGTGCCGGCCGTGGCTGCTCAAACTAGTGTCAGTCACCCCCGTGTTCAGCAAAGCAAGCCCGCTGGCGGCGCCTGTGCTGTGGTGGGAAGCGAACTGCGGGTCTCCCCGCCGCCACCGTCTTCTTTACCTCCGCCTCTTCCAGAGCCCGGGGTGGCAGTCAGGGCGCTGACGGCAGAGCGGACGCACCCAGTTTGTTACTGCTTCCAGGGATCGAGACGGATGAGGGAAGCGGCGGTGGCGGACGTCGGCAGCAACTATAATAACCGCTCGGGCGAGGTGCGGAGGAAGAACGGAAGATCCCGCCCGCCCGCGACGACGGCTCCAGCCATGGACGAGCAGGCTGGCCCCAACAACAACAATGCGCTGCTCTTGCCACCACCTCCGGGTGGGAAGCAACCATGCCTGTGCGGCGCCTGTGCTGCAGTGGGAAGCGAGTCCGTGAGGCGTGGTTGCTTCCCACCCAGAGGTGGCGGCAAGAGCAGCGCGTTGTTGTTGTTGAAGAAGACGCCGGGGCTAGCCTGCTCATCCATGGCTGGAGCCGTCGTCGCAGACGGGAGGGACCTTCCGTTCTTCCTCCGCACCTCGCCCGAGCGGTCATTACAGTCGCTGCCTATGTCCGCCACCGCCGCTTCCCTCATCCGTCTCGATCCCTGGAAGCAGTAACAAACTGGGCGCGTCCGCTCGGCCGTCAGCGCCCTGACAGCCACCCCCGCCGGCGGCTACCGGGCCTCGCTGGAGTCAATTGCAAAGCCGCGTTCAGCACTTTGAGGACCTGAGGCATCTTGGGAAATGCAGTTTCCTATCGGAAAGAATGGACTAGCTGCAAATTTGTAACAACAACAGAAGATAATAACTTGGTGCTTCGCAGGTTACGAAAATCTCAAGTTTGATTTGCACACAGTTTTTTAAAAGTTAGATAAAGAAATTATGCTGTGAAAGTGACTAGAAAGCCCCCCTCCCCTTCCTGTGTGTGAGAAAGGGAAGGAGAGGAAGGAAGGAGGGAGGGGGGAAGGAAAAGAAGAAGGGAGGGGGGGAGAAGATGGAAGGAGAAAAGATGGATGGAAGGAGAAAGAATGAAAGGAGAAGGAGGAAGATGGAAGAAGAAAGGAAGAAAAAGAAGAAGGGAGGGAGAAAAGAGGGAAGGAGGTAGGAAGAAAAGGGGAAGAGAGGGAAAGAGCAGAAAGACAAAGAGGATGAAGTTGATAGGCAAGAGAAAGGAGGAAGGAAGGAAAAAAGAAAAAGGGAGGGAGAGAGGAAAGAAGAAAAGATGGAACTAGAAAGGAAAGAAGGGAGGGAGGGAGGAAAGGGGAAGAGCAGGGAAAGAGCAGAAAGACAGAGAAGGTGAAGGTAGATAGGCAGAAGGAAGGAAGAAATAGGAAAGGAGGGAAAGAGGAAAGAACAGAAGCGAAGAGGAAGAGAGAAATGGAAAGAGCAGAAAGACAGAGAAGGTAGATAGGCAAAAGAAATGAAGCTGAAAGAATGGAAGGAGGAAGGAAGAGAAAAGGAGGAAGGGAGTGAGTGAGCAAAGAAGAGAGGATGGAAGGAGAAAGGAAGGAAGAGAGGGAAAGAGCAGAAAACGGATAAGGTGAAGGTAGATAAGCAAGAGGAATGAAGGAAGAAGTGAGATGTCTCGAGGAGGGGGAAAACATTTAGTGACCAAAGTTACAGTGGCATTGAAAAAAGTGACTGATGACCATTTTTCACACTTAGCGACCGTTGCAGCATCCTCATGGTCACGTGATCAAAATTTTGTTTGGCAACAGATTCGTATTTATGCTGGTTTCAGTGTCCTGGGATGACCTTTTGACAAAATATAAAATTTTTAATCAAGCCCCCCCCCCCTCCCAACCCTGGTCAATGGTGTCCCTCTTTACCAATCTGAAAATCTGGTCACCCTAACTATACTACATTTCTGCCTGATAATTGAGAGTGAACCATACATGTAGAAGAAAACATGAAGCTTATTCATGCTAACAATCATCAATAGATTGTGCTTAGAGCTTTTGGTAAACACATTTTCGTTCCTAATCAAAATGTTGGTGCCTCTAGGAAGTAAATTTAGTTAACATTAATGCAGTATGAAAATGAGTGTTGAATTAAGACCGTATGTTAAAACATTAATTTTCTTATTTTAGTCAATGAAATTATTTCAGAGCTTGCTTTAATATTCTGCATAGTATTTCATTTGTTCCTGAATAGTTGGGTCTTTTTCATTCACCATTATAGAATAGAATAGTATAGAAAAGAAGAGAATAACAGAGTTGGAAGGGACCTTGGAGGTCTTATAGTCCAACCCCCTGCCTAGGCAGGAAACCCTATACCACTTCAGACAAATGGTTATCCAACATCTTAAAAACTTGCAATGTTGGAGCATTCACAACTTCTGGAGGCAAGTTGTTCCACTGATTAATGGTTCTAACTGTCAGGAAATTTCTCCTCAGTTCCAAGTTGCTTCTCTCCTTGATTAGTTTCCACCCATTGCTTCTTGTTCTACCCTCAGGTGCCTTGGAGAATAGTTTGACTCCCTCTTCTTTGTGGCAACCCCTGAGATATTGGAACACTGTTATCATGTCTCCCCTAGTCCTCCTTTTCATTAAACTAGACATGCCCAGTTCCTGTAACTGTTTTATTATATTTATTATTATGTATTCATTATAAGATATGTATCTGAGCATTTACAATTTGGAATTTCTAGATTTTAGGCAGGTGCTCCTATTAAGCACCTTTGGTTTGTTTTTGATCACAAAAACATTAGCAAAACATTAGCATTTGCCCTTGGGTTAAAATTATTTTGCTTTATTGGATTTTTTTTCATTTTTGCTTTTCTGAAAGATTTGTCCTTCCATTGCAGCCCTTCAATCTTTGGCTTTACGGCCAACGTTCTGGTATTTAGATATTAATTTTGGGCTGGGTGAAGGTTGTTCAGTATACTCTTGTGTAAATTCAACATAGTTATTATATTTACTTCACTTCATCCAAACTTTCTGTTATAATCTAAAAATTATTCGGTGATTTTCTCTTCTCTAAGAGATTGAGTGAATTTTACCCTCCATAGTAGCTCTTCGGGTCATTCTTATGCCAATATTGGCATTGAAGAAATTTCTATTAACAGATGCAGAATTATTGTAAAAAAATTGTCCTGCCTTATTCTAGTCAAGATAAAAAGGAGATATTCATTGCCTCTCCATGTTAACTAGCAGCCTCAGGTTCCTCTCATATCTGCCTTTTCCAACTCCCTTGATCTGTCTTTATTATTATCAAAAACCTTTGAGCCTGTTCCAATTCCTCTGTTGGAACATAACTTTTTGGGTAGTTGTCACATTTTAAAATCAAATTCAACAGTTTTGTGTCTTACAAAGAAATCCTCATTTTTCTTTGGTTTGTTTCATTTCTCAGAATGTCAGTCACAGCTTAATACTAGAATCAAGACATTTATGGAACTTAACATTTCCCCCAATCAATCAGGATCATAGGAAATAGTTTTGAGTGCCCATTATGACTTTACTATTTAAATGAACCATACAGCACCATTTTGCTATGATATTTATTCTTGGGGTTTCAAGACTCATCTAAAAATCAATCATTCACTCACAGTACTTTCCAAAAGGATAGTAGTAGCCATTGTACTTCGCTATGAGATAGCCAAACAGTTTTGCTCACTTTATTCCACAAGAGATGTCAGCACTGGCAAACATTCTGTGGGACATTTATTTATTTGATAAAATTTGTGTGCTACCTAATCAGTTTGGCACCCTGTGGCTTAGAACCTCGTAGGGCTGTTTTTTGCCCTCCAGAGCCTTCAGGGAAGCCTCCAGAAGGCTCCTGAGGGCAAAAACTGCCCTACAGACAAACCGGAAGTCACCATTTCCGAACTTCAAGGAAGCCTCCGTAGGGCGAAAAATGGCCTCAAAAGAAGGCCGAAGTCAGCTGACAAGGCAATGCCTGATGTGCCCTAACAATGACTCCGTGTGCCACCTGTGGCACACGTGCCATAGGTTCGCCATCATGGCCCTAGAGCCTAGAACAATTATAACAGCCTCATGAAACAAACAAACAAACAAAAAACCAACTCAAACCAAAATATAGAAAATAAATTATATGGTGAAGAACCACATCCCAAAATCATTTGAACAAGTTTATTTCATCTGCATATACCTGTCATTGCTTAAAAGACATAAATTTTTGTGAAGCTTATAGAATTAATATAAAAGTAAGGTACATTTAATTGCATCATCCAGTCAATTTAAAAAGTAGAAAAGAATTCATTTGTTATCACTGAGAAGTGTCAAGACAGAAAGTGAATCTATTGCACCTGAATTCTACTAAATGTGATTGTTTAATTGAGATTTTACTTGTACTGTCAGTTATAATAGAGAGACTTATATGATCTTGCTTTTTTAAAGAACGAATTATGTTCCAAATGTAAGGTTTCCAGAAATTATTCAGTTTACCTTATTTTCAGTTTGCCAGAATGATGAATGATCAGGAAATCTAACAGGTGTAATCTAAATAGCACCTGGAGATTGATGGAACAGGCTTACGTTGAGTTTTGTGGCTACAATAAATTGTATAGCTAATGATGAAAGGTGGTAGAAATTGCAGGTTTGTTTAGGTCACTGAATCTTTAAAATTCTTTTAAGATTCTTATTTACTGTTGGTGCATGAATATGAAGCAGAAAACTATTTTTAAGTTGTTGATGTCAGCTCCTCTCCATTAGTTAATTAGGAAAGAATGACCATGAGACTCCATGCGTAGAAATCAAATGTACTTTTACTAATTAAAAATGGTTAAAGGCAATGCATAGCGAAGTCTGGTTAATTAGGCGCGAAAACAGTTGATATATAGAATAGCCCATTCCCCACCCCTTGGCATCATAGACCCAGTCCAATCATAAGTCTTCCAAATGTCAGGTGCAAGATAACTTCAAAAGGCATCACGAAGATGGAATGTCGGTGCTGTTAGACCTGGCGGGAAACACCCACGCATGCGTAGTTCAGTCAGTCGGTAGACTCCAGAAACTTCCACCAGCACAATGAGTAACCCCTCCCAAATACCATGCCCTCCCTCCCCGTTTCATGGCAGCTGAAGCGATAGCAAAGCAGAAGCTGACAGTTGACATGTTTTGTTGTAGTGAATCAAAAGTTTCCAGAAGTTTATTTAAAAATATTACAAAATGTTTATAAAAGTTTACAAAAGTTTCTGGTGCTATAAAGGGTTTTTTTTTTAGTTTGTTGCAAACAAATAAGCTTTAACTGGCTATAGTTACCTATTTGTGCATTTTTGTGAAATGTAGATGTAGTAAAGTATTAATGTTTACCTGCTTTTGATGGTGATTAGTGTATTTAATAGATACTTATTCTGTTATAAATATTAGTACAATTGCCACTTGCATGGCAATTGTACTAATACTGCCACTTGCATGGCCCAGTTCCCAGTGGGCTGTGTCCCTATACTGAGCCACATCCTGGGGGTTGGGGGCCTCTGTATCTAAAAGGAATTTATTTATTTACTTATCATCAATTTTGACTTCTGGCAATTAGTTCATTCAATTCTCCCAGCAAGGTTTTTCAAAAATGGGTTTTCATTGTCTTGTTCTAGGGTTGAGACAGAATGACTGTCTCAAGGTCACCCAGCTGGCTTTGTACCTGAGGCAGAACTAGAACTCCTTCTCTCCTGGTTTCTATTCTGATGTTTTAATCACTATACCAAACTGGCTCTTTTTCATTTAATATGTGCATTTTTCCTGGAGAATTTTCTTTTAAGAATTTTTAACAATACAGAACATTTCAGTATCCATTTTTGTTTTCCCAGGGCAATTAAAGCATTTCGGGAAGTGCTTTATGTTGATCCCAGTTTTTGCCGCGCTAAGGAAATTCATTTACGACTTGGGCTTATGTTCAAAGTAAAGACAGATTTTGAGTCTAGTTTTAAGGTAAGTTTAATTTTTTAATAACAATGTATTTATTTGTTATTGTACTTGCTCCTCAGTATATCATAATTCAAATATGGATTTATTTTCTTTGAATGAATAATTAAATGAATTTATAGTCTGCCTATCTCATATACTTGACTTTTGACCTTTAAAATTGTATTACAGATGAAATTGGAATTTATTTATCAATTGGATCTTGCAGCTACAGATAAACTCTGGATTGAAATAATTGAATCCTTAATGTTTTTTCTATTCACTATCCAGAGAGGATTCAGAAGTGTATGCATGAAGTCTAGTCCCCCACGTATGTAGAATAAGAATTAGATAATGATTGAGTGGAGGATATATTATAAACATGCATTTTATGAGCTAAAAATCTTGCCTTGATCATAATTTTTGAACACTTGATTACTGAAAATTGGTAGTCCTTTTAAAAGAATATTCAATATGCAGTTAATGAAATATTTTAAAAGTAAACAAAATTCTTTGCTGCTTATTAAAACACAGCCTTGGGTTCTGACTGAACTTAACTTATCTGTGATATCTTTGCAGTGTAATATTGAGAATTAGTTCTTAGTGGTTCTTGACTTCCAACCATTTTAAGTTACAACAGAAAAAACTGACATTACTGGTTCTTGCATTTATGTTCATTGCAATGTATAGTCAAAAATTGGGGATTTGGCAAACCTGCATATATTTACAACAGTTGCAGAATCCCAAGGTCATTTGATCACCATTTGCAACTTTCCTGGGGGGTTATCAACAAGCAAAGTCAATGAAAGGAAGCCATATTTACTTAATGACCACAACAAAACAGTTAACACAAGCACATTGCTTGGAGACAGAAGTTTCAATTCCAATTATGGCATTAGTCAGGGATTACCTGTAATCTTGCTACTGTGCATATCTGAATCATAAACATGCACCACAATTTTCTCTCTTCCCTTTCTTATTATTGAAAAGTAGTTCAGAATAATATTGAAAAGGTCTGATTATTGCTCAGTGGCATAAAGCTGTTTGGACTTGGTAGAAAATATTCTTGTGGATTTAAAGACTATTTACAAAATATACCAGAGTAAGGATGTAGTTATCCAGTTGCATAATTAACATGCAAACTGAGTGATTTATGATATAGGCAATAGCACTTACATATCGCTTCACATTGCCCCCAACAAACTGGGTTCTCATTTTACCCACCTCGGAAGGATGGAAGGCTGAGTCGACCTTGAGCCAGTGAGACTCGAACTGCCAAACTGCTGTCAGCCAGCAATTAAGCAGAAGTAGCCTGCAGTACTGCATTCTAACCAGTTCACCATTGCAACTCAATGTTCCTTCTATTGACAGCAATATAAAAGTCAGAAGCCCTTATGCTTTCTAGTGCAGAGTAACATCAAGGGATTTAACACACCATTATTCAGATTTTAGAAAGAAGGGACATTGTTAATATTTGGCATTGTTCGTTGTTGGATAAGAAAATTACAAAGCACTTTTGAGTGGGGACTGATAAAGAGAATTATAAAGACAAGCAGGTAAATAAAAAGTTGAAGAAAAGTACAGAGTCAAAATTAGAGCAGTCTAGAAACGTTTTTCACTCCAATAACTTTTACTGGAATTTTCTAAAGAGCCTTTAACAACCTAGATTAAAATAAACTGATTTCTCAATATTTTAATACAATATTACTCCTTTATGCATAGGAGATTGCCATGTAAGAAAAGAATTGAACTAAGCAGGTGATCTTAGACCAGACCTTCTTTATTCATTTTGTGCAGATGAAAGGCTTTGTCTTTGTCCTGTTGATTCCTCTGTTTTGATTCTGGAGCCCACAGTGGAAGAAATTGCTTACAACTTAACCTCCTTTCTTTAAAAGAATAGATTCTGATTTTGAAGAGTGCTAGAGCACAAACAAATGGGTTGATTTATTGCAGCCTCGTTTTTAACCTTTCTTGTCAGATATGTTTCTGCCTGTTTGACATGACTTTGATTATGCAGGCATTTCTCCTAGGCGCTGCTTGGAGTGTCCAAGCACGGGTTAACTTCAGCTTGCTGCCCAAGGAACTGAGTTTTAAAATTGTTGTAGCTCCGCCTCTTGGTTGCCTCAGAGGCTCAGTTTCAAAAAAACTCAGTCGCCCTATAGGACGTTCTTGTCTGGGCTCCGGTACTTGGGCATCAAGCTGGATCCCGGTTTTTGGTAGTTTGTATAGTTTAGTGTAGCTCCCTTTATTTCCCTTTTTAGTTTTCCTTCCTAGTCCCTTCCCTAGTCAGTGAAGTGGTCGACGTGATGTGCCAGTGCCTGGAGTCTGTCAGGGTCTGGATGGGGGCTAACAAGCTTGTGCTCAATCCAGACAAGACCGAGTGGCTGTTGTGTTTCCCTCCCAAAAATTTGGTTAGCATTCCATCACTCAGGCTGGGGGGTGAAATCTTACGCCCCTCAGACAGGGCGTGCAACTTGGGAGTCCTCCTGGACCCAAAGCTGACTTTAGAACATCATTTGTTGGCTGTGACCAGGGGGACATTTGCCCAGGTTCGCCTGGTGCACCAGTTGCGTCCCTACCTGAACCGGGAGGCACTCGCAACAGTCACTCATGCCCTCGTGACCTCAAGACTGGACTACTGCAATGCGCTCTACATGGGGCAGCCCTTGAAGAGCATTCGGAGACTTCAACTCGTCCAGAATGCAGCCGCATGAGCGATTGTGGGTGCACCTTAGTACATCCACGTTACACCTATCCTCCGCGAGCTGCACTGGCTTCCAATCGGTCTCCGGATACGATTCAAAGTGCTAGTCGTAACTTATAAAGCCCTTCATGGTATTGGACCTGGGTACTTGAGAGACTGCCTGCTGCCAATTACCTCCCAAAGACCCATTAGATCACACAGGGTTGGCCTCCTCCGGGTTCCGTCTACCAGCCAATGCCATCTGGCTACGACCCAGGGGAGGGCCTTCTCTGTGGCAGCTCCGGCCCTTTGGAACGAACTCCCCGCAGAGATTCGGACCCTCACCTCTCTCCAGGCTTTCCGAAAAGCCGTTAAAACCTGGCTGTGTCGGCAGGCCTGGGGTTGATGAGCTCCCTTCCCCTCTCGACTTGTGTGGCTGTTGGCTATTTTAAATGCTTGTCTTGTATTTTTGTGTTCCCTTTCCCCCTTTGAGTTGTTCGCCGCCCTGAGTCCCTCCGGGAATAGGGTGGCATATAACTAAAAAACAAATCTCAATCTCCCTTGATTCCTTTATTCTTGCCTGTAAGGGGATAGCATAGGAAAGTCCTGCATTTTAACCTCCGTCTGAGCCCTCGATTCCGGAATCGCGCAGACAGGCTCCCTGAAACGCTGCCAGCCCCAGGGCTAATCGGACAGCTCTCTGCGCCAGGGACTCGCTTGGCGGCCGCCTGCGAGTCTGAGGGGTGAGTTAAGGCCAGGATTCCCCTCGCAAGGAGCGCTAGGCTCCCCGAAGCCCGTCGCTGCTCCAGGCGCACTCGCGAACAGCCGCCATTTTAAAATGGTTTTTGGCACGCTTTCGTTCCTCAGGACCCAAACCTTGCCGCGCAGCCTGTCAAAGTGTGCAGATCGCCGCGGAGGGCCACCATAAGCATGGGGCCTCGTTCTGGGTGGCCAGGCAGACCCTCTCCCTCCTGATCCTTCCAGCGGCCGCAGGGAACTTTGGCCTTCGAGCCACCCTACCTGCCTCAGCGTGGATCTGCAGGCGCTTGGCTACCTATCCTAGCAGGCTCCAATCAGCCCTCCCTGCATAGCGCTTCTGGGCCCTACTCCACCAAGCCCCAGCGTTTGATCTTGGCCCATCCCTTCCTCAGGCCTGTGCCTTCAGCATTCCAGTGCCATGGAGAAGCAAGCAAACCCTCATGGCAGCACCAGGGAGAGGCAAGAAGACAGCCAGACCGAGCCTACTCCCAGCAAGCGCAACAAACCCAATCCAGTGGCTAAGGGTAATGAGGTGGGCGCCCCTTCCAAGGGGAAGCAGCCCACAGCTGGAAAGGCCTCTAAAGCTGAGGAAAAGATGGCTGTGAGACGCCAGAAGGCCCTGGAAAAGCAATTCCAGAAGGCCCAGGCTGCACAGCACAGACTGTCCGGGGGCTCCAGTGCAAATGAGGCGGGGGTAGGGTCTTCCATAGATATTCCCCAGCAGGAAGGCTCCCCTTCAGGCCCTATTGCTGAGGATTTTGGGTTTTCCCCCAACCCCTCTAGGGCCTCTCTAGGATCCCTGGTCCACTCCATGGCTGGAGATTCCCTGGAGGATATGGATTCCAGGGCTGAGGAGGAATCCTTGGCCCCATCTGAGTTAGAGCCCCTTCCTCCCAAAGATCAGGGGCCCCTGTTATCCAGGGCCATGGAGGAGGTAGTGGCCCGTGCCATTTCATGTGGCATATCTGATGGCATGCAACAGCTGGCAGCCAAACTGCCCGCAGTAGTGACTGTCGCTGATGTGAGTCGCAAAGCTAAGCCAAAGGTCCTGGCAGCTAGGGAGGCCTCTCCCACACCCAAGGGGAACAGTGAAGTCTCGGACCTGGAGGAGGCCGAGATAGAGGTCCCGGTTCTCTCTGATGATGAGAACTCTGTTCCTGAGCAGTCCACCAGCTCTTTAACCCCGCTATGTTCAGAGCCATTCTCACCAAGGTTCATGCAACGGGACCCCAAATGGGCCTTGCAGCCCCCTTGGCCAAAGATCAGACCACTGGCGTGACCGCAGGGCCCCAGGACCCTGGCGCAGGCCTGTTTAAGGAGGTGCCTCCGCCTTTGGATTTGATCCCGGCCCCCCAGTTATTCCTTGACATTATACAACGTCAGTGGACCCAGCCCGGTTCCATGGCAAATCCTAGTGGGATTGAAGGAAGCTTTATACTATGGAGGCCCCCTGGAGGAGTTGCTGAAACTCCCCCAGGTGGATGATCCCATCGTGTCCCTCACCTCTCCTTCTTCTCTTCCCACTGATTTGCTGAAAGGACTTAAGGCTGAGGACCAGAGGGTGGAGTCAGTAGCTCACAAGACCCATTTGGCTACTGCCTGGGCCATGCAGGCTTCTTCTTCCTCTACTTTGGCAGGGCAGCTATGTTTTGGCTTCGAAAGTTGCTGGCAGGGCTTCCAGCAGCAGACTCTAGGACCAGGCAGGACGTCAATAACATAATTGGCGCCGTGCAGTACTCCGCTGACGCCTCCCTCGTGGCCACTAGGTTTTCATCTAGGGCCCTGGCCTCTAATGTCACTTTGAGGCGCCTCCTGTGGCTTTGCCACTGGCAGGCCGATGTGAAGGCGAAGTGGAAGGTGGCTTCCGCTCCCTTCAAAGGGGGAAAGCTCTTTGGGGAGGCCTTGGATCCATTCCTGATAGAGTCCAAGGATAAACGCAAGGTGCTTCCCCCGGTTACCAAGAAGCAGGAGCGTAAGGGTCAGCCCTTTCGTAAGAGTTCCTTCCGGAACAACAAGCCCTCTCCCTCATCTGGTGGCCCCAGTTGTCCCTACATTCCACCCCAGGACCGTTTCCAAGATAGGTCCTCATTTAGGGACAGGGGCAGGCAGCAGGGGAACCACAGGCAATTCTGAGGGGATTACTCTAACAAATCCTTTCGGAAGTCTAAGTGACCGTCACAGGACTCCCCCCTTAGGTGGCCGTCTCCAACTATGCCACTCAGTGGGAGGAGACCATGACGGACAGTTGGGTTAGGAACATGGTCCACCACAGATTAACTCTGGAGTTCCTATCCCTTCCCCCAAGAACCTTTCTCCGCTGCCCCATTCCCAAATCCACCCACAAACTCCATCTTATGAGGGCGGAAATAGACCATCTCCTGGAGATAGCGGCCATAGAGGAAGTCCCCAGGGGTCAGGAAGGCAGGGGTTTTTATTTCATCCTGCTTCTGGTCCCCAAGTCATCAGGGGGGGGGGGTGATTCTGGACCTCAAGAAGCTGAACAAACATCTGGCGTACAAGCGCTTCAAGATGCAGTCCCTTCAGACCATCCTGGGCTGCGTCAGACAAAGCGATATACTGACTTCGATCGACCTAAAAGAAGTGTACCTGCATGTTCCAATATACCTGGCGCATCGCAAGTTCTTGAGGTTCCAGTTCGTTGATCGCCACTTCCAGTACAGAGCCCTCTCCTTCGGCCTCTCGTCGGCCCCAAGGACATGCACAAAGTTGCTGGCTGCTATCGCTGCGTGTCTCCGGGCTCTTCCCGTGAGATTGGAATGCTACCTGGATGACATCCTTATCCACTCGTCGTCCTGGGGGCAAGCCCAGACTGACTTGAACACCACACCTCGGAACGGTCATCGATTCCAAGTCCTGCAAAGTCTTCCTCACGCAAGAGAGAGTAGACAGCATCAGGGCGCAGGTGAGGAGCATCCGCTCGACCAGCTCGGCGTCGATCGTCTCCCTCTCTCAACTGATGGGGAAGCTGGTATTGTGCATTTCGGTGGTCCCGTGGGCACAGTTGCATACGCGAGAGCTCCAGTGGTTCCTGCTACCTCTCCAGAGACGCAAGGCCAGCAATTCCAGATGGGTGATTCGGGTCCCCCCGAAGGTCCTCTGTTCCCTCTGGTGGTGGCAATCAGAGACTCTCCTCAGGGGCAGTTGCTTCAAGGAACCGGAGCACCAAATAATAACCACAGACACCAGCCTCTTTGGCTGGGGTGCTCACCTGCAAACCTCGGTGGTCCAGGGCAGATGGTCGCAAGCGGAGCTCGTCCACAACATCAATTGGCTGGAGCTTCACGCGGCCAGGCTAGCCTTGCGCCATTTCCTCGATCAGGTCAGGGGCTGCGATGTACTGATTCTGACTGACAACATAGCTGCCAAAGCTTACATCAACCATCAGGGCGGCACGCAGTCCCTGGCCCTTATGTCGGAAGCGGAGTCCCTGGGTCGCTGGGTGGAGAAACATCTGGCCTCGATATGGGCGGATCACATCTCCGGCGTAAACAACGTAACAGCAGACTGTCCCAGAGATTCGGCCAGCCGGTGGTCGACCTGTTCGCCTCGCTGACCAACACGCACCTTCCCCGGTACTTCTCCAGGTTCCACTGTCCCGGGGCGGAAGGCACAGACGCTCTTCGGTCCTGCTGGCCTCCAGGTCGACTGTATGCCTTCCCACTCTTCTCTTAATCCTGCTGGTCATATGGAAGATCCTGGAGGAGGGAGCGAAGGTGTTGCTAGTGGCTCCCCACTGGCTGAGGAGGACTTGGTTCGCCGACCTGGTCAGCTTGTCGGTGGCCCAGCTGTGGTGCATGCCTCAGGAGCAAATCTCCCTCAGCCAGGGGGCCGTTCAACACCCGGAGCCCCAGTGGCTGCAGTTGGCCATCTGGCACTTGAGGGGGACCTCCTGAGGCTTCACTGCTTCTCTGACAGTCATCCAGACTATTCAGGTGCCTAGGTGACCATCCACTGTCAGAATTTACGAAGCGATCTGGTCGTGCTTTTCACAGTGGTGCCGGAACCACCAAATAACGGCTTCATCCGCAACCATCCCACAAGTTCTGGACTTTTTGCAGGACGGCTTGGACAAGGGCCTCGCGCCCAACACTCTCTGTCGGCAGGTTGCCTTGGGCACCATCCTGTCCACAGACTATCAGTTACTACTTTCTAGACACCCCCAGGTTCGGGGCTTCCTAAAAGGGGCTTCCAACATCTGTCCACCCACGATCCATAGGTACCCGACCTGGGACTTGACTGTTGTACTACAGGCGCTTTCCGCGCCTCCCTTTGAGCCGTTGCGGACGGTGGGCCTGTGCCACCTGACCCTAAAGACTGCCTTTCTAGTCGCCATCACAGCATGAAGGGTATCGGAGTTGGCCGCCCTGTCGATTAGGGGTGACCTTTGTATCATCCACTACAATCGGGTCATCCTACAGCTGGACCCTGCCTTCGTCCCAAAGATCAACGCTATATTTCACATAGCCCAGGAGGTGATACTTCTGGACTTTTGTCCGCATCCCAGGCATCCGAGAGAGGTGACGTGGCACAAGCTGGACGTTCGATGGGTGGTGCACATC
This sequence comes from Thamnophis elegans, assembly GCF_009769535.1. NCBI lineage: Eukaryota > Metazoa > Chordata > Lepidosauria > Squamata > Natricidae > Thamnophis > Thamnophis elegans. The sequence continues at coordinate 58,380,013 of NC_045546.1, read as the reverse complement.
TATATGAAGCGGACTGCTCCATTTCGTAAGTTGGAAGCCTTCTTTATGTCATTCCAACCTGCCTCCATGGGGAAGAAGGTCACCTCCTCTACCATAGGATGCTGGCTCAGAGCGAGTATCAAAATGGTTTATGAGACTCAGGCCATGCCGATTCCTCCTCGCATCACTGCGCATTCTACAAGGAGCGCAGCAACTTCAGCTGCTTGGACTACTCAGGCGCCAATTGAGGAGATTTTCCGTGCCGCTACGTGGTCCAGTCTGTCTCCATTCATACGGAACTACAGACTTGACATGTTTGCCTCAGCTGAAGCGTCGTTTGGGAGGAGAGTTTTGCAGAGAGTCGTGGTGAGCATCATGGCCCTGGACAGTTCTTCTTCCCTCCCGAATTTGACATAGCTTTGGCATGTCCCGTGCTTGGACATTCCAAACAGCGCCTAGGAGAAAGACCGTTGGCTTACCTGAATGGTCGTTCTCTAGGCGCTGCGGAGTGTCCAACCCCACCCTTGAAGTGGGGCCGCGAGGTGTATTTCACCGTATGACTTGGACTGGTTTGAGTTACAGACTTTTGGATCTTCTTCGTTTTTTGAAACTGAGCCTCTGAGGCAACCAAGAGGCGGAGCTACAACAATTTTAAAACTCAGTTCCTTAGGCAGCAAGCTGAAGTTAACCTGTGCTTGGACACTCCGCAGTGCCTAGCGAATGACCATTCAGATAAGCCAACGGTCTTTCTATGTCCTATGTCACACTTCATTCATAGATTATAAATTATGGTTCTCAAAGATTTGAATTTAGCTATGATTTTCTAGCTATGATAAAAACAAAAATTATTTTAAGTATTTAATCTTGACTTTTTGAACAATCTGTTACATAAACTTCTAATTCTAGCACATGATAGCATTCAATATCTTAAAAAAACTGATATTTTCCTTTGGCTTTAAAAAAAAATCTAGTTTTAGTGTTAAGTGTTATTTTGACTTGACAGTTTGAGGCACAGTGACATAACATTGTAGAAATATCAACAAAACTAAGAAATAGACAATTCTGGTCTATTAGATGTCACTATTCTGTAGTGATGAAGAAAACTATTGTTTATATATAATTGTTAATAATGGATCATTACCAAATACTATTAATTATTTGCAAAGATTACGTCTGTCATTTTTATTGCAAACTTTAACTATCAAATTAATTAGTTTTAGACAATCCTCTTCTGATTTGGATTTCTTTAGATGGATTTCTGCCTTGAAAAATATGGTTATCTGGCTTCTCCTGCATAAATGATTTCATACATACACCTGGCTACAGTAATGCAATATTTGTATGAGATGCAGATATTTACTAATGTTGGTTTGGTGAAGAAATTTAGATCTGGATGTTTAATATGATGAGTTGGTAGTTATAGTGGTGAAGATAATAAATAGCTTATTTGGGGGTAAATCTAAAGATGCTTTTTCAAAAGGCAGCTAGACTTCCTTTGTCTTTCCTTGAAGACATTTTGCTTCTCATCTAAAAAGTTCTTCAGTTCTGAATGAATGGTAGAGAAGGGGCGTTGGTCCTATCCGAGATACCCATTCTCATAGGTAGGGAGTAGCAGCCAGGATTAGGTGTTGCTCTCGTCTTCTGCCTGGAGACTGAGCCTGTCATCTTTTTGGTGATGTCCCTTGCTACTGGATCCTTCCCATTTTCGGTGAAGGTGTGGAGATGACGAGGCCTGTAACCTGCAAAAAATATAAGCACACCCACCCACCCCCGGCAGGACCAGGTGGTCCTAAGGGTGGGGTTGGCTGCTCCTCCCTGCCTACGAATAAGGACCAACGCCCCTTCTCCATAGTGATAGGGAGGAACAGCCAGGATTGGGACTTACCAAAGCCGGTCAGTCTTGCTGGTGGGAAGCAGTCTGGTCCTCAATCTCCTGCTCCATGTGGACCTTCTGGAGGACTCGCCTAACAAAAGCTGCTTTGGTGGATGTGAAGGTATCCAGCGAATAAACGGAGATGACCAGGTCGCTGCTCGACAGACCTCCTCCATGGAAGCCTGAGTAGCCCATAGTCGTGGCCGCACTTCTGGTGGAATGGGCCGTGTTATGCCTCAGCACTGGAAGGGCCTGCAGTTCTGTAGGCCTTGGTGATGCACGCCCGAATCCAACATCCCGCAGTTGATGGAGAAGCTTTTGTGCCCAGAGTAGAAGACTGAAAGAAGATGAACAAAGCCTCTGTTCTCTGTGAAAGATGTGCGCTTGAGAGCCCTACTCACATCTAAGGTGTGCCACTTTCTCTCCAGAGCATGAGATGGCCCCAGACAGAAAGGATCAATTCCTGGGCCTGGTGAAACCAGGAATTCACCTTAGGGATGAAGGAGAGGTCCAGTCTGAGTACCACCCTGTCAGAGTGGGAGATACCTAAGTCTTCCCTCACTGAGAGGGCTGCCAGTTCCAAAATTCTCCTGGCTGATGTGATGTCAACCAGGAAGTTCACCTTACAGGTCAGGAAATGCAGTGACTCCATGTGAGGGCGTTTAGAATCTTTGATAGGACCCAGGTGGGGTACCTGTGTACCACTGGTGGCTTTAAGTTTGTTGCACCCCTGAAAAACCTGTGAATGGTAGGCTCCTGGGAAAGAGGCCCCGGTGACCCATAAGAAAGGACGGGTGGTGTATGTGGGCGACAAAGAGAACAGCAGGGACTTAAAACTGGGAAAGTTAAATAGCAGCTGTTAACAATAGGAACTAAAAGTGAATGTGGGTATTGTAATAGATCCCTGAATTTTATAACAAGAAAATGCTGGTTAGAGACTAAACAATGAGGAAGAAAAGCTGTATTTGTATGTCTTATTAAAAAATGTATAACCAATAAAGATTATTCTTTTAAAAAAAGAAAGGATGGATGATAAAGCAGCCACTTGTCCACTTGTGTTAGATGTCAGCCCCATGTCCAGTCTGTCCTGAAGAAAATCCGGGATCTGACTGACTGACACTGAATAAAGGTCGAAGTCCTTGCTCGAGCACCAGCTACAAAAGGTAGTCCAGGTTGCATTATATAACCTGTCTGTGGAAGGCTGCCTAGAATCCTGAATTGTCCTGATTACCATAGAGGAAAAGTTGTCCCTGCTCAGGACTTCCTTCTCAAATGCCAGCCGATCAAATGGAGCCACTGAGGGTCCGCATGGACCAGGACCCCCTGGCTGAGGGAGATTTTGTCCCGAGGTACCCTCCAGGGTCTTTCCATAGACAGTCTCACAAGGTCAGCAAACCACGGCCTTCTGGGCCAATGTGGTGCGAGAAGCAGGTGAGTCCTGTCCTCGAGAACCTTCCTGATGACCCCGGGATCAGAGGGAGAGGGGGAAAGGCATAAAGAAGTCCCTGGGGCCATGGATTACAAAGGGTATCTACCCCTTCTGCTCCCGGTGCCGGAAACCTGGCAAAGAACCTGGGTAGTTGTGTGTTGTCTGATGTGGCAAAATGATCCAGGACTGGGGAATCAATGCGGTCTGTCAGTTCCTGGAATAGGGGTGGTTGCAGGCGCTACTCTAATTGATCTACTGTGGCCCTGCTGAGCCAGTCTGCTGTCACATTGTTCATTGCCCGCAGGGACAGAAGATGTCTCTCCGCTCAGAAAACTAGCAACTCTGCCTCTTGCATGAGGGATCTTGACTGGGTTCCCCCTAGGCAGTTTATATGGGTCTTGGTGGCGACATTGTCCATCAGGATCAGAACGCGCTGTCCCGACACAGAATTCATGAATTTTTTTGAGTGCCAGGTGCACTACCCTCAATTCTAGCCAGTTGGCTCAGGTCTGCCTGAATCCATTGGCTTTGTGCTAGAAGGGACTGGAAATGTGCTCTCCAGCCGAACGGACTGGCATCTGTCATGATAGTTAGATGGGTAGGAGTCTTGAACAGGGATCCCCTAGTGATAACCTGGGATATCCACCATTCCAGGGACTTCAGAATGCTTGGTGGCACTCAAACTCTGATCTGTGAGTGGCTCCTGCCTGAGAGTTGGTATGGCAGATGAAACCATTGGGGAATCCTGAGATGCAGACAAGCCCATGGCACAATGGATATGCAGGATACCATCTTGCCCATGAACTGAGACAAGAGTGCCAGAGGAACCAACCCCTCCTGAGATAGTTTGTGTGTCATAGTCTTTAGACTGTGTTTCCTGGGAGAGGAAAACCTCGCACCTTACCATGTCTATGATCACTCCCAGGTGTAGTAGGCGGTTGGTTGGCAACAGATGGCTCTTGTTGAAGTTGATTAGGAACCCGTGTTCTTGGAGCACGCTGATGGTAATGTTGAGATCCTCCTTTGCCTGCATCTCTGTGGATGACTGCAGGAGGATGTTGTCCAAGTAGCACTGGATTTTCACTGGCACTGTCCGAATATGAGCCGCCAAAACTGCTAAGAGCTTCGTAAAGTTCCCGGGCGCTGAAGTCAGGCCGAATGGCATGGCCTTGTATTGGTAGTGCCGACCCGCATAATGAAACCTGAGAAATTTCTGGTGAGCAGGCAAAACCAGTATATGGAGGTAAGACTCCATCAAATCTATGGATGTCAGAAAATCTCCCTCCCTGATGCATTCCAGAATTGACTGTAGGGAGTGCATCTTGAACCTCTTGTAGAGGACATACTGGTTGAGTCTTTTGAGCTCTTTGGAACCAGAAACCCTGTTGTCGCTAAGGAACCAGCTGAATGGCCTGAATATCCAACAGATGCTGAATGACTGTATCCACCAAGCCTGCCTTGATTGGATCCTGAGAAATGGGGCAGGTGAGAAAACAATTTGGAGAGATGGAATGAAACTCTAGAGCTAGTCCCAGTCTTACCGAATTTAAGACCCAGTTGTCTCTTGTGATGGCTTCCCACATGTGAGTGAAATGGCTGAGTCGACTGCCGATGGGAAGTTTGTCCTTGAAATCAGCAGGAGTGGAGGTAAGAGTGGCTGCCTGCACCTCAAAATGGTTGCTTGCCCTCAGGTATCGGGTGGTTCATGAAGCCAGGCCTATCAGGCTGTCTGTCCTGTCTGGGAAAGAATCTTCGGGGATGTTGGTAATTGAATTCCCCCTCAGAGGGGCAAAAGGACTGCCCCCTGAAGTAGGGTGATAACTGTCGGTTTGACCTTCAGTAAAGGGAAGGCAGGATCTTGCTCCTCCCCTTGGTCTCCACCAGCAGGGGATCCATAGCCCCTCCATATAATTTGTCCCTCCTTGAAAGGAGAAGATGTCGCTTATTTTTGTTGTCTGCCTGCCAGTGCTTAAGCGAGAGCAAGTGGAAGCTGCTATAGATCCAAATTTGGTCACATTCATTGTGGCATCTGCCGAGTACTCAGTTGCTGCCACCAATTTGCTGACATCCTAGTGGAAACTTAGGTCATCTGGTAGAGACCTGGCTTGCAGCTGACAGAGCCAGATTAGGTACGGCTGAAAAAGGAAGTCGCAGAAGCAGCTTTCACAACCTGAAAGAAGAAGCCGTCTTTGGATCCAGCCATTTTAAGTAACTACCGTCCAGTCTCCAACCTCCCCTTCGTTGGGAAAGTTGTTGAGAAAGTGGTGGCCTCTCAGCTCCGGCGGTCCTTGGATGAAACTGATTATCTAGATTCCTTTCAGGCTGGATTCAGACCTGGCTACAGCACGGAAACCGCTTTGGTCACGCTGATCGATGATCTCTGGAGAGCCAGGGACAGGGGCTATTCCTCTGTCCTAGTGCTCCTTGACCTCTCAGCGGCCTTCGATATCATTGACCATGGTATCCTTCTGCGGCGGTTGAGGGAGGTGGGAGTGGGAGGCACCGTTCTTCGGTGGTTCTCCTCCTACCTCTTGGACAGGTTGCAGTCGGTGTTGGTTGGAGGACAGAGGTCGACCCCTAGGCCCCTTAAGTATGGGGTGCCGCAGGGTTCGGTCCTGTCCCCCCCTCCTGTTTAACATCTACATGAAGCCACTGGGTGAGATCATTCAACCAATATGCGGACGATACACAGCTGTATCTGTCCGCCCCATGCCAACTCAGTGAAGCAGTTGACGCGATGTGTCAGTGCCTGGAGGATGTTAGGGTCTGGATGGGTGTGAACAAGCTTATACTCAATCCCGACAAGACCAAGTGGCTTGTGTTTTTCCCTCCCAATAATTGGCCTTGTATTTCAACTCTCAGGCTGGGGGGTGAAATTATACGCCCATCAGAGTTCGCAATTTGGGAATCCTCCTGGATCCACAGCTGACTTTAGAACACCATTTGTCAGCTGTGACCAGGGGGACATTTGCCCAGGTTCGCCTGGTGCACCAATTGCGTCCCTTCCTGAACCGGGAGGCACTCAGAACAGTCACTCAAGCCCTTGTGACCTCAAGACTGGACTACTGTAATGCGCTCTACATGGGGCAGCCCTTGAAGAGCATTCGGAGACTTCAGCTTGTCCAGAATGCAGCCACGCGAGCAATTGTGAGTGCACCTCGGTACACCCATGTCACACCTATCCTCCGCGAGCTGCACTGGCTGCCTATTGGACTCTGGACGCGTTTCAAGGTGCTAGTCGTTACTTTTAAAGCCCTACATGGTATCAGACCTGAGTACTTGAGAGACCGCCTTCTGCCAATTACCTCCCTACGACCAATTAGATCCCACAGATTAGGCCTCCTCCGGATTCCATCAACTAGCCAGTGTCAACTGTCGACCCCCCGGGGGAGGGTCTTCTCTGTGGCTGCTCCGGCCTTTTGGAACGATCTCCCAGTGGAGATTCGGACCCTCACCACCCTTCAGGCTTTCCGCAAAGCCGTTAAAACCTGGCTGTTTCAGCAGGCCTGGGGCAGATGAGTTCCCAGCCCCACTCGAATGGTTGTGGCTGTTGAGAAGTTTTTAATTTGTTTCTTTGTACTTGTTTTGTCTTCTTTGTTTTTTGTACTCCCCCTTTCCCTATTTGGTTTGTTAGCCGCCCTGAGTCCCCTCGGGGAATAGGGCGGCATACAAGTTTAATAAAATCAAAATCAAATCAACCCAGGCCAAGGCTAAATACTCTGCAGAGATACTGTTCTACCCTCTTGTTCTTGAGCTTAAAGCTTTCCATAGCATCAGTGGCCAAGGGGTGGCTGATGTTAAAGTTGCCACCGGCCTATCCACAGAAGGCAATTGCAGCAAACCTGACAACTCTGGAGCCATGTTATAGAGTTTCTTCTCCGATGCAGTCAGGTTTGGCCCTGTCCCTAGATTACCCCACTGGGACTGGACTACATCCAAGAAAAGCTGGGGTGCTGGAACTATCTCAGCCTCAGCCGTTGGTTCCATTAAACAGGAATGCTGGGCCTCCCTAGACTCAGGAGGAACTACTGCCACCGAACCAGTTCCCAAATTATTGGTTGAAATTATTGGTTGATAATAAGGTCTTGAAAAGGTTTAGTTGAAATAGTCCATTGAAAGGAGAAGGCAAATCCCTGATCCTCCTCCCCAGAGGAATCCTCACTTTGGATGGATGGAGGCTGAGGTGGTACCTGAGAAGGAGCTGCCCACGGGCCTTGAGTGAGTGGAGCCAACCTGTGAGGCTGATAAGTTGGCATAGGCTGTGCAGGCTTGACCCCCTTGTTGTAGGGCAAAACCCAGGGTCATTGCCCTTGTAATAAGCTTGGAAAGATGGTCTGTTAACTTTGGCCCCTGCTCTATCCCAGGGCATAGGCCCACTGCAGTGGGAGTAAAAGTTGCCTCTGGCATGGGTCTAGTGCTCGAGGAAGAGCCTTGAGTATCCATCACTGAACTAGGATGGATAGGAGCAGCTGCAGGAAAAACCTCAGAGCTGTCAAAAGTTTCCCTTGGCCTGAGAAAAGTTTCCCTTGGTTTGGTGACCAAGAGAGGGAACAGGATGGTTGCAAGACTTGCCTCATTACAAGCCTCAAACGGTTGCTCCTCAAAAGAGCAGAAAACCCCCTCCTGTCAATGGTGGACATTCTTTGAATCCTAGCCGCCCTTTTAGGCCATCTCTTTCTCCAAGGACTTTTGCCTCTTTAGGGTACTTTTCTGCCACCTTGGAGGTCTTTGAAATTTTAAACGAACTGGTGCGGCTCTTACCTCAGGCTCCTGTGACAGCTGTTCTTTGGCTGAAGGAGCCTCTTTCACTGCCGAGGGGAGATTAGGATCATCCCTAACCTCCCCATGCAGCTCTGGAGATATCAGGCTGGCTGGTGACTGGGAAGCTGCCATGGCCAATGCAGGTCGGTCTGGAAGACTGGAGCTGCTGTGTGCTTGAAAAGCGGCTGCACCTGATTGTGTGAGCTGCCCGGAAAAAGTCAGGCCTCTGATTGCCGCTGAGCTGTCAAAAATGGCTGTCTGATCGCACACGCCGTTGACAGTGTGTCCGGTGGATTCGGACTTGCAGAGCTTCCTCCTTGCTGCTAAGCTTTCCAAAGATGGTCGCACATGATTGCGTAAGCCATCCGCAGCCCATCCGGTAGAGCCACACCACCAAAAGGTTATCTGCTGAGCATCAAAGAAGCCAGGCTTTTGGCTTGAAGGAAAAAGGTCGTTTAAATCTAGCCTCCTCCACTGCTTTGAAAAAAGGTGGAAACTGCAGCAATAACTGGAAAACTACTAACCTTATTCGGTTAGACGTCCCAAAGCACCCTTGCGAAGAAGCTAAGGGTCAAAAAACAAAAAAGGGGAACAATTTAAAAAATCCTGTAGAGAAAAAAAGTCACAGTGAAAATATTTTGCGTCTCGACTGGCCAGTAGACTGAGCCGAAACTAGCTCCAGGATCCAGTAGCAGGGGTTGTCATCAAAAAGATGACAGGCTCAGTCTCCAGGCAAAAGATGAGAGCAACACCCAGTCCTGGCTGCTCCTCCCTGGTTGGTAGCCCTCTCTCTGAGAGTCGTTGAAGCAACTTGAATGATTATTTATGTTCTCAACATCACACAAATTGTATAAATGGGTATGGAACCTTTTTGGAACCACTGAAAGTTCCACACCCATTTGCACTATTTAGGTGACCCTGAGAGTACAGATAATCCACCAAGTGGCCTCAACGACTCTCAGAGTGAGTGCTAAGGATATGACTGCAAGAAATATAAATCCTTCCATTTTCCACCATTCAGTTAGAACTGAGGAAACGTCTTGGATGAGAAGAGAAACATCTTCAAGGAAAAACAAAGAAAGCCCAGTTGCCTTTTGAAAAAGTACTTTCGGGGAAACTATGACTTGGATGACTGAAAATCTCTATAGACATTTGGAGATAAAAGAGCTTTGTTTTACACGTTTATAATTTTTTTAAAAAATAATACTTCTCAGAACAAATTTTGGTAATTTATTAGATGTACTGGATTGTTCAAAATTATTTGGTTTGTTCATGGATCCACATTCATAATTAGAAGTAGCTATATAATGCTAAATTATTTTTAAATATATATCTGCATTTTATGATGTTGGCATGTGTTGAGAAAATACTCAATTACTTAAGTGCAAATGAACACAAATACCGTATTTTTCAGAGTATAAGGCACACTTTCCCCCCCCAAAAAAGAGGGTGAAAATCTGTGTGCGTCTTATACATTGAATACAGTATTTTTGGCCTCCAGAAACCTCACCTCCCTCACAAAAATGGGTGTGCAGATGGTTTGGGAGGCCTGCATAGTGTTCTTGGGGACTGGGGAGGGCAAAAATGAGCAAAAAACGGTCCATTTTTGCCCCCCCCCCCCAGCTGCGAGGAGCACGCTACAAGCATGCTCTTTTTTGGGCAAAAAACCTGGCCCGTTTTCACGAAAAATGGGCCATTTTTCCTCATTTTTGTCCTCCCCAGCCCACAGGAGCACTCTACAAACCTCCTAAAGCCCCCCCTTTTTTTGGCAAAAAACAGGGCCATTTTGTGAAAAACAGACCTTTTTTGCTCATCCCCCCTCTCACTTTGCAGGCCTCTCAAACTCTATGCTCTGTTTTTCACAAAAAAAAAAAAAAAAAGAAGCATGCAGAGGGTTTGGGAGGTCTGCAGAGTGCAAATTTTTTTTTAAAAAAAATTACCTCTTCAAAATCATGGTGCGTCTTAAACTCCGGTGCGTTTTATACTCTGAAAAATATGGTATTAATATGAAAAAATGCTTGATAATATTTTCTTTGCAGTAGTGTTTTCATAAGTATATTTATTCTTCAATAGGTATTAAGAGGAACATTTCAGAATACATTGCAATTGTATGGTTCCTGATTTTTTTTAAAGGGCAAATAATGTAGTGATAATCAGTATTATTTGTAAGATTTGTTTCTGTGAGTATATGTGTATACACCCAATTTGTTTTTATATATGTTCATTTAAATTGTTGTAATTACAGATTTTATAATCCAATTATTATACTATTTACAATACCTAGTTTGATTTTTTTAAATTTGATTATATTGATCATTAATGATCTTTGATTTATTTAAAATACTTCTATGATTATGCTTCATGTGTTTGATGGGAGTGAAGATTTACAAAATTATGTATCATTTTGTTATATCAGTATCAGTTGCTTGTCTACAAGTTTGAATTTTTTGCAACATTGTTTATATTTTTAGAAATTTAATTGGCTTTCCATTCACAATTCTATTATTTAACTGTATGTTAATGGTCATGTTATCAAAAGATTTTCATTCATTGAGTTATTAGAATGAAACTATGTTTCAAATATTTCAAAGTATTTTTCAAAAATTATTTGTTTTCATTAGGAAAGATATTAATTATTTTGTTTCTTTTTGCAGCATTTTCAGTTAGCTTTGATTGACTGCAATCCTTGCACTTTGTCCAATGCTGAAAGTAAGCATTTAAAATATTTTTTGCAGTTGTATTTAGTGTAATCATTTTATGTCCTGTATCCTATCCTTATAATTTCTTTGGTTTGTATGATTATTTACATTTCATATAGCACCTTGTAACTGGCATTAAAGTATGTACCTTAGTATTTTACATTTACAGAGAAATGTTGTAATTAGCTTCTTGGTAAATATTGGACCAATATGTTACAAATAATTCTTCTGAACAATTTATTGTGAATGGTCATTGTTTATTTTTGCTTTTTCCTTATAATGAGAAATAAACTCAGACACTGGTATAATAATAACATTGAGGCTACAGTCTTCAGAGGGGAGGCTGCATGAAAGCACACCACAGTCTTGTGTAGCTACTGCAATGTTAGAAAATCGAGCAAGAATGGAGGGGGATGCTGGCATGTCATCTGGGACACAAAGGGCATAGGATCGCCATTACTTGATTAGACTGAGAAAAAAAGTCTTGAATTTACTAGAATAACTTTGCTGCTTAATGGGACTGTAAACTGTAAAGCTTTATTTAAGAGTCAATTCAGAAAACGCAGACTTCACAAGGAGCTGCTGATACAATTCTACAGGGGAATTACTGAATCTGTCACCTATGCTTCTATAACTGTCTGGCTTGGTACAGCAACCTTCAACCAATAGTTAGGAGTGCAGAAAAGACAATTGCAACCATCCTACTTTCCCTTGAGGGCCTGTGTATTGCACACCCCTCACATCCTGGACATAAACTGTTTTAACTCAGGATGCTGCTATAGGACATTGCATGCCAAAACAGCTAGACAGTTTTTCCCTCCTGCCTTCACTCTGCTGAGCACCCATTTCCATAGTAATGTCTTATATCTAAGGATATTTACTCATTTAGTGGGGCTGTGTTATTGTTAACCTTCTCATCTTTTCTATTAGCTTCTCCTATTGTTATCTTATGATTATATTATTTTGTTGTTTGTATGTACACTGAGAATGTATGCTACTATTCTATTTACAATTAGTTCCACATTTTTAAAGTCTAACTATACCACCAGGACAAAAAAAAATATGTGTCTGTAATGGATACCTGTTTTTCCTTCCTTCTCTCTTCTGGTTTGAACTTTGGAAACTTACATTATGCTTTCAAGATAGCTAGATAGGAAAATTTATTTGTTCATTATTGCTCTTAAAAGTACCATATATTTATTTTTTAATTCTTTGTCAGAGATTTCAAGTTGCAACACAAATAGTTTGCCCTTTCTGAGATTCATTTACAACTTTGAAAATGTTCTGGTATCATCAAATAACAATTTTCATAGGAGGCATGTCCAGTTCACAAAATACTGGGAGTTATTCTCATGCTTTCTTTATAGAGTCCATACTGCATTTTCCCAGTACAAATACCTCTTGTTTAACGTCCATTCATTCAGCAACTATTTAAAATTATGATGGCACTGAATGAGACTGGTCCTTGAAGTTCCAGCTGTTACAATGCCCCTGCGATCATGTGGAAAAAATCCATGCCAACTGGACCCCACTGCATTTATGACCATTTTTGGCTGCTCACCTGCCCACTACCCCTGCTGTCCAACCAGACTGCTGTTGTGCACAGACCTTCTTCTGTTCTGGTCTTCTTTCACACTGCCTGTTGTGGCATTGCAGCCACGGCTTTTCTTACATCTCACCTAGAACCTTTTATGAAAAAAAGGTGCTATTGTGGAAGAAGGATTTTCTTTCATACTGGCATAGCCAGGGTCTTCTTTCATGTGCCAAGGTTCATTTACAAACAGAAGCCCTGGGTGGGGTGAGAACAAAGTCCCTAGATGGACCGTGAATTGAAGTCCTGGGCAGGATCCAAGATAAGGTCAATGCAAAAGAAGGCAACACACACACACACACACACACAGACACACACACACACACCAGCCAGAAGAGCAGTGGCAGATGGCATAGAGGATGTGATGGAAGGAGGCCAGCCAGGCAGTGGGGGTAATATGTAGGTGGGCAACCAAAAGGGCAGAGATGGGAAGATAGCCATGTGAGGAGTTCAAGAGGGGTGGTCTCTTTCCTTAGAGAGGCTCAAAATTGGAAAAGGCCAAGCTAGGAATGCTATGGATTGAGGTGGGTCTTTACACCAGTGGAGTTTTATTAACAATAGGGACTGCTGAAATTGCTGCCTGTAAACAATTACATTACATCACACTTTTATGACTGCATAGCTGCGGATATTGTGGTCCCAATTACCATTGTTAACCAAGTTAACCTGTACTGGGCTCAGTTAATTATATTCCTTGCCCACCAAAGAAGATTCCTTTATTCTTTTTTACCCTTCTCCCACCTTTTATGGGCCTAACAAAGTTGCATCTTATAATAAACTACTACTGTATGTTCCTTAAAACATTTATTTAAAAAAAGGCGGAGGATAATGTTTTCTTCTGAAGCATTTGAATTTTATTCAGAGAATTAAAAAAAAATATTATTGCAAGAGAAATAATATTTCTGCAGATGTTTTGAGATATGGTGGCTTATACTGGTGTCATCACATTGGCAAACTTTTCCATAGTCCTCTTAAGTGCCACAAAATTCTTGCTTAAGATAAAAACTGTAGTACTACCAGTAATGCATTAGGATTAAATTATAGAAAAAACAATTTTCCTTCATTAAAAATCTGGAAAAGATGAATTTTCTTTAGGAAAAAAACATGATTTATAAATATGAGTGATACATGCTGGTTAATAACTGTATTTGTTTCTTCATACTCTAATCATTTTTTCAACTACCAATATTATAGTTTGTGATATGAATTAAATTAATATTTGGTCCTTATATGGCTAGGCTAAATTGTAACACGATTAAAAAGATATGTGAGAAAGCCAAAATAAAAATACTCACTTTACCTTGCTGAACATTATCAAAGGATCTTATTGTGAAACTTTAGCTTCTTCTTTTACAATAAGAAGATGGACAGACAAAAGTTGTTTCACTAATTATTTTTAAGCTTGTATCAAAATAAGGTAAATTAGGTAATTTAAAAACACTTTCTTCCTGAAATCAGTAAATGTCATTGTATAAAATTGGTATTTTGGAGAATGGAACAAAAGAATGTTTTCTTTGAATCCCCCAAAGCTATTCAAGTATATTTCAGGATGTAAGTAAATAAGCAATTCCCCAGGCATGCATTTTTTCTTTAGATGCATGTGCAAGTGCAATTTGTTGCAACTCTTGTGTGTAAAGATGATTCTTTTCACATATCTTTTTTCTTGAAGGATGGAATATAGGATATATTCTCTGCTTCTGTACATGTCCTTTTCTTCCCTGATTACATAGCAATAACACTTAAAGTTATACATATATGCAATACTTACCTTGAAACTGCTATTCCTAATATTTTTATTTCCATACTTTCACAGTTCGGTTTCATGTTGCCCATTTATATGAAACCCAGGTAAGCATGTAATACCTTTTGAATATTAAATAGAATAATTTGGAATATATCAATGTAGCTATATTTTGTAATCAAGTTCTTCCACCTTAATTCAAAAAATTACATACAGTAGTTCTAGGAGACAAACCAATAAGATGATACAATTTTTTTCTTTTTAAAAATAGTTACAATTTAATTTTTATTTTTAATTGTAACAGGTCAAACTTTTTTTTAATATATTTTTGTAAACCAGAAACAAATACTGTATATTAAAACTGGGCTATTTATAAAACCTTTTTTTAAATTATTTATTATTGGCTTATTATATGTAGCATTGTTAGTACTACTTTGCATTTCCAAAGGAATTTATTTATTGAACAGTCAAAATGTACATTAAGTACAATATGTAACATAGGAAGATATGAAATCATAGATCAATGATACTAATATAGTAAATATTTTTGAACTCTAATTAACAGCCTATAATGATTTATTACAATGTTCAAATATATTAAGTTTTAAAAAACTCAATAATATTGAGTTCCATTTCTGTTTTCTGCTAAATATGTATAGTGTTGGAATAGAAAGCATACCTTTTATATACCTCAGTATATGAAATGATAACACACACCCCTACATTAATTGAGTCTTGAGATTACACTTAAACATGATAACTATTTTCTCAAATATTTATCCATTTATTCACATCTTATTACTAGCTATATTATATTTTGATACATAGCTATCCTCAATTTTTTCTGCCCACTTGGTAAATGTTGGTAGATTTCAGCAGAGTAGATGCGGTCCAATCCCTCAATTAAGTATTGCCATCTGAGGGACTGAAGAAGCAAGCATTCTTTATTTCTACCCCTGCCCTTTGTAACTGTATCCCCCCCTAAAAGATATGTAAGGTGCCTACTCTCCTGAGGACCTGGAAGGCCCTTAAGACCTACTCTGTTCCCAGGCCTGAAGCTAGTGTGTTTGTAAAGCCCCCATGTGTTACGTTATTATGATTTTTTCCCCTTTGGGCTGTTAGATTTTGCTATTTTTAACTGATTTAATTGTATATTTCAATACTATAAGCCACTCAGAATCTTTTGGATTGGGTTAATATAGCTAAGTAAATAAATACTACAAGATGATATTTCACAGGTCCAAATGGCTGCAATGATTGACCAACTTGGGCCTAGTGTCTATCACATATTAAATAAAAGATCTCTTTACAGAATTTTATAGGGCAGAACTAAACAGATCCCTCAGTTGAGGGGTGAGGGAAAGAGATTATTTTTGCTTATTTTCCCCTCCCACTACAGCCTATATGCCCTCAAAAATCTGTACTAGATGGTTGGGGGTCACTTTTGCATGTGTTTGACGTAGCAGTGAGGGCTGCAGGGGAAAGGGGAAATCAGTGAAAATTGCTTCCCCCTCTTCCACCTGCAGAAGCATCCAGTTGAGGAGGAGCATCCACTGGATCCAACTCACTTCTGGGAACGGAAGAGGCTCTTCCATTTGTGGAGCAGCAGCCCTGGATCCAACCCAGTATGTTTGAATTGAAAAGGCAGATGTTCTAGTTGCTTGACAGTAATTGCTCTACTTTAAAACCCCAATTTGATTAAGGATCATCTCACTTGTTCCACATCTTTTCCTTTTATTTTTATATACCCTGTAGGAGATTTAATCCTAATGTGAAACATAAAAAATGAGAATCAGAAAAATGACAATGTTGAACATTGGTAAAATTTGGAATATAATTAGCTTTTGTTTAATTTAATGGATTGCATTTATTGACTTCCATCATTTTATGTTGGTTCTTCAGTAATTTATTTTTCCTCTTCATTTTGGAGTTCCATATGGGTAGTCTACATTTATTAGATGGACATTGTCATCACCACCCGAGTAGAGCATTAGTAATATAGTAGAATTTGAATAGTTTACATTTAATTAATAGTAAGCTGATAGATCAGGATTCACCAGATTCAAATATTATATTTGAATTTGTTTCTTTAATTTCTTCATCGTAAGCATAGTATTCTGCTGCAAT
Organism: Thamnophis elegans; assembly: GCF_009769535.1. NCBI lineage: Eukaryota > Metazoa > Chordata > Lepidosauria > Squamata > Natricidae > Thamnophis > Thamnophis elegans. The sequence goes on along the minus strand of NC_045546.1, from coordinate 58,363,813 downwards.
GTGTTAGCTATGTATGTATGTATGTATGTATGTATGCATGTATGTATGTATGTAATGTCAATCCAACTTGCAGTTTAAAAAAGTTATCACTTCAATTAACATCTCATTCTCCTTTTTAGAGAAAATATCATTTGGCAAAGAAGGAATATGAACAACTTTTGCAGTCTGAAAACCTTCCTGCACAAGTAAAAGCAACTGTGTTGCAGCAGTTAGGTAAGTATAAATGAAGAAATTCAAGAGTTTTTTTTTTTTAATATTCTCTGATTTGCAGGAAATTGTAATGCATCCAGTTCTCCAAAAAAATCAATTTCAGATTTTAATTTTTCATTAGAAAAATACTTGATATTTTTGCATTAATCTTTTAAATGTGGAGATGCAAGGATACAGCTTTAAATCAGATAATATCATCAATTATCTTTTTTCTTCAAATAACTCATTTTTCAGAATGGTATTAATATCCAAACTAAGTAAATAGAAAACTTATTCTTTTACTTTCAATTCCTTGTTCCTTGTTACTAAACCACAGTGGTTTAATAGTTTTTTGTATGGTACAATTACAGGTTGAGATTGATTATATAAAAATATAAAAAAGAATTGTATAGAACTTTATAAAATATACCAATATATAAAATACATTTTATCCAGAAGTAGCAATGTATTTTGCATTATCGGAAACCAGCTATCAGTGCTGCTATAGAAAGAACTATAGCTTGCTGGTTTGCTACTGGGAACTGAGTCTTAAGTGTTTTCTGGGAAGAGCCCAGCTCTTTTAAAAAAAGGGCAGCTGTTACATAGGAATGGCTTCAGCTTTAGCAACTGCACCCAAATAAAGATTATTAGTAAGTTCCACATGAACTTCTAACTCATGTTAGTTTAATCCTAAATACAATAATGGATTTCCTTTACAGAGACTAAGTAATCTAAAATTAAGTCTCCTACTAATAATGATGTTCCTCTCTGATATAGATTATTGTAATCAATTCAGGATCTCTATATATTCTATATATATATTCCTATATGTTACCTTTTAGTGGCTGCTTAAATCTTACAATGATGTACTTATTCTTTGTTTTAATGTTCTAATTATGATTATTTGTATTTCCCTAATTGTATATTGCCTTTCCCCCTTACATATAATGGTTCATATAGGAGAGCTTGCATAGAATAATTGCTATAGTTTTCATTTGTTCTGATAAAACAAGAGAAAATTGTAAGAAAAACTTCAGTTGTTCACTGGTAAAGATGCTCATATTTAAGCAGAATGTATTGGCTGTTGATTAGGTATCTTTTATAGTGCTAATTTTCTGTTGGATTGGTAAAGTAAATATCTCTGCTAACTATATTTATAGGAAGGTTTATACATAAATAAATAAAATACTAAGTAATCTGGTTCATTCTAAAACATAAACACCAAATAATATATACATGTTTCTTTTCTTAGGCTGGATGCATCATACAGTGGATCAATTAGGAGATAAAGCCACCAAGGAAAACTATGCTATTCAATGTCTCCAAAAGTCTCTAGAGGCAGATCCAAACTCTGGCCAATCCTGGTATTTCCTTGGAAGGTAAGAATGAATTATGATAACAAAGTTTATGGTTTAGCAAATACATAGGTAGAGGAAGTAAATGCCTGATTTTATAAGATAGGGTAATGTTATTTTATACAATTACTACATTTTATACAGTTACTCCTTGAGGCTCAGTTACTTAAAAGATTCCAGAAAAGGTCTGTGTTCTGGCGGTTTGAGTTCTACCACTGTGTGATGGCATGTGCTCCCATCACTTGCCTCAGTTCCTACCAACCTAGCAATTCAGAAGCATATAAATTCAGTAGATTAATAGGTCCCATTTTAGTGTAAAGGTGAAAGTGTTCCTTGTTTTGCCATATGCACTGCACTGCAGCATGATGTCATGCTGGCCACATGACCGTGAAAATGGCTTAAAGAAACAGATGAGCCTCACCACTTAAAGTCAGCTATGACTAGCGGAGTAAAACCCACAGGGACATCACTTTTGGTTAACAATGATAACAGGAAATCTGTTGCTAAGCAATGCAATAGTAAAATGTGGCGCCATGTGACTATGCAGACCTACAGTGGTAATTTTATTTGTGGCTATTAGGTGAATCCCATGCAGTCACAGTGTTCCACAATCACATTATCCCTATTTGTGACCTCCTGCCAAGTTCCCCATTGACTTTGCTAGTTGGAAGCTAGTAGTAAATGGCGTTCATATGACTGCAGGACTCTGCAACTGTTGTAATTGCAAGCCAATTTCCATGAATCGTGATCATGTGACCACAGGAATGCTGCAATAGTTGCAAATTTGAAGACCAGCTATAAACCTCACCATTCAGGACCTCATAACTTTGTACAGTTACTGAACAAATGGTTGCTAACCAAGCCTATCTGTGGTTTGTTTGAAGACAATTATTTTGTTGAAAAATGTTCAATGCTGATAATCTTTTGTAATATGGCTGGGATTGTTCAGAATAAGTATAGAGACGAAATCATTAGCAAAACTACATGTGGAGAGAAGTTTATGTGATCTTATTTTTTAATCTATGTCAACTGCTGCTCTTGCTGTTTGATCTGTTGTCATCCTTTAAATTTGTGAAGCTTCCAAATAATTATAGAGTTGTGGCAACTTATACTCAAGATTTCTAAGCCTCTTGTTCTTGTATATTATTCAGGCTGCAAAAATAAGAAAGCACTGATTTATGAATTTCTTCTAGCTTATTTGTCACTTTGAATAGTTGTATGATAAAACAAGTATTCTGGAATCCTCCAGATATTTTTGGTTCAATTTCAAAATCTTTATTTTCATAGCTTGTATGCCCAGTAGCAAGGGATAGCTGATCCCTATTTCTAAAATATGATGTATGTAAAATAGTTCAGTAAAGATTCCGTTTTCCTCAATTTTGCATTGCTAGTTTCTGATAGTCTTTCTGTGCCGATATAGAACTAGTTCTTGATGTATGTCCTTTCATTTAGCAACTGTTTGAAGTTGTCATGATCCCAAAACAAAGCCACTTAATGTTTGGTCCTCGCACTCAGGCCTGTTGTCATTCAGAGATTTAGAGGCTTAGTAACCATCATGCATCTATGGCTGTTGCAACATCTGGGATTGCCGTTTGCAACCTTCCCAGCCAGCTTCCTACAAACAGACTCATTGGGAAATTCATCAGGAAGGTTGCAGGTTGTAGTCACATGATGTCTTAATGACTGCAACAAAAAATAATAAAATTGGATGTGATGCTCTGCACTTAGTAAGATGTAATGAACACTCCATTTAATGAAGAATTTTCCACTCCCTATTGGAGTCATAAGTCAAAGAGTATCTATCTTGCTGTATTAAATTCAAATAAGTCTTATTAGGAAAGCATATTATTTGTAGTAACTATTTATTTAAAAGTCTGTAGAATGTATGAAAATGCTCCTGATGGTTTATATTCTATTCCAATTTTACTGTTTAATTGTATTCTAAAATAATATCCCTGAATTCTTTATTTTAAATTAATTTTCTGTAGCCTTAGTGATGCACTCAGTAACTAATTTCTTCAATTTAGTTTGGGGGAAGAGAAATAAAAGACAGATTTTCCACATAAAATATTGGTTGTTTTCAGTTCACATTTCATTCTATATTAGTTCTTCATTTATTATGTAATATTGGCAATTATAGAATAGGATAGAATTATTTATTGGCCAAGTGTGATTGGACACACAAGGAATTTGTCTTTGGTGTAAATGCTCTCAGTGTACATACATAACCTATAAATGATGCATACAATTTTTTTTCATAATGGTAGAATTTTTTTGATGGTTGCAAGGTTCTGGTAAAATTGATTCTGGTGAAATTGATGATAAATTGGACGAGGCAGCAAATTGTAAGAATACATAAATTGTAATTAATCCATGTAATATTAATAGCAAACAATTATAAAATCAGTCTCTAGATTTGTTTTTATCCATCTTTTCTTTCAGGTGCTATTCAAGTATTGGGAAAGTTCAGGATGCCTTTATTTCTTATAGGCAATCTATTGATAAATCAGAAGCAAGTGCGGACACATGGTGTTCTATAGGGTAAGAGATTATGAGAGAAGTAATATAACAAAATTTAATATAGTTCATCAAGATGCTTTTTAATATATGTTTTATCATATAACTATCTTGGAACTGTTTTTATGAAATGTAAAGTTATTATAATTTCTTATGCTAGATATTCTTCACATCTGAGATGTATATATTCTCAAAGTTAATATTAAGGCTAACGTTTAGGCAAAATTTACTAAGCACCTTAGGATACAACTTCTTGTTTAAAAAGATATTTGAAACATTTCCAAACATTCCATTATAGTAAGTTGAAGTTTTATAGCTTTATTATTCAAGAAAATTATGCTTATCACTTATTTTAGTACAAATTGAGACATATGATGAAACTTTGGAGGTGATTTTGTTACTTACAATTGAGTGTTTGTCCTTTTAGTGTGCTGTACCAACAACAGAATCAGCCTATGGATGCATTACAGGCTTATATCTGTGCTGTACAATTGGACCATGGCCATGCTGCAGCCTGGATGGATCTTGGCACTCTCTATGAATCCTGCAATCAGTCTCAGGATGCCATTAAATGCTACTTAAATGCAACCAGAAGCAAAAACTGTAGTAATACCTCTGCACTTGCAGCACGAATAAAGTATTTACAGGTAAAAACATGGTCTTAAAATAGGGATCTATTTAGCAATAATATCAAGTTAGAAAGGAGGAGGAAAATAAGGACACAGACATTTTATATGTGATTGTTTCATAAGCTTCACAGTCTGTTTCCATATGCATTCAGGACATGTCATAGCTTGCAGTTTCATTTGCTTTTTCATTTTAAGTGGGTCTCTATTAAGTATTTTTTGTATTTTGATATAATTTAAGCATATTTTGTGTTGTCTACATTTTAAGTTATCATAGCATTTAGTAAGAGAATACACACACTATCTTTTGCTCTTGTTAGCAACTTCAGAACCAAAGGATTAATGAGACCACTGAAATCAGAGCTCAGTTTTGTTCCAATTCTCACAAAGGTTTATATCTGGTTACCCTCTTTATCCGTCCCAGATTTAAAATTGATCCTTTCTAAGACATAATAGAGTACAGAATTTAGGAAAATTTCATGGACTTGATCTTACTAAATTAGGCTTGTGTTAAATTCACTTTTTACATAATTTTTCCTAGGCTCAGTTGTGTAACCTTCCACAAGGTAGTCTACAGAATAAAACTAAATTACTTCCTAGTATTGAGGAGGCATGGAGCCTACCAATCCCCGCAGAGCTTACCTCCAGGCAGGGTGCCATGAACACAACACAGCAGGTGAGAAGTTGGGTTATGTTCTGCAGGTGCCCAGCTTTTTAAGGGTTCTTTTCAATCAATCGTAGTAGTCAAAATTATTTTGCTGTAGCACAGAGTTAGTTTTCACTGGTAATAAGACTTAATAGCAGAGGGAGAATAAGGAACCTCCCTGTCATGGAAGAAATATGGGGGTACCATTTTAGAACCTTTGTGGATTTCATAATTATCATGAAGATATCCCACATAGAATTTGCAGCAGTTTTTTGTCTGTTTTGAAAACCAACCCATGAAAGGTACACACTACTTCTTTGATACTATGAAATTGATTTTCAGTAAATAATTTCAGAGTAAATTCATAGCCCTTTTTAAAATGTACAACTGGTAAAAGATACTATTGAAGGAACAGTTTAAAATGAATAGAACCATATTTTCTCTCCCTCTGATTCCTAGGCTTGTAAACCTCATCAAAATACTGAACCTGTTCTAGGCCTCAGTCAGACACCTATTTCACAGCAGTTGCCACTACACATGATTCCTTCTAGCCATGTAGATGACCTGTCCAGTCCAGCCAAGAGGAAAAGACCATCTAGTCCAACCAAGGTATATATACTCATATAAGCGCCCCACTTAGTTTTAAAAATCAGCGCTTCAAAAGAATTAGGGCATAACCAAGATAGGTCTTTATAACAGTTATAATATTCACAACTGTGACATTGGTGTAAGAGTAGTTCACCATTACAATAGCTATAACAGCACCATAGCAGAAGGTATGAAAAGAGCCATCCCATTTTGTCTATCATATTTGTTTATATTTGGAATACTGAATCATCTCATGGATGGTGTCGTAGAAACTACAATGAATTTTGGTGAACTTTGAAACATATATCATTTGATTTTATTTAATTAATCATCATAATTGGTTGGTTTTTTGCATTATCTCATATATTAACCAATATTTTCTTTTGGTATTTAGCAGTATTTTATTGTTCCTTTAATAATTGATTTGTAGTGAGCACCATTGAGACAATTTTAATTTTAGATACTCTACTAACACTATTATTAATGTTGTGGTTATTAATTGTTTTTAGAACACTTTAGAGGCTTGGAGCAGTGGCCACACAATGTCACATCCTCCTCCAGTACAGCAGCAAATACATTCTTGGTGCTTGACACCACAGAAATTACAGGTGAAGGTGTTTCTTTTTGTTTTTTTTACTTAATAACATATAACTATAAAATCAGTACGTTCACATCTTGCCTGATGACTTAGCTAGTTTTTTTTCTGATGTATTTTTCTTTTAGTGTATGTGTGTGTCGATGTGAGTGTATTTACTAAATGTTTTTATTTATGTATTTGTTTTCCTCTTCTAAGACATTTAAATTTATAAAAAATTATTACTGTAGTTAAAACAGTTTTTGTACATATTGTGCATGTTACTTGAAAACATTGTATTTGTATGAAAACACATTTTTATTGTTTGAATGGGTTGTCGTAACACACATGTCATAGAAAAGTAGTTTCATACAATGCTTTTGCTCTTCAGAGTTTCTTTTTTTAAGGGTATAATTTTGATACCCTACAATATTTGATAAATAAATGAAATATTCAAAACATATTCTTTGTATACTGAATCAAAAAATGGACAGCTCTGGTTTTTTAACAGGCTTAATGCCTAGTATCTCTTTTCTCTCTAAGTCATATTGTGATAAGAGATATATTTTTATTTCTTTTTCAGCACTTGGAACAGCTGCGTGCAAATAGAAATAGTTTAAATCCAGCACAGAAACTTATGCTGGAACAGCTGGAGAGTCAGTTTGTCTTGATGCAGCAACACCAGCAGGTGCCAGCAAACACATTTACTTTACAGATTGTTTTATAAATGAAATTGGTTGGACTTTTAAAATTCTAGGATTTTAAATATTTATGAATATTTTAGTCATTCTTGGTCAGTGTTGTAAGTATGGGGGAAAAGGATGGATGAATAAATATATTAGAAGGAATTCATATGGTAAATTAGCATAGGCTTATTTTATTTTATGAGATAATATAGTGTAGTTATTTATTCTTCAATTACTGACATGGAAGTAGTACACATTCATAACATGGTATTTATTTTCTGCCATTAATTATGAACTTATATAGAGATGCTAGAGAATTTGGTGAAGTAAAACCTCAAAAGTGTTATTTTACAGCACTATTCCAGTCTTTATTAGATGACAAGATACGTACCTGAAGCAAAGGTTTTTTTTTTTAAAAAAAAAAAAACAAAGATGCACGTTTTTGCATAATAGTTTTGTCAAAAATATGTCTGGCTTTAACAATGTATTCTTTTAGAAAACTTGGGGCAAACATTTTATGTTGAGGCATATACTGCTCCTGGCTGTATCACTTATTCCTGATTCCTGTTGGATTGTTATTATGTTTTACTATGCTGCTGCTGTATTTATTTCATTTTTGCCAATGTACTTTTGAGAAGTACCTTGCTGCATGTTGCATGTACACAATGACTTAAGAATGACAACCATGTACATAAATGCCACTTTTGCCTATAAAATATGCGAAAGGGATAACATTTTTTTCATCGTTACTGCTTAATATGATCTTGCTCACACAGAATGATTTATATGTCACATTATGGGGTTATATAATTTTGTACTATCTTTTATGGGGTATACCTTTATATTCATAAACTTTAGAAGAGCGTAGTTTAGGTGTTAATACCTGCTTCACCAAAAATGTTTGAGGAAATCATAACTATAATTTGCCAATCTTTTATTCCCTTTTTGTTAGATGAGGCAGATGGGAGTTGCACAGGTACGATCTACTGGAATTGCTAATGGGCCAACAACTGACTCATCACTGCCTACAAACTCTGTCTCTGGTCCGCAGCCACAGGTTGCTCTAACCAGAGTGCCTAACATCACGCAGCACGGAATCAGTCCAACCTGTCCTGGGCAGCCTATGGCAAATGGACCCTTTTCAGCAGGCTCAGTTCCCTGCAGCACAGCAAAAACGCTGAGTAGTACAGACACTATTTTGATAGGCAATAATCACATAACAGGAAGTGGAAGTAATGGAAACGTGCCTTACCTGCAGCGAAACGTACTCTCTCTACCTCATAACCGCACAAACCTGACCAGCAGCGCAGAGGAGCCGTGGAAAAAACAACTATCTAACTCCACTCAGGTAAATGATATATCAATTTAATTTTTAATGCTGATGCAAGAGCATAATTTTCTATTCCAGTTTCCATTCAGTAGAAATATATAGGTAGTCCTCGACTTTCAACCATTTGTTTAGTGACAGTTTAAAGTTGCAATGGCATTGAAAAAAATAACTTATGAGCAGTCCTCACAGGTACAACCATCACTGCATCCCAATCAGGGATGGATTCCGGCAGTCACTATTGCTGGTTTCCTTGTGGGTGCGCCGCACACATGCACACACTTGCTGTGCCTGCGCACGCTTGCTATAAGTGCATTTGCAGTGCAATAAAAATTGTTCTGCGAATGTGCAGAAGCAAAAAACAAGATGATGGCACCTACAGCGCTGCCTGGAGACCAGTTCAGGGGCATGGCAGGCCTGGGTTGCTGCCGGTTGCCAAGCTACTACCGGTTCAGCTGGACTGGTAGGAACCCACTACTGATCCTAATGGGTGCTTGGCAACTGGCATGTATTTGGAACAGTTTCAGTGTCCCAGGGGCATGTGATTGCACTTGTTAATCTATGTTACTAAGTAAAGTACCTTCCAAAATGGAACAGTTTATATGATACAGATATATTTAAATAAAGCATAACATTCACTGATAATCAGAAAGAACATGAAATATTTGAAACGCCAGGTGATATTTATATTTACTAAGTAAACACAATTGAATAGATTCATTATTTTAAAATTTCTTAGTATTTTTATTTAAGTATTAATATATTTTTGATAAAATTTTAGTTTTCTAAAAGAAAAAAATAACAAACATAGGAAATGTTTGCCAAGAAAATGCAGTATTTGTTTCTTTTTGAAAACTCAAAATAAGGCATCAGTTTTTTAATTCATAATTATTAAAATAGAACTATATCTTACTTAGAAATGTAATATGATTTCTTCCACCAATACAAAATGGGTTTAATCACAAGAGTAATTTATTTGCTTTATCAGTTTTCATGATAGAAAAATATTAATAAAATTCTAAACACAGTCAAAAATTTAACCAAAAATTTAAGGGGATTGATTTGGAATAATTTCATTTATCATTGAACTTAACTCGTCTATTTACTAAATATTGAGCTTTGAAATATATTTCTCTTAGGAAATTCATAATAATACATTTGGTGTTGAGATATTTCCTTACCAGATTCATCAAGCCATTCAACAATGGCAGAGTTTCAAGTGTATTTGAAAAGTTCTTAAAAATTCAGAGAGATATTCAGAGATGTATATACCTTGTTAAACTTTATAGCACACTTAAAGATCATCACAGGAAATGTTTTGTGACATTTTGTATTATATCATAAACTTTATATATGTGTCTGTGTGTGTGTACATACATACACGCACACACACGCACACACACAATTTTGGTTGTAAAATGTTTTATAAAATTCATCAAATTTCAGTTTCACAAAAGTCATGGGTCCTGGACTTTGGATTCCTTCTGTATGTTAGTCCATTTGAAATATCTTTCATATGTTAAGTGTTGCCCAAGTAAAGTTTATGGGAACAGCAAAAGAAAATTGGTTCCCCCTCAATGGGCTTTAATATGTAAAACTATATTTGTCTAGGTTGACTGCTTTTCAGTATGATGAAAGCAAGGGGGGGGGGAGATTCGTTTTTAAGTCAGTTAAATTGAATAGTAAATTGGAATCTTATTTGATTCTTACAATCTAAATGAATAATGTTTCAAATATATCAAGTTCGTAAAGAAAACGATGGATAAGAATTAATTTTCCTAAACTCCATCGGTTTTTATAGCTTCTTGTGAAGTGCTTCAGATTAATCCTCCTCCAAATTGTTCTATGTAAGTGAATTCATTTAACAGGAATTCTCTAGAGCAGGAGTGTCAAACTGGTGGCCTATAGGCCAGATGCGTCACGTGCAGGCCACACCACTCCAGCTCCAAGAAGGGGAAAAAAGTTGTGATACATCACATGACGGCAATAGGACACTGTGAGTTTGACACCTGTGCTCTAGAGGGAAAGGACATTTGGGCAAGGACCTCTAGGGGCAGGTAAGAAGAAAAGTTTTTTAAAAAAAAAGTAAAGTAAATTTGAATACAGATAATTAAAATGAAAAATCTTTCATAATAAATAAAAACGTACAATTAAAATAATATTGAAAGTGTTTTTCATTGATACTCATAATTTCTCAGGAGATTCACAAGAACAGGTAGAATTTGCTTTTGACCTGAGTAAATCCATGTATTTCTCTTTTTCGTATTAAAGATTTCTCATCATTTTCTATCAATTTAGTTTAGGGTATCTTTTGAATATGATGAATTTAGAAATGTGTTAGAAATCTAGAAAATCCTGTTGACACCCATTTTAGATATTCATTCATTCATTCAATTTCTATGGCTGTCCATCTCAGTCAGTGACTCTGGGCAACTTACAATTCAGAATTGTACAATTTACAATTTAAGAATTTTAAAATATTTTAAAACAATAAACAGTAAAAACATTAAAAACATCCAATTCAATATACAAAAGAAATTATATTTGACCAATTAGCAATATAGCCAGGAAGCGCAACTCTTGGCCATTCAGCACTGCATACTTGGGAAAATAGACAGGATTTTAGGGACTTATCAAAGGGTAACAGGGTTGGGGCCATTCTGATATCTGAAGAGAGGATGTTCCATAGAGCCACTGCAGAAAAAGCTCACCTTTTGGTCTCTGCCAGCTGACATTTCTTTGGTTGATGGGATCTGCAGCATGCCCATTCTGGCTGACCTAGTTGGATGGGTTAGACTCATGAAAAAAAGATGATCCCTCAGATTTTTTTATAATCTGATTGTAGAATCTGATTTTAATAATCTAAAACTGTCAGGAATATAATGAGTAAGGGACTTTTGATCTTTTATTTCTTAATAGCATAAAATAAAATTTATTTCTTTATTTAATTTCTATAACTAGCCATCACAATCCAACTGTCTTGTCCAGAGACAAGTGCTTCTTCACCACATTTACAACCCACCTGCCACACTCCCTGTGGTACATGAATTGATGTGTGACCTTCCTTATGAGAGAGCCAGTTTAGTGGTTAAAATGCTTACATAGAAACCAAGAAAGTGTAGGTTTAGTTCTTTCTCCCTTAGACATGAAAGCCAATTGGATAACTTTGGACCAGTCTCTCTGTTTCAGCCCACTCTCACCTCCCAGGGTTGTTATAGACAAAATAAGAGGTAGATGTATATTTGCCACCTTGAGTTGATGTGCCTCCCCCATCTCCCTCCCCAAAGGAGGGATACAAATCTAATACCCAGGTCCTTGGGAAAGACTCAGTAGATGGATAAGCTTTGCTTCCGGAAATCCAGCACCATCTCCTTTGTCATGCTAGTGTTTAGAGGTAAATTGTTTTTTGAACACCATGTGGATAGCTTCTGGACTTCTTCCCTGTTGTGTCTTCTGCAAACTTTATTATGATGTTGGATGGATCAGAGGATATGTGGTCATATGTATATAGCGAGTACAAGTAGGGGCTGAGCACACAGCCTTGAGGGGAGCCTGTGCTGAGCTTCAGAGTGGAAGATGTAAAGAACGTAGCCCTTAATGTCTGTGGACAATCCGTCAGGAAGTCTTTGATCCAGTCACAAGTGAGGGGTTATTTCCTACATAAACAAAGATAGTGCTAGGGGTTGGAGCTACTGGACAAATTGATGTAAGGACTGTTGACTGAGCAACCAGGACCAGCAATTGCCGGTCCTTACTTGGCACAAATGTACACAAATTGAAAAGAAAGAAATATAAATATACTGTTACAAATGAAGTCCAACAAGAAGAGGATATCTGAAAAGAAGGCACCAGTTCTGGAAACAACATCCAGAATCAGAAATAGCAGAATAGTGACAAGCAGATCAAGGTTCATTTATAATCTGAAAGAAACTATTCACAGAAGCAGGTTGGAAGATTTACAAAGACCTACCCCAGGCAAAAGAAATTGAAGCCTTGCCAAAAATAGCTCACATTGTAGAAGTAAATTATAAAGCCAGCATAATGGAAACCAGCATAGATATTGAAAAATTTTCATTCCCAATCCAGGCACCTTCTCCTCTGCCTTCTCTTCAGAAAGAATAAAGTCCTCTAACTAAAAGAAGAATTAAAACAAAAAATAACTGAGCATCCAGAACTGCATAAAAACAGCATTAAAAAAACCTGGCACAAATTATTAAATTACTTTTAAAAACTAGCACACATTTAAAAGATGCCAATATTATAACAGCAAATATAAGCACCAGCTCACTACAAGAACTGCTCTACAGTCACTTGTTGTCAAGCAGTTTAACAACATACTGCAAGGAAGTGAAATTGAAGATAAGTTAACATCTGGCACAATCAGTGATGGGTTGCAGGCAGGTACCATTCTGGTACGGTGCTCTGGAGGGCCCGCCCGCCTGAGCTCTTTACCTGTCCCTTAAAGCCTTCGGCACTTACGTGCATGGCTTGCGGAAGCATCACTGGCAGCTACAACGCATGTGCGCCCCACACGTGAGCTGTGCACGTCCATGTGGGTGATGCCAGGCCCATTCCAACTGTACTGGTTGGAACAGGGTCCATAACCCACCACTGGGCAAAATCTACCTGCTAATGAATAATCCAACAAAATAGACAACATCAGATAACTCCAGGCCAATTTCCTCTTAACAACAACTTTGAAATTGCTAACTGGTGTGTGGTAGCTGATGCAGCCCTAAGAGCATGTAGTTGAAAATAAGAAAGTAAACTGCCCAAACAGCAGAGGAATGAAAGAGCAGATACTAATTTACAAGATGATTCTGGAAAACTTTGAGAAGGAAAACCATCTTGAATGTAGCTTGCAGTGATTACAAGAAGGATAATCAAGTGCCTAGAAATAACATGAGTCATCAGGAACATCAGAAGCTTTGTATAAAGATCAGAAGTACAATGGAAGACACAGTTGATGATCAATAGTGATAGACTGGGAGAGATTAATATCAAGAGAAGAAACTTTCAAGGATTGAAAACCATTGCTGCTCGTCATTGCCCTGTTCCTCTGTCAACAATACTGAACATGTCGGGTCATGGCTATCAAATATCAAAAACATCTTCCAACCTTCATTTGCATGAAGCTGTATGGTAAAATGCTATCTGAAATATAATCATTGCTCAACACTGTCTGTATATACAGTCAAGATACTGCAGTGGAGTTTGGACTGGACAAATGTGTCACCCTTACCAGGGGAAAAATAGTTAAACTGAAGGAATCGAGATGCCCTATATAAATAAGAGTCTGGATTAATATGATTACTATAAATACCTGAGCATCCTTCAAGCTCAACATCAAGTACACTGAAGTCAAGAAGAAATTTGAAGTGAATGCATCAAGACAGTGAAAAAGATCTTAGTCCAAACTCAATGGAAGAAATTTCTTCAAGGGAATTAATACCTGACCAATTCCTGTCATTAGATAACACAGCTGGAATAGTGGATTAGACTCTTAACAGAACTGGAAACAAAAATAGGGGCACATGGAATAGTACAAGTGCATCAGACAATTGAAGAAGAAAAAGGGGCATTGAAAGAATATTTGATCAGAGATGTGCTGAAGATAGCCTTAACTGACTACTGGAGAGATCAAACTGGCCTATAAGAATATGAATAATGAAATGAAATAATAAAGAAGAGATATGGCAAGGCAAAGTTTTAAAAGGCCAATAAGTTAAAGAAATTGCAAATAATAGCAAAACTTAGCAAATAGCCAAGAGCAGGAACATTGAAGAAAGAGACAGAGGAATTGATTCTGTCTGCACAAGACCAAGCCTTAAGAATAGACGCGTACAAAGCCAGAATTGAAAAGACAGCAAATGTTGCCTTTGCAAAGAAGTTGAAGAAACAGTAGACCACTTAGCTGCTTCAAGAAGATCATACAGATTGACTACAAACAATGGTCTGACAAAGTATTAACAATGATGTCTAGGAATACTGAGAGAAATGTTGTTTTCCTGTAAGCAAGATCAGAAAATAGACAAAGTAATAGAAAATGAAGAAGCTAAAGTAGCCTGGGACTTTAGAATTCAAACAGACAAGCAACTGCCACATAATATGCCACACTTAACCGTAGTTAGTTAAAAATACCAAAAAGCCTGAATAGTAGACATAGCAATACCCGGAGATAGCAGAATAGAAGAGAAAATCTGAAGAAAATCACAAAATACCAAACATGAAAATAGAAGTAGAACAACTATGACAAAACAAAGGAAAGATAGTACTAATAGTCATAAATTCCTTGATTACAGTCCCAAAACAACTGAAACACCTCCTGCAATGATACTTTTAACACTATCAAAGAACAACATCTGCCTATCCCTAGTCCTTATGAAGTACTCAATATATGGATAAAAATGGCAAACCCTTTAAACATGTGGCTGACTTTGCAACAAACCATAATAGCAGTTGCCAAAATGATTCACTGAAATGTGTAAAATCATCCTGTACGATTAATGAAAAATTGGTGGGAAAATAGTTTTAAAATAGTAGTTGAAAATGAGCAGGTTAAAATATTGTGTGATTTCTGAATACAAATTCTTAAAATCTTGATTTATAACACAGCAGTTATCATTATGTTTTAAAAGAAGAAAGCATGGATAATTAATGTGGGAATTGCAGGGAATAGTAGAATAGAAGATAAAGAATTGGAGAAGGTTACAATGTATTCAGATCTGACAATTAAAATTGAAAGGTTCTAGCATAAAGCCGATTGGTTATTGACTCATTTGGTGCCATACTAAAAAATCACTTAGAAGATCACTTAGAAAATCTGTGCATTGACAAATTTTTCATGTGTTGATTGCAAAAGGCCACATTACTTGGATCCACATACTATGTTGATACATTACTTCTTCCTACGATATGAGGAGAACTCAATTTGCCTAAGGCCAACACCAGCTCAAGAACTGTCACCTTCAAAGTTACTTTAGGCAAGTGACTGCTCTGTGTTTATGCGAGGATATAGTCCCCTCTTTATTACAGTTTAAATCCAGTGCTGCTTTTTTCCTCCTTCCCCACTGTCTGGTGACCACCCTGCTTTGGGCTTCTCAGTCATGTTGCTAGGTAGCAATGGATTGTTCATATAATCATGCAACTTACATCATTGTCCTCTTTATTATACCTCCTCCCCCTCTAGGTGTCTGGAAAGATCAAAAACCATTCTTTTCTGATACAAAATGTTTTTCCTCCCTCTGGTCCATAGAAAAACACCCCTGTTTTTACAGGTGCAGAGCAGTATAAATGGATTGTATACTTTTTGTCTCCTTCAGTCTTCATTGCTGAAAGCTTCTCTTTGGCTGTAAAAACAAAAGTATTGCTTTCACATGAACTTCCCCCATGTGACTGGGTAATTATCCAAAGATAGCTGGATTTTAACCTCCAGTAGTTGGGTCTGCTAGAAGCATATCATGAATGGTAGCCTACATCATGAATCAGGAGTTTGAGCAACTTGTAATTTTTGAGAACATGAATAAATGGCCATTTTCCTCAGTAGAAGAAAAGCTATGGGAAAGAATGAAGTAGACCATCTTAGAAAAATATCAGCTGTTAGCAAAACAGTATTCAAAGTATGGACATGATAGGTCAATTGTAAAGTCTAAGGCTTTTGTCAAGTGAGTGGAGGCTGCAACCTGGAGCTAGGCAGGTATATATATATTTTAGATACTCAATTGATATGTTGCCATCTCACCTAGTAGCAATTCTAGGCATCTTACAATCATTGAAAAACCAATAAGAAATTTATTTATTTTATTTATTTATTTTATTTGTCTTGTATGCCGCCCACTCCCGGAGGACTCCGGGCGGCTCACAAAAGACAAGGGAAAGGGGGGAACAAGACAAAGACAACATATTAAAAACAAAACCAACATTCACAATTTCTATGGAGGTAGATGTTTCTCAGCTCCCCCCAGCCTGCTGGAACAGCCAGGACTTGGTGGCTTTGCGGAAGGCCGGGAGGGTAGTAAGGATCCGGATCTCAACAGGGAGCTCGTTCCAGAGGGCCGGAGCTGCAACAGAGAAGGCTCTCCCCCGGGGAGTCGCCAGCCGACATTGGCTGGCAGATGGAATCCGGAGGAGACCCAACCTGTGCGATCTAATTGGTCTGAGAGAGGTAATCGGCAGGAGGCGGTCTCTCAGGTAGAAACAAAAAAAAAAATCAAAATAATAAATAGTAACATTAAATTAAGTTAAAGTTAGCAAAGATGGGGAAAGACAGTAAGGTGCACATGGGGGAGAGGTGGAGTTTTGGTCTGTTGACTACCTCCAGAATGGAGCCACCCCCATTGGGGCTCCAAACCAGTTAGTAGAGCCAGATCTTTAGGCCCCTTTGGAAGATCAAAAGGGTGGGTGTGAATCTTACCGGGGGTGGGGGTGGAAGATCTCTGAAAACAGTTGATGTCCACTGTGCTGGAAAAGGCTCCAAAACTATTTCCAAAGAGTTTGGACTCTACCAGTTCACTGCGAGGCAGACATTGTAGAAATAAATATAATTCAACCCCAGGAGTGGTTGACTAACCAAGATCACACCAGGAACAAGGTGTGTAATATTCCCAGAAATCTCAGGAGGGGGGGTCTATGATAATTCGCCATGGCCAACTCGCCACAGCCAATTTGCCGTGGGACAACTCACCAGAGGCCAACTCATAGCAGCCACCTTGCCACAGCCAACTCACCATGGGACAACGTAAGGGACAAGAGTTACACTAATATCAACAAAATGGTGGAATAGAACCATTAAGGAAAGAATGCAAAAGGAGGAACAATGAAATGTGAATGACAGAAATGCAAGTATTTTTTTAAAAAAAATAATTGAATTGTTAAATTGTTCTATGGCAACTTGTTCCATGGCAAATTGGCCACGGCGAGTTGGTTATGGTGAATTGTCCCATTCTATCTCAGAAAACCCCAGGATAATGTTTATAGAACTAAAAAACCCTTGGATTGGCAAATGTAAATGGTTATGAGATCATAATCAAGAAAACACTGAACAACAGTGGTATGCATGGCAGCATTGCAAGAGGAAAGCCAATATCCTCAAAAAGAATATTATTTACCATCTTCAATTTGTGAAAGACATGGATAAAAAGAAGGCCAGTAAAAAATATTTTGGAGACAAATGAGACTAAAATTTGGCTTGAATAAGTGTTATGTTTGACAAAACACTGCTTTCCAATAAAAAATTCTTAACCTATTTGTGGAATATGGCTGTGCCAGTATCATGGTTTGGGTCTGCTTTGCTGCCTCTGGATAAGGGCATATGTATGGTTTATGAAGCAATTCTGAATTATACTAGCAAATTCTATTGGAAAATGATAGTATAAACCGTACAACCATGGAATGATTAAAACAGAAGAATGTTAATGTTTTGGAACAGCCACGTCAAAGCCCAGAGCTCAATCCTATAGAAATGTTATGGAAAGGAGCTGAAGCAGGCAGTTCATATGGGAAAGGCCACCAACATCGCTGAACTGAAGCTGCTCTGTAAGGAATGCCTACAATTCCCCCATAATAATGGGCAGGAGTAATCAACAGTTAACAAGAAACGCTACAATTATTGCTGCCCAAGGAGGACACACAGTTACTGAAAGCAAAAGTTCATATACTTTTGCTATGCACAGATATGTAGTTTTGGATTATTTTCCTTAATGAATCAGAGAAATATAGTGTTTCTGACTTACTTGTTTAATTGGGTTATCTTTATCTAGTTTTAGGGCTGTGTAAAAAATAGGGCATGTTTTAGGTTATATCTATGCAGGGTTCAAAACCTTTAAGCTGCACTGTATATAGTAGTATCACTTGGCTGGCAAATGCTAACAGGAATGGAATACATGGTGAAGAATATTGCCTAGATTTTCCAGAGTGGGTCACAACTATGGTTCCAAAAGGAAGTTGAAAATACCAACTTATAGAATAATGGAGGCATAATCAGAATAGTGAAGGATTGTCTGGAAACTGAAGGCTTGGTTAAGTCAGTCAAAGGCTTGTTGTGCCTTAGAATCCCATTAAAAGAGTACATCCTGAAATGTGTGAATATTAGTAGCTCAGGCTGGTAGTTAAGCTGTTGGTTTGAGCTCTGAGCTTGGCAATTTGGTTGCAAATGTTTCATCACCATTCAACGAGAAGACACCATGAGTGTGTTTTGAGTTGTGCTCCTCTATCAGAACACAGAAAATAGTAAACATAATCAAAATGGAGTAAATATAATCATAAACATTCTTATAAATAAATGCATTAAGTCCTTTATTTCTGTAGCAGAGTGATGATGATCCAAATAAATAGTACTCCAGTAAATATGAATG